>NC_048306.1:49886096-50087703 GCF_013100865.1 Trachemys scripta elegans | reverse complement strand
TTGGGGCGGGGTGTGGGCGGGGCTGGGGGCGGGGCCGGGGGCCGTGGAGTGTCCTCCATTTGGAGGCACAGAATATGGTAACCCTAGGCTAGTCCCTGGGCAGGCTGGTCCCTGGGGTCTGTAAAGGCTCATTGGGATTTGCCCCTCAATGAACCGATGTTATGGGAGGAAGATGGGGTGCAAGGTGGAAGTTTCACCTGGGGCGCAAAATATCCTTGCACCGGCCCTGCCCACCAGGGGAACATAATGATGGAACCCTTTCCCACAAGGAGCGTGAAGTGCCATGCAGTTGCAAAAGCACAGTAGCTGATATCAGGGGATGTCTTTCAGCTGCTACCTATACTTGCTTCTAGGTGAGAGGTGGCATTGAGCCACTGGCTCAGGAATGGACATTGCTGCTGAATCGACACAGCCAGGACAATGGGTAGCCCTGGACTGGGCAGACCTTAGTGCTGGCAGAGATCTGAGGGCTCTGTGTGTCTCTCAAACTTTGGCAACCCTTGTGGAGTTTATGTCCATAAAGTCTCCATGAATTGAACGTAAGTGCATTTGAGACTAGTAGCCCCAAAACATCTGTGGGGTGTGCTTCTCAGGCCATTAGGCTGACAAATTCCCTCCATATCAAGAATGGAGCCATTTTCAATGAAGGTTTCACAGTTGCATTTTAAAGCCAAACTCTAGCCCTGGAAACCTGCATGCAGCTCCCACTCCTTAGCGTATGTGCAACGTGCCGCAGGTCGGTGGCATGTGACCAGGATTCATCAGCCAATTTGGTCTGCTGCTTGGATCATTAGCTTCCCCAGGCCGGATAGTGATGTGGAGTGTGGCATGAATGCTGATCCATGCCCCCCAGCTCCCACTGGAATCCATGGAGGTAGCACGGATGCATTTGAAGGCAGAAACTGCTTTTTTTTTTAGAGCAAACACAAAATGAAGATGTTGGCTATACATTAAAAAGCACAGATCATTACTAAGACCCCAATCCAACAAAGCAATTAAGCACATGGTTATTTGTAAGCTTGTGTATAGTTCCAGTGACTTCCTGGCTTTATAATTGGTGACTGTATGAATCAATCGTGGATTTGTTACCCTATGCACAGTAGCCTCGGTGCTTGCCCTGCAAATCTCCTAGGTAAGGTCAGATATAAAGGGAAGGTTAGCTCAGTGGTTTGAGCATTGGCCTACTAAACCCAGGGTTGTGAGTTCAATCCTTGAGGGGGCCGTTTAGGGATCTGGGGCAAAAATCTGTTTGGGGATTGGTCCTGCTTTGAGCAGGGGTTTGGACTAGATGACCTCCTGAGGTCCCTTCCAACCCTGATATTCTATGATATCTGAGGCTAGCAGTCCTTGCAGAGTTGCACAGACAGAATGTGTGTTAATAAGATCTTGGAACCACGGAATGGTTTGAGATTAGCTGTGGGACTACTCATGTGCTCCAAGTTAAGCATGTGCTTAAGTACTCTGCTGGACCAGGGCCTCAATTTTGAATGACATACAAATAATGAAAACCTCTCAAAACCAGGTACTGACTTAAACAACTCCAGCTCTTCTGTGGGCCGTCCTGTGCTATGCTCACACACCCCATCAGCTCATCCAGCTGCACTGCTGACTGCTGCAATACAATGCTGTGCAGAGCCAACCACCCCCGGCTATCTGAGAACAGATTACACATGGGTCAAGTATTCCTGGAGGAAACCACGTACAAAGTAAAAGACAAACAAGACTACAACTCAGGGCCAAATCATGCTTCCCTTCCTCGTGTGAGTTTCAGTGGGACTGCTCATGTGGGTAGGGTTTATCTTTACTTTGGACTCCACTTTCTGCATTTAACATGTAACAACTAAGCCTGGATATTTATCTCAGAACGCGCAATGCTTCATCCTTCACAGATCCCATTTGCCAACATAGGGTGACCAGACAGCAAATGTGAAAAATCAGGACAGGGGGTGGGGGGTAATAGTAGCCTATATCAGAAAAAGACCCAAAAATCGGGACTGTCCCTATAAAATCAGGACATCTGGTCACCCTATGCCAACATCCCTTTTATATAGCACTTCATGTTTTTCTTCTTAGTAAAACAACACAGATCTCTGTATTCTGGCCCTGATTCAGGAAAGCATCCCTATGCAGGACAGCACCTACACACATGCTTATGTCCATGGATTTATGGAAATTAAGCATGTGCTCAAAGCTAAGCACATGCCCAGGTGCTTTCCTGACTTGGGGCCTGTATCCTCTGAGCCAGAACTGATACAGGTAAGCCTGATGCCTCTCAGCTTTTCCCTTCCTTTTACTTTTCATGTTTTGCTAGCATTACAGATACCTTTATCTCTGGTTTCCAAGGGTACATCTATACTTACCTCCGGGTCTGGCGGTAAGCAATTGATCTTCTGGGATCGATTTATCGCGTCTTGTCTAGACACGATAAATTGATCTCGGATCGATCCCGGAAGTGCTCGCCTTCGACACCGGTACTCCTGCTTGGCGAGAGGAGTACGCGGAGTCAACGGGGGAGCCTGCCTGCCGCGTGTGGACCCGCAGTAAGTTCGAACTAAGATAGTTCGACTTCAGCTACTATTCACGTAGCTAAAGTTGCATATCTCACTTCGAAGTGGGGGTTAGTGTGGACCAGCCCCAACATTCAGAGATTTTTAAGGTCAGAAGGGACTATTGGATTATTAGGGCTGACTTCAAATGTCACTATTATTAACTCTACTTTAAAATAAAAATAGTACTTTTCACTGTGTAATAACTGCCAGAGTCACAGGCCAGTGTGAAACTTTGATCCTATGTCAGTTAAAGGGAACACTGGCCAGGAAAGAACTGCCCAGACCTTACTAAGGGCTGGATCTTACACTTATTGAAGTCAATGGCAAAGCGCTCATTGATGTTAATGGTACAGGGTCAGGGCCAAAGACTGAACTGAAAAATTCTCAGGCAAATATGTTAAGATAGCTAAGGTTTGAAACTCAGCTCAATCAATTGAAAACATTATTATTAGCATGTCGTGGTCATTAAAAAACATTTGAAAGTAAGGGAATTCAGACTTAGGGTTCCTCAAAGAACTTCATCTCTGATCTTCGATGCCTATCCACTGACTATAGATATCCGGATTTCGTAAATATTACCACAATGTTAGAAACCTGGCATGTTAAAGACTACTGGAAGAGTTCTCATTGGCTTGGATGGGCATTGGAATGGGCTCCAAAGCACATGAGTAGCCTCGTAGAAGCCCAGCTGGTTGGAAAATGCCAATTGTTTTTTGTAGGACATTTCCAAAAAAAATGTTTTCCTTAAATTTCCCAGGGATATAGTTGGTTTCTTGACAAAAAATCAAAACCTGACAACTTTTCTGTTTTTGAAAACCAAAAACTGATTTTTTTTTCTAAATGGATATTTTCATGGAACATTTTTGTTTCTTTCCAAATTTGTCCTTTTTTTTTTTTTTTTTTTGACAGAAAGTCCATTTAAAAAAATCAGTTTTTATTTTTTATGGGGATTGCCCCTTTTTCTCCCTTTTTTCCTTTTATTTCCTCCCTTTTCCATGGTAAAAAGGAAAATGGGGAGAAAAAATAAGAAAAAAGGACAAAAAAAGTTTTCAAAATATGAAAAATTATTTGTTTTCTTTTCATTTGTTTTTTTGTCAAAAAACCTGACAGATTTGAAAAGGAATGGCTTTTGGAAACAGGCTATTTTGTGATGAAACAACATTTCAAATGGATCGTTTTTTGGCCAGCTCTACACAGAATTCAGTGGGACTCCTCCACATGCTTAAAGTTAAGCCCATTCTTAAGAGTTTGGACTACAGAGTAAAATGTAATACATTCCACACACATGCCACAGTGTGATAAGGTGACTGTGCCCTTCTGACATCTGCAGTCAATCAGTGTAGCGTGGATGGGGCAGGGATGTATATATGGGCAATTTCTGGAGAGTCATGTTGCTAGGGAAGCCACTGGACCACAGAACAAGGTTCCTTGAGGTGGAGAATCCACCACAACATGTTCTTCTGGTGTGTGTAAGTGAAGAGATCAGCTGCTAGGAGCACAAACTTGAGGTAGGAATTCTGGTGGCTGGTCACTGTTGTGTAGGAAGAGAGGGGTAAAAAGAACAGGTTGGGAGGGGGTGCATAGGAGCTTTGAATGAAAATTTTTGAGATACACTTTGAACCTCAGTGATCAGTTTACATTTTCAAGCCTGTCTTTGCACAAAAATGTCTAGAATTTGATTTTTCTAAAGAAAGAAAGATCAGATAAGTGTAGATCACTAGCGGGTTAACTGCCTACGTCTATATATTCTCCCAGGACAGGATGAACTAGATTTTCAAAGGTCCATTGCAGAGAACTTACATTAACCACCCATCCTTCCTAAAAATATGCAAAGTTCACATTTAGGACAGCTGACTAAAACAAAGCTGGAACTAAAACAAACCTGCAGCCAAAGATATTTGTGACATGGTGTTCCAAAATAAAATTCTAAGACTTTTCCAAAAGCCCCTCATATTTCACACTCTTCTATCTCCAAGGGAACCTGGATAATTCATACCAAACTTTACAAAACAAATTGTCCTCTGGACAGAGAAATGCCTGAGAAATTCCAGGCAAAAACCCAACTTCTTGAGTAAGCTCAGGGGTGAAGTAAGTCTCAGACTTATATGATGGTCAGGTGGTTAAAGCCTTAATAATGGAGTCTACGGTATGGCTCCATGCTACGCATGAATTGTCCAGTCTGAAAGGGACAGAGAGCATCCAGGATGGATTCAAATGAACATGACTGTGTATTCTGAGACCAGGAGAAAGGGAATAGTCGTTGCAGTTATTTCTATTATTTAAAAAGTCTTTTAACCTAAAGAACATTCCATTAAAAATATGTTAAAACAACACTAGGGTTGAGTCATCAAGCACTAGGGCAGGTCAAGAAATTCCAGATGAAACATTTTCCAGTCTGAAAGTTGGCTTTTTCAAAAATGAAATTTTCTGCTGGGAAAGCTTGATTTTGGCTGAAATTTCCATTGCAAAAATTGCAACATTTCATTTTGGCTTTGTTGTATCCACCAGGCAAGGTATTAACAAACTTCAACAGAACTTTATTTACAGTGGAAATCTCTTTACCAAGCTGTAGCTGCATACTCTGTAACTCTCCCAGCCTCCTCAACTCCTCCCCTCTCCTTCCTGTTTCCTGTCCTTTCAGACTCCCAACAGCCAGTGCTCCCAGTTCTAATAATTACATGCAGCATCTAAACACCACATTCCCTCCTCTCTTAAGAAACTTTCCAAATTAAAATAAACATTGTTGTTCTAACCACAGGAACAAATATGAAACAAGACACTATACTGTTGGCAGGAATATTACACTGAAAACACTGTAGATACTACATAACATAGTCTTTGGTCCAGGCAGGTGGTTGTCTGGATCTGACAGGCCGTCTCTCAAGCCCTGGTTCCAGTACAATGTCTTGTTGTGTTGGTTCTATGGTGAAGACATCTAATGCAGACTGGGTGTTGGCATAATTTCCTCTTGGTGCATAGGCAGGTGCAAGAGAAGAAGCATTCCATACCCGCCCATCAGAAAGTCAATAGGTGTAAGGTCCCTTCTTCTCTATGATTTTAAGAGGAGCTGTGAATTTATGGTCCCCTTTGCGTAAGATTCCAGGTTTTCATATTCTAACAAAGGAACCACACTCAAACTTTGGTTCCTTAGCACCCCACCGTTTGTCTGTGAAAGCCTTAGACTTTGCTTAGTTCTGTTCAACTGTCTTTCTCACATCATCCTTGTTTGGAGCATTGGGTTGTGCCTTTAACAATCCAGCAATGTTCAGTTTAGTATTCAGCTGTTTCCCATGCAGTAACTCTGCGGGTGATCTTTGCATTGTGGCATGTCGTGTAGCCCGGTATGCTTGCAAGAAATCAGTAGTGAAGGGTATCCACAATTGCCCTTCCAGTTTAGCTGTTTGCAAACTGTCTTTCAAACTTCTGTTAAACCGTTCGATTTCCCCATTGACTTGAGGGTGATATAGGAATGACCTCCTGTGTAAAATGTTCCTCTCTGCTAGAAAAGTTTCAAACTCCAGGGAAATAAATTGACTACCATTATCTGAAACCAGTTCTTTGGGGTTACCTTCCCAGCTAAAAACTGAAGAGAGGAACTTAATTACTGTAGTAGAAGAAATTTGCGATGTAAACGCTACCTCAGGCCATTTGCTGAATAGTCTATTAAAGTGATGGCATAACGACAGTCAATTGGAGCAGTATCAAAGGGTCCTACAATGTCAATTACCACTTTTTCCCATGCAAATTCAGGAAGAGGAACAGGCTGTAATGGAGGGTTACATGTCACTGCTGTCTTATCACGCATTTGGCAAGTGACACAGGATTTTATGAGTACTTCAGTTTGAGAGTCCATCCCTGGCCACCAATACAGATCCCGTAGTTGTTGTTTGGTTCTGACAATTCCCTGATGAGTATCGTGTGCCAGGTGTATGAGTTTTGACTGTAATCCTTCTGGCACAAGTAGCCGGTGTGTACCTCATAGCACACAGCCATCCAGCAAAGAAAGTTCATCCCGAACTCTAAAATAAGGCAGTAAAACTGGGTCAAGGTTTTTAGGGTTACTGGGCCATCTCTTTGTCAGAAATTCCCATAATTTTTGTTGAATGGGACACGCTGAACAAGCAGCTTGAAATTGTTCTCTTGTAACTGCAGTAAGAGTGCTTGTAATAAGCGCAACTACTACATCCTCATCCTCTGGTGGACCATCTGGTGAAGGCAAAGGCAGCTGAGAAAGGCAATCAACTACCACATTTTTGTTTCCAGACTTATATTCTAGTTCATAATTGAAAGAGAGTAGTCTTGCAGACCATCTAGCAATACAATATCCTACTCTTCCCAGTCCTTTCGTGGTGAGCAACGTTGTCAAAGGGCTGTGGTCTGTGCGCAACTTGAACGTGCGGCCCCACAGGTAAGTTCTCCATTTTTCAGTAGCCCAGACACAAGCAAGTGCTTCTTTTTCAACTGTAGAATATTTTCTATCAGCATTACTTAGTGTCCTTGAAGCAAATGCAACAGTCCTCTCTGTGTTGTTCTCATGAAGTTGTGTGAGGACAGCCCCAAGTCCATAATCAGAAGCATCAGTAGTTACTATTGTGGGCAATGCGGGACTGAATAGTGCAAGTATTGGACTATGTACAATCAAGTCTTTCACCCTTTCGAAACTAGCTTGTGCATCCGTTGTCTACACTAAGGTTGAACTTCTCCATAGTAATTCGCGTAATGGTTCAATGACAGAAGCATAATTGGGAATTAATTTTGCATACCAGGAGGTAAGACCCAAAAAGGAACGTAAGGTTTGCAAATCTGTTGGAGGAGGAGCATTTGAAATTGCCAGGATATGATCTGGATCAGGTTTTAGTCCAGCCTATGAAATTGTATGCCCCAGAAAGGAGAGTTCAGTTTGTCTCAATTTGCATTTGGACCTATTGAGCTTGAGGCCTGCTTTGCTGATGCAGTTTAGTACAGCCTTCAGGTTATTGTCATGCTCCTCAGTAGTATTTCCAAACACAATAATATCGTCCAAATAGCACTAAACTCCATGTTGGTTCTTCAGAATCAATGACATCATTTTCTGGAAGGCACTTGGGGCTGATGCGAGACCGTATGGAACACGTTTAAAATGAAATAGTCCCTCATGTGTAATAAATGCTGTGAGGTCTCTGCTATCTTCATGCAACATAACCTGGTGGTATGCGCTCTGCAAATCAAGAGTAGAAAACATCTTTGCTCCATGGAGTTCTGCAAATACTTCTTCTATGTGAAGAAGAGGATGGCTGTCAATCACAATAGCTTTATTTGGCTCCCTTAAGTCCACACAAAGGTGAATGTCTCCACCCTTCTTCTGCGTCACTACTGTAGTTGAAACCCATTCCAAGGAGTTAATCTCTTCAATAATGTCCTTTTGAACAAGTTTTCTAAGTTCCTCTGGAACAGCTTCCCTGACTGAAAATGGTAAGCACCGTAATTTCTGTCGTACAGGCATCACATTATTCCGCATTTTAACTTTATGCAGAAACCCATAAGCACAGCCGAGTTTCTCCTCAATCTGGAGTTGGGTTCCAGCTGAAACTGGTGTGTGTACCGCAAGAGTGCTTTGCTGAGGAAGATCAATTCGTCCATTAACTACCCTGAGATTTAAAGCAGCTAATAAATCTCTGCAAAGGATGGGAGTGCCTTTGTGGACAATGTAGAACTCTGCAGTTACACAGCAATCACCAAAAGTAACTATTGCTGCCAGGCAGCCATGTACTGGAATATGGTTTTTCAAATAGCATACCAAGTGAAGTTTGGGTTCAGTAAGAGGCACATCTTTAAAGTAACGCAAATAGATGGAATCAGGTAGTATAGATACTGCTGAGCCAGTGTCCAACATTAGCTGAATAGAGTGTGATTTGCCTGAGGGTATGGTAGAAACATTTACAGTGCACCTTATCTGTTCTGGAATATGTGCAGTAGTGATTTTGTGTACACTCAGCACAGTAACATCTGGTATTGTAACTGCATGCACCTGTTGATTGAACTGGTTACTGTGACATACTTTAGCAAAATGCCCAATCTTTTTGCAATGATTGCACTGAGCTGCTTTTGCTGGACATCCTGTGTAGCTTGCAAGATGTTGTGGGGATCCACAGTGAAAGCATGCTTTTACTGTATTTTGCATTTGCTGATTCAGTGGCTTTTCATTAGTTTTCCTTTTGCAATTGTTTGTCTGCAGTGATAGTGAACTTTTCTGCAAAGGAGTCACAGACTGGACTGGGCCTCCTGTACCCTTGCTCATTATTTTGGCTTCAGCTGTAGCTTATTCAATCTGAGTAGCAATGGTTATTGCTTTTTCTAGTGTAAGTTGTGGTTCTAGAAGTAAGCATTCTCTTACACGAAGCATTGTTGTTTTCTCAATGAGCTGGTCTCTAATCATCTCATCTGCCATATTCCCAAAGTCACAAGTTACAATCAGACTCCTCAGGGAAGCCATATACTGCATTATAGTCTCCTCTGGTTTCTGCTCACACTGGCGAAATCTGTAGCGATTAGCTACTACATTCACTTTTGGCACAAAAAAGTTCTTTAATGCAGTGAGTGCAGTCTCATATTTATCATCTGCAAGGGGAAAAGTATAAAATATATGCTGCCCTTCTGTTCCAAGGCAGTGGATTAGCGGAGCATGCTTTCTTACTTCAGAAATCTCTGTAGCATTGATTGCAAGCAGATAAGTCTCAAACATATGGATCCAGACAGTAAAAGCAATTGGAGGCTCACCTGGGCTTTGCAGAAAGGGTGCAGGTGGGTTCAGAGGCAGAAGATCCATCCTCATTGCCAAAATATTGTATCAACCAGGCAAGGCATTAACAAACTTCAACAGAACTTTATTTACAGTGGAAATCTCTTTACCAAGCTGTAGCTGCACACTCTGTAACTCTCCCAGCCTCCTCAACTCCTCCCCCATCCTTCCTGTTTCCTGTCCTTTCAGACTCCCAACAGCCAGTGCTCCCAGTTCTAATAATCACATGCAGCATCTAAACACCATACGCTTGTCAAACTAAACAGATCTTTTCAAGCCAGTTGACTTTAATCTCTAAGCTGCTGATGCTCTGTGGGGGCCCTTAAATTCTGAAGGTTAAATTCTGGAGTCACCAGCCTAGCATTAGCTGGGCATATCGCTGAGTAGTAGCTCGTTGTATCTTTTGTTGCTAGCAGGCATGTGCTTCCCAGAGCTTTCTGGGCCAGAGCCTGATCTCCGTTACACTGATATAAATCCAGAATAATTCCACTTCAGTGAAATCCCACTTCAGCTTCAGTGCTGGGATGCAATGAGGGAGAAAAAATTATTCATTTTATCCTTAAATAAGGAACATGCTTTTAACTGGGGGTCAGTTAACAGGGGTCCCTCTGCTTAGGTGGAAATAAAAATTATGACTGCAAACATTGTTGAGGTTTTCACAGAGTCAAAAATTCCAATGGCAGAAGGGACCATTATAATCCTGTAGTCTGACCTGTCTAACACAGGCCAGAGAACTTCCCCACAATAATTCCTAGAGCAGAGCTTTTAGAAAAACACCCCATCTTGATTTTAAAAATTGTCAGTGACGGAGGATCCACCACGACCCTTGATAAATTGTTCCAATTATTTTCACCACTTAAACTTTATGCCTTATTTTCAGTCTGAATTTGTCTAGTTTCAACTTCCAGCCACTGGATCACCTTATATCTTTCTCTGCTAGATTGAAGAACCCATCATTAAATATTTGTTGCCCATATAGGTATTTATAGACTGTAATCAAATTATCCCTTAACTTTCTCTTTGCTGAGCTAAATAGATTGAGCTCCTTGCATGAGTCACTATAAGTCATGCTGACAAGCTCCCCTCTGGACTTGACATCCAGTACAGAAGGGAGGGCAAGCTCTTCAACCTCAATCGCCTCCAATCCAAGAAGAAGATCACCCAGAAGAAGATCTTCAAAAAATATTTGCTGTTTTCTCTGAGAAAACGAAAGTATGCACCAACAGACTGCGAATCACCAGGATCCTGCTTAAAAAAAGGCAGATCAATAAAGAGACCCTGGAGAACATCAAGTATTTCCTTTACCGTCAGCAGTGGTCACAGAAAGCTGACGTTGACAAGGATATTCAACACCACCTTCAATGAACCAGTGCAGTTTTCGGATGCTTGAGAAAACGTGTCTTTGAAGATCGTGACATCAAGAATCAAACCAAGCTTCTCGTGTACCCAGCTGTTATTGTCCCTGCTCTCCTGTATGGTGCAAAACCTGGGTCACGTACAGTAGCACCTCAAGATTCTTGAAAGATACCATCAATGGTGCCTCTGCGAGATCTTCCAAAACAAGTGGGATGACCAACACAACAACATCAGTGTTCTGTCCCAAGCCAAAACCTCCAGCATTGAAGCTACAATCACCCACCACCAACTCCGTTGGGCTGGTCATGTTCTTTGAATGCCAGAAAATCGAGTCCTGAAGCAGGTCATGTTCTCATAACTGAGCCAGGGCCAGTGGAAGACAGGCAGGCAAAAAAAGCACTTCAAAGTCATCCTCAAAGCCAACATGAAGAAGTGCAAAATTGACATAAACTCATGGGAAACCCAAGCCCTCGACCAATCAAAATGGAAAGGGACCTTGTGGCAAGGATCTCAGTATTTTGAGATCCAATGGAGAAATGGGAAAGGAGGACAAACGTGCCACAGCCCAACTGAACAATCTAGATCTGCCTTTCCAGTGGGAAATGTCTGCCCCATCTGTGACAAGATCTGCAAATCCTGGATCAGTCTCATTAACCACCTGTGGATCCAGCAGCGCTAACTGGCTATCATTTTATGGAAGACAATCATCCTTGATCTCAGGGATCGACAACTATAAGGCAGGTTTTTTAATTCTTTAATCATTCTCATAGTTCTTCTCTCCAATTTATCAACATCTTTCTTGAATACTGGGCACCAGAACTGGACACAGTATTCCAGCAGTGATCGCACCAGTGCCAGAAACAGAGATAAAACTACCTCCCTACTCCTATTCAAGATTCCCCTGTGTTTGCATCCCAGGATTACATTAACGCTTTTGGCCACAGCTTCCCACTG
This sequence comes from Trachemys scripta elegans, assembly GCF_013100865.1. Classification (NCBI taxonomy): domain Eukaryota; kingdom Metazoa; phylum Chordata; order Testudines; family Emydidae; genus Trachemys; species Trachemys scripta. Next base: position 50,076,066 of record NC_048306.1, on the reverse strand, counting down.
GGAGCTCATGTTCAGCTGATGTTCCACCATGACTCCCAAATCTTTTTCCTCTTCCTAGGATAGAGTCCCCATCCTGTAAGTATGGTCTACATTCTTTGTTCCTAGCTGTATAGACATTTACATGTAGGTTAGCTGCCTGCATTTGGTTTTTTTCCCTTCATAGCAGTAATTGTGTATATGTGTGTGTAAAAACTGGGGAATGAATAAGGAGGTGAATATGTAGATACTCATGCACAGACCAGACATACAAGGCATTTCAGAGGAAAACATGTACATCAGTCCAACTTCCTGACAAATCCAAAAAAAGGGCGGAGCTGAGATTACAGGCAGGCATTTGTCATTTTCAAAGGAAAACTGTGTGGACAACTTCTGCTCAGCACAGTCCAGTTCAGACAGATCAATGCGTTCATTTAGTAATTTGTTTGCTTGATGGGTGAAATCCTGGGTCCACTGAAGTCAATGGCAAACTCTCACTCACTTCAACAGGGCCTGAATTACCCCCTGTATAAAAATGACACCAGGAAAGCCTCTGTTCAATTCTTGTAGCTCCTAAAAAGCCTCAAGATCTTTAGGATTTGAAGCATGAGGAGCCTTAAAAGCAAAGTAATCGCAAAAGCAAAGCAGGAGATTTTCAAAGGCATAAAAGGCAGGGAGGCACCCAACTCCTCTTTGTGATCTTGAACATCTCCCTCAAAATGAAAATTGACTTAAGCAAAGATGCCCAGCCTGCAGGGCCGGCTCCAGGTTTTCTGCCGCCCCAAGCAGCAAAAAAAAAAAAAAAAAAGCTGATCGGCGGCACTTCGGCAGCAGCTCAATTGCGCCACTCCATTCTTCGGCAGCAGTTCGGTGGTGGGTCCTTCACTCCCTCTCTTCCTCTTCGGCGGCACTTCAGCGGCAACTCAAAGAGAAAGAGAGGGACTGAGGGACCCGCCGCCGAAGACCCAGACGTGCCGCCCCAATAGCGGACAGAGTGCCGCCCCTTTGTATTGGCCGCCCCAAGCACCTGCTTCCTTAGCTGGGGCCTGGAGCCAACCCTGCCAGCCTGGGAATTAGTTCCTCTTTGGTTGCATCATAACGCATCGAAGTTTCAATGCTACCTTTTTAAAGGGAATTAAATGTCTCTTCTGTAGGACAGATTATGTTGCAGTAGAAATATTGTTTCATTTGCATGTGGTATCTTGTCTTAAACCATTAGGGGACATTGCTGTACCCTCTTTTCATTAGAGGCCAGATGGCGACATCCTTACCCAAGGTGAGTACTACCTTACTTCTTCAATAGTCTCACTGATTTCAGAGAGACTCCTTGGGTATCACTGTTGACGTTTATTTCATTTGACTGTATTTTATTCCTCTCTCTGGATTTTGTAGCTAAACTCAGACTTGATTCTTCAGCTGGCTGTGTTATAGGTAGACCCACCCCAGTGATTTCCATGGGGCTCTGCATGGGTGCCAGGATGGCATCATTTGCAAGATTGGGCCCTAGAGTGTAATTATTCTTCCCAGAGGAAAGTTTAGTGTTGTCTCACTAGCTCCAGGAATTACATGGAACATATGCTAACACCACCAACTGTACATTTCAAAAGTGTTTCAGGGATCGCAGATCAGTGGACAGTGCAGTATCGTAGCCAATGAGGTTAATCCGAGGCGTGATTATTGCTAATTGAAAACTTAAATGGTAGGTGGAAAATGAAATGGGAAATCCACCTATCGTGGTACACGTTGGCAGGACCCATTGGAACAAGCCATTGGATTGATGCCTTTGAAGTTATTCAGCTGGATCCTATTAGTCTGTTGGTCCAAAAACCACAGAGGTAATGCATTGCAGTGGCTCTGAAGTTGTGTCAGTTCAGCCTCTATTCCAATTCTCCAGGGTGCATTAAAAACTAGGGGTGGTGAGAAAGAGTTACAAATTCCTAAATCCGAGATGGGTGTCAGGGACAAAACCACAAACAGATGATGCAGAATGTGTGTATCAGATTTAATGGAAAGTGACACATGCTGGAAAATCTTCCCACCCACATTTTTATAGCCTTAAAGTACAATATTTATTTATTATTTCTTTTGCGTAAGATTCAGTATGAAGAAATACCATGCTGATGAGAGCCTAGTCTTGTGATTCCATGGCATGCACAAGAAGAACAGTGGCCAATGCTCTGCAGTCAATGCCGTATTGTGCAGAGTAAACATGGGTATGACACTAGCATCAGTGTCCATGTACAAAGCTACTCACATGCACGGTTAGGAATGGCCAGATTGTGCATGCTACTTTCTGGAAATTAGGTTAATTTCCCCTTGAACATTATTGGCTGTCCTGGAGCTCTTGGCATTCCTTACAACCCATCTAAAGTTTGGAAGTCCATTGCCATGGCAACCAAAACATATTATTTTTTCCAGCTGTCAAAAAATGTTGATTAAAAAAAAAAAAAAAAAGAAGAAGAAGAAGAAACCAAGAGAGGAAATTCTAAGAAAGTGAAATAATCTGGAAAAATAGCAGGCAGCTGCCTTCCCCCTGCTTCTGCTGCAACTTTCTCCTAACTTTCTCCTGTTGGGAGCAGACAGGAAACCTTTGAATGGGGTTAGATGGCGCTTGTCTACAAGGGGAAATTGACCAGAATAGCTCTTGCAGAATAAGCTCACAAAGGGCCCCAAATATTCTGGAACAGAGTTACCACCAAGGATCTATTCCACAATAGCTCTTCTGATCAATTTCCCTGTGTGGACAAGCTCTTAGTTAAACCCAGACCTGTTGTTTCAATTCAGCACACCATGAAGGATCTGACTCCTGGAGCTCTATCTTCTCTCACTTGGTTTGTCGCATAATTTTGTACATCTGTCTAGGTATTCCCTATAACTCTGACCATCTTTGTTTCTCCTCCCACTTGGCTTTATTTTGATCCCTTTAGAAGCCTGAAACTGATGTTTTTCCCTGTTGTACACTGGCACCCACAAGTGTTTGTTATTTTAGGGCCACTTCCATGGGCTGAGATGTGTGCATGGAATTTTTCCTTGGTCTTAAAGAATTGGTTTTGGAGGGGAGGAAGGTGCAGTGTACATCTAATATTGTGCTGACTTTGGGCTCAATTGCTTGAGTGGTGTCTCGGCCTAGTGTTGGCCTGATGCACCTATTACTTAGATTAGTTCCTGTGAGGCAGGAACTGTCTTTTGGGGTATTTGTTTGTATAGCGCCTAGTGCAGTGGTGTACTGGTCCATAATGAAGGCTCCTCGGCAAATAATACAGAATAATTGTGAACACTTATTTAACAACTTAGGAGGGCAATGTATGAGTTTGCCAGCCTGGGGAAAAACAATATGAGCTCTGAACTACCCAGTGTTCATGGAGAAACACCACATCCCTTGGCTGGGCTCCTGCTTCCATGGAGTGGGTTTTGCTGCCACTGGAGGCAGGGCAGATGCCTCTAGTGCCTACAGAAACACCATAGCTCTCCAATGACTCTCCAGGCACCTGGCAACAGCCTGTCAAGTCCCCAAACATGGGTTGCCCTTTACCTATTGAAACTCAACACTGGCTAATGGCTTTTTAGCGGAAGAAGCTCTTGGATCCCCATGGGGATGACTCAGGGAGTGTCTGTCGTCAGGCTGAGCCCTCATCTCCCCAGGGCAGAGCTTAGGCAAGAGGGGGAGGTGCAGGGCCCTCACCTATCCCAGGCCATGGTTTAATCAATGAAGACCAAGTATTTGGTCCTGCCATGCGGGCAGGGGACTGGAAACTTACCTTAGCGAAGTCAGAGAATGTAGAGATAGAGTGAGAAAGGCCAAAGGCCAGGAAGAGTTGGACTTAGCGAGGGGAATTAAAAGTAATAGTAAGAGGTTTTACAGCCATATAAATAGGAAGAAAGCAAAGAAAGAAGAAGTGGGACCGCTGAAGACTATAGCCGGAGAGGAGATTAAAGATAATCTAGGCATGGCGCAATATCTCAATGAATATTTTGCATCGGTGTTTAATGAGGCCAATGAAGGTATTAGGGATACTAGCACCGTTACAGAGGGGCATACGGGATGGGGGATTACCGCATCCGAGGTAGAAACAAAACTAGAACGCCTTAATGGGACTAAGTCGGGTGGACCGGACGATCTTCATCCGAGAATATTGAAGGAATTGGCGCGGGAAATAGCAGGCCCATTAGCGACTATATTTAATGAATCTGTAAACTCGGGGGTAGTCCCGTTAGACTGGAGAATAGCCAATGTGGTTCCTATTTTCAAGAAAGGGAAAAAAAGTGACCCGGGTAACTATAGGCCTGTTAGTTTAACATCAGTAGTGTGCAAGGTGCTGGAGAAGATTCTGAAAGAGAAACTAGTTGAGGACCTTGAGGTTAATGGCAAATGCGATAAATTACAGCATGGTTTTACGAAGGGCAGATCGTGCCAAACGAATCTGATCTCCTTCTTTGAGAAAGTAACGGACTTATTAGATAAGGGAAATGCGGTGGACCTAATTTACCTGGATTTCAGTAAAGCGTTTGATACAGTACCCCATGAGGAACTATTGGTTAAAATGAAAAACATGGGGATCGATATGAAAATCCAGAGGTGGATAGGGAATTGGTTAATGGGGAGAATGCAGCGGGTCGTATTAAAGGGTGAATTGTCGGGTTGGAGGGAGGTTACTAGTGGAGTGCCTCAAGGTTCGGTTTTGGGACCCATCTTATTTAATCTATTTATAACTGACCTCGGGACAGATTGCAAGAGTGGGCTGATAAAGTTTGCGGATGATACGAAGGTGGGAGGAGTTGCAAACTCGGAGGAGGATAGGGATACTCTGCAGGGAGACTTGAATGAGCTTGTGAATTGGAGTATTAGAAATAGGATGAAATTTAATAGTAAAAAGTGTAAGGTTATGCACTTGGGGATGAATAATAACAATTTTAGTTACAAGATGGGGACGCATTGGTTAGAAGTAACGGAAGAGGAGAAGGACCTAGGGGTCCTTGTGGACCGCAGGATGACTATGAGTCGGCAATGTGACGTGGCGGTGAAAAAAGCCAATGCGGTCTTGGGATGTATTAGGCGAGGTATATCTAGTAGAGATAGGGAGGTCCTGCTTCCGTTGTATAAGGCACTGGTGAGACCTCATTTGGAGTACTGTGTGCAGTTCTGGTCTCCAATGTTTAAAAAAGATGAACTCAAACTGGAACGGGTGCAGAGAAGGGCGACTAAGATGATCAGAGGAATGGAAAACCTGTCGTATGAAAAGAGATTAGAGGAGCTTGGGTTGTTTAGTCTGACAAAGCGAAGGCTGAGGGGGGATATGATTGCTATCTTTAAATATATCAGAGGGGTTAATACAAGGGAGGGAGAGGAATTATTCCAGTTTAGTACTAATGTGGACACGAGAACGAATGGATACAAACTGGCCGGGGGGAAGTTTAGGCTAGAAATTAGACGAAGGTTTCTGACCATCAGAGGGGTGAAATATTGGAACGGCCTTCCGAGGGAAACGGTGGGGGCGACGGACCTGTCTGGTTTTAAGATTAAGTTGGATAAGTTTATGGAGGGAATGGTTTAATGATAAAACATAGTAGTCAAGGAAAACCAAGCAATGGTACATGAACAACATAATGGCCAACAAGGGTCAGGCTAGAGACTCTTGCCTATATGCTCGGGGTATTACTGATCGCCATATTTGGGGTCGGGAAGGAATTTTCCTCCAGGGTAGATTGGCCGAGCCTCTGGAGGTTTTTCGCCTTCCTCCGCAGCATGGGGCAGGGATCACTAGCAGGAGGGTCTCAGCCGATTGAAGTCACTAAAACACAGGACTGGGGACTTCAACGGTAGAGTACAGGGAAGGGTCTTGCGGCCTGCGGCATGCAGGGGGTCAGACCAGATGATCATAATGGTCCCTTCTGACCTTAATGTCTATGAGTCTATGAGTCTATGAGACTCGATGACCTCTCGAGGTCCCTTCCAGTCTTAGAATCTATGAATCTATGAATCTAAGATCTGGTGCACCAGGGATCTTCCTTCTCTATTATTCTGCACTGCACATAATTTTCCCACCAAAGCTTCAGTTCTCTGTAGCTGACTAGGAAATGCTACTAATACAATGCAAGGGCCACTGCAACCTATGGGAAGAGAGTAACCCCAGCTAGTCCTCCCATGCCCTTGTTTCTAGTACAGAGGCAACCAGAGCAAGAAGTGTTGCCCACTCTCATGATTTGATTTGGAGTCTTGCAAGAAATGGTGCTTTTCTTAAAGCTCCAGCTCTTGGAGTCAGGTGATTCCATCAGAAAGTCAGCTTTCATTAAAAAAAAAAAAATTTCTATCCTTCATGACTGTGAGGGAAAGCATGAAAATGTGAACTCGAAAGGCTTGAAATCTCATTCTTTTTTTAGCCAGACTCATGTGTATGGGAGCCCAGCACTTGGGGTTGTCACTTCTGGGTAAGCTGCTGACTGGCCATATCCCAAGGTTTTGCTATTTTGATTTTGCTCACTTTTTCAGCTGTCGCTGCTGGTTGAATGTAAGCGGCACGCCCTTCTTTGTCTCCTGTGCATGGCAGTTACCAGCAGCATCGCAGTGCGGATTGCAAACCATTGACAGATCCTTGACCCCTGCCCACCCGCCAGAGAGATAAAACCAACGGACAGACAACTGGGTGGATCAGAGATAAGTGCTAACCTTTGTGTTGCCAAACCATGCAGGTAGGGGAGAGGAATGGAAACCTGGGATTGAGCTGCTGAAGCTGACCTTAGGGAATGCAGGAGTCAGCAAAGGGCCTTTGGGATGTTTGTGCTGTCCTGCAGGGCGCTGAGAGGGGGTCACCCTGGTTCTAGAGAGCGCCTGGAATCCATTCCACAAAAGCATGGGGATAGTGAGCTGTCAGCACAACATTGCTGACCTCTCAGATGCTGAATCAGGAGGCTGAGGGGACAGAAAACATGCTTTCTGGTAAAGAAATCAAACTCCCCAGATTTCCATTGCTATCCAGAGGCAAAGGACTCCATGGAGCAGGACAGCCTTTAGTATACAGCTTTCACCTTAATATTGTTGCCTCTCCTTCCAATTCAGGGTCCTTTTCTGACACCAGTGCCTCCCCTCTGCCAAGTGGTAGCAGATGTTTCGGGCCTTTGCCTTGTAGGTCAGCATCCCAGGGAGGAGAAATGGGTTTATTCTAAGTATCACTTACTTTATCTGCACATGCACACCAGTCATGGAAGAGAGGGGGTCAAACAGCATGCAGGGCTGTCCCTTCTTTTGGGAATTTGAGCCCAGCACCAAAGCCTGGATCCCAGGGAGCAATTCTGCCTCGAGAGCTGACTCTGGTCAGAGTCCAAGGCAGACAGAAAACTCTCCTGCTGCTTCTGTACCTCCCTATCCCCTGAAATGCCTCTACAAAAAATTACCACCACTGCCACATGTCTTCCCAATTATCAAAACTTGCTTGCATGCTGTGATAAATGAAGGGGGGGAGGGGGAAGCTCCCTTTTATGGACACCCAGCCAGCTAGTTAGCTAAAAAATCCCTGTTAGAGGCTGTTCTCTACTTGCTTTACCTGTAAAGGGTTAAAAAAGTCCACAGGTAAAGGAAGAGAGTGGGCACTTGACCAAAAGAGCCAATGGGAGAGCTAGAACTTTTTAAAATTGGAAAAAAAACTTTCCCTTTGTGTCTGTTGTTGTTCTCTGAGGAAGAGGGGAACAGGGCAGCAGTTATGCTGTGAGAAGCTGAAGGCCGGGTATGAAAATCATCAGACTCATCAGAAAATACGTAGAAATTGCTTATTTGGAAACCTAAATATGTAAGTAGATCAGAAATGTCTAGAAAGACGCAATTAGGTTTATTTCTTTTATTTTGTAAGGCTTGTGGACTCCTCTGTGCTAACCCCAAAAGCTTTTGTTTTGCTTGTAAACTTTAAGCTGGACCTCAAGAAGGTTATTCTTGATGTTTAATTTTTGTAAGTGGGATTTTTTAAATCTAGTAAAAGCCTCAGAGCCAGATGTATTTTCTTTCTTTTTGTTTTTAATAACATTTATGCTTTTTTAAGAACAGGATTTGGATTTTTGTGTCTTAAGAGGTTTGTGCACTTTTTTAATTAGCTGGTGACAACTGCTGATTTCGTTGTTTTCCTTTCTCAGCTCTTCCTTTGGGGGGGGGGTGAAAGGGCTTGAGGGTACCCCACAGGAAGGAATTCCCAAGTGCGCCTTCCTGGGTTTCAAGCCGTTTTGCATTTGGTTGGTGGCAGCATCTACCCAGCCAAGGTCAGAGTACCAGAGTGGGGAATCAGCCTAGACAAATGCTAAGAAAAAGCACCTGGAAAACTATGTGTAACAGCACCGCCTGGTCCTGCCTGCCATTACAGTATAACCTAGAGTGCTCACCCCCTGTTCTCACACAGTCAGAAGGGCCTGGGCTGGGAGCTCTCTAGCAGGCAGGTGGTTCTCGCTCTCTGTCTCTGTCACAGGATGGCACTGGCCTTTTAAGAAAGAAGAGGCCAGGGCACCTATGATTCATCAGCTGCTTCCGAGCTGGGCTTTAGGAGAAGGCACGTGGGCCCTAAAGGGGGCAGCCTGACAACAGACTGGATCAGCCAAGGGAAGGGCAGATAAGAAAGGAAGCTGTAGGTGGTCCCTGGGGGAAGAATGAAGGCAGGAGAGCAGCAAGAGCAGTTTGCCGGCTGAGCACCCCCACCCAGAGGGCTGGAGAGGGCTGCAGGCCAGGAGGAGAGAGGGATGTATTCCCTGCAGAGAGGCTGGGGGGTTCTCTGGGAAAAGCTGGACTGGCTGACCTGGCAGATGGACAGGAAAGGACCGACTAAGAGACCAGGTGTGGCAGAAATGTGGCATTCAGGACATCGGGGGCCTAGATGTCCTGTGATTTGAAGGGCTACGTGCACTGTGGGTGATAATTGGGTTATGTTTCGGGCTTTTGTTATTGACTTTTTGCACTCTGCTTTTGTAATAAACCGGCCCCAAGGAGGGGATTACTGAGGCAAGTAAGCATGTGTGGAATTATTGAGGCCTCTGAAGGAGGAAAACTGAGGCATGCATGACTATTCTCCCACAGCCTGCCACAGGAGGGCGCCCTGGGCAAGGCCACTCTATGACAGTCTCCATCTCCACTGGCCCAGTGAGTGGAGTGAAATGAAGGTCCTGGGGTTTGGCTGACGGAGCGCGGGCACCAGCTCAGTCAGAAAAGGCTGTGATTGGAGGCAGGCTGGGTTTCTGTGAGCAGCCTGGAGTGAAGGCATGTGGCTGCATTATGCAGTGCAGGTTTGCACCACTGCAAGCTCTGTCTTTTTAGTTGGTCTTTGTACAGCATCTAGCACAATGGGGTCTGGTCCATGACGGGGTGCCAGTGCTGCTGCTGTGCAAAGAAATAACAAGACAGTGGTCGTTTGCTTGCTAATTCCTAGGGTGCTCTTGGGTGCAGGGATAGCAGCTGAAATCCAGAACGGCAAAGGTCCCAGTCTAAGAACCTGAACATGCGAGCTGGAAAGAGCCACAATTGCTTGTGCCTGGCAAGCCTTTCCTTTTGGGTGCAGCCTTGCCACAGCTGTCCTTGCTTTGCCCCCCCCCCCAACTGATGGCCGTGCTGTTCTTTATGCTGTCTGGGACCCCGCAGGCGTAGGGCACAGTGCAGCTACCTGCTTGCTCAGGGGCACTGGTTGCCAGTTAGTGAAGCTAACGGTGTTGCTTTAACCTATAAAATCTTGGTGATTTAGGATCAAGCGGCTGGAGGGCCCCCCTGCTCCTGGTGTGACATCATGGCAGGTGCAAAGAGCAGAGGCACATGAGCCACTGGGTTTAATGGCCAGGCGCTGTTGGCAAGATGCTGTCCATGAGGGGGCCCTTCTCTGCCCACGCCTGGTTTGGCAAAGGCTGCCTTGTCTCCTGGGCATTTGGGAATGGAGGGGAGAGGGCACTACTGAGGAAGGTCACACTTGGTGATGGGGTGACGAGAGGCCAGTGGCACAGGAGCGATTAACATTTGCAGATGGACCCGGAGAAGAGGATCGAGCTGAATAATGGTTGTAAAGTGCAGAGACTGCTTTAGGCCTTGTGCTTATTCCCTTTGGCTAAGGGGGATGCAGAGAGAGAAGACGATTCCCTCCAGCCCCTTTGGAAGAGCTGGGAGCAGAGTCAGAGATTCTAAGGCCAGAAGGGGCCATTGTGATCACCTAGTCTGACCCAGGCATAGCACAGACTGGAAAATGGCCCCAGAATAATTTCCAGAGCAGATCTACAGGAAACATACACAGTCTTGATTTAAAATGGTCACTGATGGAGAATCCACCATGACCCTTGGTAAATTGTTCTAATGGTTAATTACTATCAATGATAAAAATTTACTCCTTATTTCCAATCCGAATTTATCTAGCTACAACTTCCAGCCCTTGGATTGTGTTAGACTTTTCTCTGCTAGACAGAAGAGCCCAATATTAAATATTTGTTCCCTGCGTAGGTGCTTATAGACTGAGATCAAGTCACTCCTTAACCTTCTCTTGGTTAATCTAAATAGACTGAGCTCCTGGAGTCTACAAGGCAGGATTTCTAATCCTTTAATCGTTCTCATGACTCTTCTCCGACCCTCTGCAGTTTATCAACATCCTTCTTGAACTGTGGGCAACAGAACTGGGCACAGGATTCCAGCAGCAGTCACACCAGTGCCAACTACAGAGGTAAAATAACCTCTTTGCTCCTACTCGAGATTCTCCTGTTTATGCATCCCAGGATCGCGTTAGCCCTTTTGGCCACAGCTCACACTGGGAGCTCATGTTCAGCTGATTCTCCATCACAACCCACAAATCTTTTTCCAAGTCACGGCTTCCCAGGATAGAGTCCCCCAACATGTGAGTTTGGCCTACATTCTTTGTTCCTAGCTCTGTACATGTATATTGAGCTGTGTTAAAATGCATGTTGTTCACTTGTACCCATTTTACCAAGCAATGCAAATCGCTCTGACTCAGTGACCTTTCCTCTTCATTATACACCACTCCTCCAATCTTTGCACATCTGCAAACTTTATCAGGGATGATTTTATGTCTTCATCATGGTCATTGAGAACAATGTTCAATAGTGTAGGGCCAAGAACCGATTCCTGCTGGACCCCACGCGAAACGTACCCGCTCGCTTTTTGACCCCAGCTGTGGGGAAAAAGGAGAAGCCACTCTAGGGCTGTGTTTCCCAAACATTGTCATTAGAGTGGGACATTTTTCCCTCAGAAATTGTTTTTCCAACTAAAAATGGCTTTTTGTGAGAAATAGTGGGTTCAAATCCAGAGCCATAACTAGCTATTTTTGCGCCCGAGGCAAGTATATAAAATTGCACCCTACCCCTCCATATAATTTCATAGTAGTTACTTTGTAAAAAAAAAAAAAGAAAAATACGTAAATAACAAGAATAATAATGATAATAGAACATTTATTTATTTTAATCATAAGTTCCGCTTACAAAATCAACTAATACATATAAGGTGTGCATCATAGTGCATGTAACATACTAGAACCCCTGCTCACCTCTTTGCCCACCCGCCATACCCTCCTGCACCCAGAGGCCCTGCCCCATCCCAGAGCCTGCACCCAAACTCCGTCCCAGAGCCTGCACCCCCACCTCTTCCCACACACCCTCTCCTGCCCCCATTACACCAATTCTATACAAGCGGTAATCCATTAATGTCAATGTTGTTAAACTAGCATAACAGAGAGGAGAAGCAAGCCCCACGTATTTGAGATTTAAACTCATTCCACACTTAGCACAGGGTTTGGGGCATATTTCCTGATATTCAAATTGAACACTATAGCAGTGGGCATCAAAGTCTTGCATGTCATGGATCACATGTTAACAGAGCAGTGGTTCTCACACTGTGGACTATGGACCACTTTCAAATAGTCTAGGTCAGTATTCAAGCATTGACTATTGTTGCTAATTGAAGCCCAATCCAGGACTTTCCTAGGGTTTCCAGATATTGTTTAACTGACTCCCCAGGAAACAAGCTCCAGTTGACACCCTGTGCAGTTGATTCGTAGCTATTTTGGTTGGGTGCTACTTTGGTGTGAACTTAAATTGTGATCAAATTTGCAGAAGATGCCAAAGTTGGAGGGAGGGCATATTCAAGGGACAGAACCCACAGGTCTAGTGACCAGGAAAGATTAGAGCAGTGAGTGCAGAAGGCAACGAGAAGAGATTGAGCACTGGTCAGTGTAAAGTTCTACACTCAGGGAGAGGAAATGAGAGGAGAGATACACATTGGAGTTTTGTAACCAAACAGCTGCACCCATCACATTCAAGAATATTTATAAAAGCAGCAAAGAGTCCTGTGGCACCTTATAGACTAACAGACATATAGGAGCATGAGCTTTCGTGAGTGAATACCCACTTCGGATGCATGTGAAGGTCTATAAGGTGCCACAGGACTCTTTGCTGCTTTTACAGATCCAAACTAACACGGCTACCCCTTTGATACTTGAGAATATTTATAATCATCCTGTTTTTAGCCAGTCCATGTAGATGGCAAAAGGGGAGGTGTAAAATCAGCATGGGAAAGTCTGGAGGTTTATTCGTCCTAATTAATAGATTTTAAGGGAAGAGGGACCCCTGGATTACCACTTGTATAGAATTGGTGTAATGGAGTGGTGAATCCGGTCAGGGGTCTTTTTGCCCTAAATATGCTATAGCATCCGAACTGCCTGATGCTGAAGCTTTGCTATTTTAGGTTATGAGATCATATGATCCTGTCTCAGCAAATGGTTAGCCAGTGAATAATTCTCTAGTGTCAATTTCCAAAAGCTATTCAGCAGCTATGAACACATTAATGCAAAATTATTTTGATTCCCAAGCCCCGTCTCAACAAATTAGTGTGGTTTGGTAATCCAAGTTGTCTGGAATATTATATATATATATATATGTATGTATGTATGTATGTATGTATGTATGTATGTAACACTGGCCTGCCTTCCGATGGATGTGTTACAGAGATGGGGTAATTATTGAATGTTGGCACAGTGCCATTGCAAAGGTATGCTACTATCTATGAGCTAAGTATTGGGGATGAGCTGAGGGTTTGCATTTGGCTCTGAATTTGTTTTAAGCAAGGGTTCAAATGCCAAACCAATGCAAGGCTCTGGCTGTGTAGAACCTTCATCATGAGACCTTTGTTCCTGACTTGCCAGTTGCATGTCTCCATGTGGCACTCATTGAACTAGAAAGCTGTGGTTCCCAAACTGTGGTCTCTGCTCCACAGAACTCTTGCTGTTCTACAGAGAGCTGGCTGATCATGTGCTGCCAACTTCTCCTCTGCACATCCAGCTGCTACATTGCATTAAAAGAAACAAAAACCCACTAAACTTTTCCCCAGTACTACATTTCCATGAAAGCAATGGCTGTGGTTGCAATGGAGACGTTATGTAACCATGAAAGGAAGGGGAGGTGATCAGGAAGCCACCAATAGAAAGAGAGGTGGTTCCTGAGACAATCTCTCTGTTAAGATGTACTCCATGCTATGAGATAGTTGAGAGCCCCTGCCCCTGGGGAAGCATCTGGCAGATGCTTGGTGAGCACTAATACCTGAATTAAAGCAGGCATCTCTCTGAAGGTTTGCAGATTGTTTGGATTCTGACCGCCCATTTCCAATGCAGTGAGGGTGAATGAACTCATGTGCCTGTCATTTGGAGTGAACAGTCTGTCCACATTCTTGAGCTTCGAACTGGAATGTCAGCTCCTGTCCCGATGCCAGCAGCTGCATTCCTCCAAGAGGCTGCTCCCAAGAATGCCAGCCCAGAGCATTTTCAGGGAGAAGGCCAGGGTGTCACCTGGTTTTGGGATGGAGAACCAATTAAACCCTCAGGAGTGGTTTATTAACATATTTGTGTTTTCCTCCCATGCCTGGAAGTGTACTCATGGTTGCAGTATGTGTGTGTGTGTGTGTGTGTGTGTGTGTGTGTGTGTAATAAACACCGCTTGCCAGTGAGGGCGAATTGTTGGAATTCTCTCCTCCACTAGATCACCCCTCTGCTGCTCCCCTCCAAAACCCAAGGACACATCATCTATAGCTTGGAATTCTCTCATCAATCTCTCTGGCACCATCACATATTTCAGAAGGAAAATCAACCATGAGTCAATTAACAAAAGCGCCAAGCAGCAAGAAGATAAAAATTGGAAGAAGAAGAAGAAAAATAACAGGAGGAAAAGAAATAGAGAGGGTGAGAAAAAGGAGCAGCAAGTCCAAAATGTATCAGATCACCTTAAGAAACCAGTAACTGAGGAGTTCTCTCCTTTTTATAAAATAGGGTCTTACACAGCACATCCATTACTCATTATTTTCATTATGTATTATTTGTACTGTGACAACAGCTACAGAATAAAGGCCATACTGGGTCAGACAAATGGTCCATCTAACCCAGTATCCTGCCTTCTGACAGTGGCTAGTGCCAGATGCTTCAGAGGGAATGAACAGAATAGGGCAATTATCAAGTGATCCATCCCTCTGTTGTCCAGTCCCAGCTTCTGGGATGTTGGGACACCCAGAGCATGGGGTTGCATCCCTGAGCATCTTGGCTAATAGCCATTGATGGACCTATCCTCCAAAAGGAGGATCCCAATCATAGATCAGGGCCCCACTGCTCTAGGAGCTGTACAGACACATTACAAAAAAGACACTCTGTCCCCAGGACCTTATAATCAAAACATATGTCAAGAGACACTAGATGGACATCTATCTATGTCCCAGCCACAGAACAAGGGCTGCTTTGTTATAACAACGTGTAGGGTCATTGGACCAACTATTACTTTCAGACTATTGGACTATCCCCTGTTTTCAGATATAAATGCTTACAAGGGTACCTCCAACAAGGTTTGGTGACTAGGTCAGAAGGTCTCACACTTTTCCTAGTATGAACCACATCTTAAAAAACAGTCATCACCTTCCATTCAGGATTGTGCAGACCACCTCCCCTGCCACTGGGGTTCCAGTAACATCCCTTTGGCTACTATAGAGATTTCATATGTGAAAAACCAATATCAGGGTAGTAGTTAATGTATTTGTAGTTTCTCTTAATTAGAGATGACCGAAACTCAGGATTTCCAGCTTGCAGGAAATTTCCATAGTTCAAAAATTGCTTTCATTCTGATCTGCATGGCAGGGCTGCCCCAGACATCTGGAAGGGCGGAGGGCCCCAGACCCAGGAGAGTCCGCATTGTGGGGATGCTCCAGAATGGTGGATCCTGAAAGCCAGGCTGCTCAGCAGCCTGCTAGGAGACCAAGTCAATTTCCGTCAGAACCCTGCCTGTGATTTGACAAACGTTTGCTGAACCCTCGTGCACCAACTCCACTAGGCTGGACATTGTGTGCAGATGCCAGACTCTCACCTGCCAAAATAAGTTCTCTAGTCTCAGCTCACGCATGGTCAGAGATCCCGTGGTGATCAGAGGAAACGCTACAAAGACACAGTGAAAGTGTATCTCAAGAAAACTGATGTGGACATCACAAGCTGGGAGGAGGAAGCCACCAACCGACCCCAATGGCACCCCATCCTCCATCAGGCAGTGGCCCGTTTCGAGGAGAAGCGCCTTGCCCTCGAAGCTGAAATGAGAGAGAGAGAAGGAAGGGAAAAAAATGAACTTTCTCACAGAAGGCGGCTGGCCCGCCAGGAAATGTCTGTACCTACTGCAGGCGGATCTGTGGTTCCAGGATCGGACTCCTGAGTCATCTCAGGACCCATATATAAATCTGTGGAAGAGATCATCCTCAAATCGAGGGATGATGCTGAACCCAAGATGTTTTCATGGAACGGTTCAAGTTTGACAAATTGGCATTTTCTGATAAAACAGAGACATTCCTGACCTTCTCTTTACCTGATCTAGCAGCTGGAAACAAGGAGAGTCAGCACTATGTGAGCATCCAACTCTTTGCAGTCCGCAGGCGAGTGTCCTGGGCAGCACTGGAGGTGCATGGCTCACAGTCAGAGAATCACTGATCTCAGGCTGTCTACACTTAAAATGCTACAGCAGCACAGCTGCTGTGGGCGCCTACTGCAGCGACAGGAGGGGCTCTCCCATTGCTGGAGTTAATACAACACCCCAAGAGGTGATAGCTAGGTTGATGGAAGAATTTTTCTGTCGACTGTGCTGTCTACGTGGGACTTAGGTCAGCTTTGCTATGTTGCTTCCGGATGTGACTCTTTCACACCCCTGAGCAATGTATCTGGGTCGATCTAATTTTCTACCGTAGACCAGCCCTCCGTGTCAGCATGTAAATCAAATATATCAAAGTTCCTTCAAGAGAAGAAGACAATTCTCCTCCATGCGTCTGTTTTTGAAGATGCTTATTTATAAACTTGTGTATCTCCACCAGCAAGTATTTCCAAACAATTTAGCTCCTTTTTCTTTTCTCAGACTGTGCATCAATGGGTTTCAATTTTTTTTTAACCAGTCCATTGATTTGAAACCACTCAATAGAAGCTTTATGTGAACAGATTTTGATGGGTGGATTGTTGGCAAACCACTGTTTTCAGTATTTGCTATTCATAACGGGGGGAGGGGATAGCTCAGTGGTTTAAGCATTGGCCTGCTAAACCCAGGGTTGTGAGTTCAATCCTTGAGGGGGCCACTTAGGGATTTGGGGCAAAATCAGTATTTGGTCCTGCTAGTGAAGGCAGGGGGCTGGACTCGATGACCTTTCAAGGTCCCTTCCAGTTCTAGGAGATAGGATATCTCCTTTAAAAAAAAAAAAAAAAAAAAAAAAACTCTTTATGGGCAAAATCCATCTCTGCACAGACGCAGCATTAGACCTAGGCAGCACTTAAGTCAGCATAAAGCTAAACTAATTTAAGCATGGCTTAACTGATCCACATTAGGGGTGTGCATTCGGCTAACCAGATCAATATTAAGTTGTTTTAGTGACACCAAGCAATGTTTCTCACATCGGTGAGCCCTTTGCCCTATCGAGAGATGCTAGAAGGTTCTGGACCTGAAGCAATCTCTGTTATATCAGGGGTTTCCCCATCCCTGTTGTTAATTATAAAACAGGGAGGAGTGGAATTAGTTGGCCAGAGTTTCCATTTAGATTCAGAAGGGAAATGCTGGGGTCAGTTTATTGAATCTTCATGACCTATGTGGGCACTGGCTAACCAGATAAGTGTACCTGGGAGAGAAGCACTCAGAGTAATGGATGGCTTTCCAAGAGAAAGCTGAGGCTGTGCACTTAACACTCTGTGGAGATTTAATTTCATCCCTAGGTACATGGGAAAACACAGCCCTGGAACAGACTTTTTCAGAATTAACGGGACACCAGGTATATACATGGTCCTCTGCTTGCCAAGACTGTAATTCCTACACCAGGTACATCAAATACTTGGCTGCTTGATGTATTCCTGTGGCTCCCAGGGCATTTTCAGACCCTGGTTTCATTTAAAAACAAAGAGCAACTTTCTAGAACTCATGGGTAGGAAGAAAACTTCCCAAATGTGACCATAGCCTAACCAATGGAGAGCTATCTTCCTGAGTTTCCAGACAGCCTGAAACACTGGCTTGGACTGGCATGAACTCCACTGACTCTCATTCACCCCAGTGTAGACTGTGTAATGTCAACATTAACTATTGCCTTGCTGATTGTTTTCTCAGATGGATTGAGGAAGGGGATGGAGGTGAAGCCCTCAGGGGAGGGGGAGACTGAGGAGTTGCTGCAGTCAGTGAAAGCCCCACACATACATCCCAGGACAGAATATTACTCAAAAGCAATGGCACCACAGGTGGAATTCTTCATAGCGTTCAAGGCCTCAGGCCTGTGACTCCTCCCACATAACTGCATGCCAGCGGTGGATTACTTGATTCTTCCCCAGTCAGGAGTTATCGAATAAGCTCCTTCAGCAGCCCCTTTCAGATACACTGCCTTGGAAGGACTCTCCAGTGTCACTGATAAACTAGAGCAGAGGGCACAATTCTCAACATATGCCCTCACCCTCTTATCCTGGCACCTTCTGAGGAAATAATTCCTCTGCGGGCTGGTTTTTCCCTTTCAAAATGTGAGAACAAAATGGTACACTGGTTCACGCTACCGTTAGCATGGCTCTGTCAGGAGATGCCTTTATTCTTAGATTTTATTGTCCCATTTTCCTACAGACAAACGTACATGGCACATTTACCACTAATAAAATATGGGTAGCAAATACCTAATTCAGCCATCATGTAAGCCAAGTTCAAACTTGCCCCTTGCCTTTCATGGGCATTGGATCAGGCCCTAAATCTGGCTACATGCCATTTGGTTCCTCACTCACTACCCAAACTGCCATCTATCCAAATCATACAGCGGAGTATATGATATCTTAGGTGCACGCGAAGCAAACAGATCCACTGACATTCTTCAGAGTGAAATGCCAGCTCTGAAAATATTCAATAGTGTCTGAGGGTATGTCTTCACTACCCGCCGTATCGGCGGATAGCAATCGATTTATCCGGGATCGATATATCGCGTCTTAACAAGACGCGATATATCAATCCCCGAACGCGCTCACCGTTGACTCTGGAACTCCACCAGAGCGACTGGTGGTAGCGCAGTCGACAGGGGAGCCACGGCCATCAATCCCGCGCCGTGTGGACCCCAGGTAATTCGATCCAAGATACTTCGACTTCAGCTACGCTATTCGCGTAGCTGAAGTTGCGTATCTTGGATCGATCCCTCTCCCCTCCCTCCCCCCCAGTGTAGACCAGCTCTATGAGAGCTGGACAAAACTAATGCTAACTTCAGGCTCTGCTCAAGGGATATTGCCTTGAATCTTGGGGGACAGTGACATCTAGTGGCACCAAAGCTAAACACTGTCCTGTTCTTTCATTCCTACCTCCCACTAGGCACTCTGCCAGGGAAGGTTGAGAGCAGATTATCTGGGATCTCCTCCACAGCCAGTACTCCCACACTGTTCTCTGCAGTGCCTCCTGCTGGATAGATCCAGCTTTAGAATTATATTTTATATTCATTCTCATTCTTGGAGTTGGGGGACTGGAGGTTCGGGGGTTTGGTAAAGCTATTCAGAGTTACAGGCACTGAAAATGGTGGGGGGAGAGGAAAAGCTGTAAAAAATTCTTATCATTTTTGTGCTGGTTGAAATATTTCATGAAATTTTTTTATTCCAGTTGCAATTGGGGCCTAACTTTTTCCATTTTAAAAATAAAAATATATGTAACTATGAACAAGGCAGCTTACTCACCTTCCATTTTCATTAGACAATTCAATTTCAAAAATTTATTTCAAAGCAGAAAACAATAAGGAATACATGTAATTTCAAAATAGCCTCCCCCCCCCACTACTAATGGGCAGAGCTCTTGCTTGAATCTAGGCTAAAAGTCCGTAAGCAACCACAGCGCATTGTATGGCTTCAGAACACAGTCATTAAAAGGACACCATTGTAGGCTGCTCCATGGGCTTGTAACAGGGTGGCTTGCACCATGGGCTGGAAAGCTTTGGGCTGAGCCCCTTCCCTCTGCCCCCACCTAGGGTGACCAGACAGCAAATGTGAAAAATCAGGACGGGGGTGGGGGGTAATAGCAGCCTATATAAGAAAAAGACCCAAAAATCGGGACTGTCCCTAAAAATCAGGACACTTGGTCTCCTTACCCCCACCTCAGAGAGATCAGCATAGCAGGAGGCTGCAATGAAGCGGGGGATGCTCAGGGAGAGCAGAGGCTTGGAGTGAGATGGCTCCAGCAGAGTCCTTGGATTCGGGACTCAGGCTACATCTACGCTGCAAAAAACCCCACAGCAGCGAGTCTCAGAGCCCGGGTCAACTGAAAGCCTCATGGGGCTCGCGCTACAAGGCTAAAACTAGCAGGGTCGATGACTAGAGCCCTGCAGAGCTGCAGATATCCACAGAGCATGTTTGCAGATCGGATGTGGATAAAAGTTTTGTATCCATGCAGAGCTCTATCAATGTCCTCGCTTGGACTGGAACCTGGCTCTGAGACCTGGAGAGGGGGGTGAGGCTCAGAGCCCAAGTGGGGATGATGACATGGCTATGTTTAGCTCCTCAGTGTGAGCCCCACGACGCCGAGCCAGTAGATCTGGGTCCTGAGACTCACTGGTGGGGAGGGGTCAGTTCCTGCAGCACAGATGTACCCTAAGACTCCAGCCAGGAAGATGGGGAAACCGAGGAATGGGGAAACTGTAGTCTGGCTCTAGGCCAGGAGAGGGTACACAGGAGGCAGCTGCCCACGTTACAGGCTAGGAGTTCTGCTCCTTTGGCTGATGGCTGGTCAGTGACCCAGATGATGCAAACTGGTGGGCTCAGTACAAATCCAGTGAACAGGTCTCCAGAACCAACAGTCACAACTGCCACATTCTAATACAGTCTCAGGCCAAGAACTGAATGAGCCCTGGAGACTGACTGACCTCCTCTCCTTCCTTTTGTGCTAGCTCTTCCAAGTTGGGGTAGATAGAGAGAGAGAAACTGCACAAAGCCGTGCACCCCCAGCTCCAGGTCCTCATGCTGCCTCTCCCTGAACCCCTGAAGCCATGTCCCTTCCAAACCTCTTTAAACTAGGGACTAGTAACCAGTGCTTAATTTGTAATGAAAGAAGTGCCAGGGCTCAAGCAATTAGGGGCAGGGGATTGTAGTGAGGTGGAGTGGCCTCTCTCTGAGTCAGAGGGGGAGGGATACTCTCTGAACCCAGGTGGGCGGAGCCAGGCCATGCTCACCCCTCCTACCAGAAGTCAGGAGGTGGGACAGGAAGAATAAAGGGCGGGTGCTGGAGCTCAGTTAGCTGCCAGCTGCCAGAGGAGACAGATGCCTCCTGCATGGTTCCAAGCTGGTAGACTGTAGCAGAGCCCCACCAAGCTGAGGACTGGCCAGAGCTGCTGGAGCCACACACTGACTCAGGCACTGAGGAGTTGCTGTGACTGCCAATGGCCGCCTACCCTGAGGAAACAGAAGACCACCACAGATCCAGGTACACCACGAGGGGAGGAAGTGGCCCAGTGACTCCAGTCTGGCTGCATTGCTGCCAGAGACCTGGTCAGCGTGTTGTGGCTGGATTCCCTGCTGACCCAGTGGCGGAACACTCCACCTCTGTCAGGGCCCTGGGCTGGGACCTGGTGGAGTCAGGTGGGCCTGGGTCCCCCTGCCACCCTACCCCTGGAGTGGCAGTCTCCCCTCTCTAGGCCAAGAGGCCAGCAGTTGTCGGCCATCCGCCGAAACTAGGACACCCAACCCTTGTGCTGCTCTGTTCTGACTGAGGGCCTGGGCCAGAGCCATTGACTGTTTGTTGCCCTGCCCTGATTGAGGGCCTGGGCTCAGAGACTCATTTGCAGCTCTGCCTGGACTGCAGGCTGGAGCCATCATCTGTGTAGTGCTCTGCTAATTTCCTGACTGTGAGTGACGCCCGGTGACGTAGTTAGGCGGAGTGGCCTCCCACTGACCCAGAGGGGGCAGGACCACCGCTAACCCACTACAGGGCCCAAGCAATTATTTTACATTCATAACTGATTCAGCAAGCCCAGAGGTGCCAGGGCTATGAACTGCCAAGCCTAAAGGTGCTAGGATCAGCCCTGGCACAAATTTCGGACTGCGAGTGACCCTTATATAGTACAAAAAGGTATTTCCAGGATTGAAGCTATACAGCAGGAGGGATGTTTAGCATATAATATTAGATGCCAAAAAGAGTTAGGAAAATTTTGAAACTGAACACAGTGATTTTAATACCCTCCTAGCTGTAATATCGCTTTATGGATTTCACCCAAATTTATGAGAAAAAAAAATTTACTTGTGGAATTTCAGGAGGATTACTTTGGTTTTAGTGAATTTAGAGGGAGATGCAAAATTGGGCTCATCACAGAAAGTTAGCTTCTAATGCAGGTGTGCTGGAACAATTTGTATAGTGGGGGTGCTGAGAGCCATTGAACCAAACTGTAAATCCTGTATATAATGGAACCCCCTTGATATCAGGGCGTGCTGCAGGACCCCCCATGCCGCTAGTTCCAGAACCTATGTTCTAATGTAACTCTGGACAGACTAGTGCTACATTCCAGGGACATGTCATATAGGAGTAGGGCAATGATATTACCTCTGTATACAGCACTGGTGACACCATTACTGGATGCTGTATCCAATTCTGGGGTCCACACTTCAAAAAGGATTTTGAAAACCTGGAAAAGGTTCCAAAAAGAACTACAAAAATGACGGACAGTCAGGAAAATCTTCCTTACAGGGAAAGATTTGCCAAGTTCTATCTATTTAGCTTATGCAAGAGAAGGTTAAGGGGTGACTGGTTCTAGTCAATAAGAAGAAGGTTTTTGCTAGCAAAGAGCTCTTTAATATAGCAGACAAAGACATAACAAAATCCAATGGCTGGAAGCTGAAGCTATATAAATTCTGGGTAGAAATAAAGCACAAATTTGTAATACTGAGGGCAATTAACCATTGGAACAAATTACATAGGGATGTCTTGTGGATGTGGTGAAAAAATGTTTTAGAAAGAGATCAAATCTGGATTTAAAGACTTCAAGTGATGAAGAATCCACCACTTTCTTTGGTAAGTTGGTCCTATGGTTAATTACCCTCGCTGTTAAAAACAGTCTACCTTGATGTTCTAGCTCAATCCAAAAGTTATGGGTTAATGCAGGAATTACTGGGTGAAATTCAATAGAAGTCAGACTAGCTGATCATAATCCCTTCTGGCCTTAAAATCTATGACTCTATGGATCTATAAAGTCTTGGAAGACACCCAGGGAGTAGCTGTGGGGAAAACAAGATTTGTTTTTTTTACAGTCAATCTTCTGACCATGACACCAGTTTAAAGAGCCTGGCTCTGTTTAGCTTTGGTAAACGGAAGTATATGCGGGAGAAATAGAGCTGGTCTAAAGGTATTTTATTTTCCATGATTTAAATAAAGAGAACTTTTATTTTGCGGGCATAAAAGGATTTCAGTATTTTTCGTGTGTGTGTGTGTGTGTGTGTGTCAAACGTGGGCAAAAATTATATTTAGTCAAACAGCCACCTGTAGTTTTTTAAAAAAAAAAAGCGCTGACAAAGCTATCAAGCAGCTCGAGGTAGTAAAGCAGAGGTAGTCAATAGGTGGACTGTGGACCAAATCCAGACCGCTAGATGCCTACTTATTATCATTATTGTTATTTTTGTATTATTTTCTCTGGAGTCTGGACCTTGACTGTACCTTGACCAAGAAATTTTGACCTTGACAAAAAAATAATTGACTACCCCTGGAGTAAAGGTTTAGGCTCAACTCTTCCCTCTGTTTCAGTGATACTCCAACCTCAATGCTTCAGGAGCCAAATAAGCAATCAACTTTACCCAAAAGAGCTACAGTACAGTGAATTCATTATTTCATTTACTACAGTACTATACATTCATATTTAAACAGTATGACAGGAGAAATATTTAGTTTTTTTATATATATATTATTCCCACAGCAAATAAGTTAATAATTTAGTGCAAGTTGATAACTTAATTGGTTAATGACATAATAAAAGCATCATGACTGGATAATAACTTAGACTGGTTAATAATTAAATCACAGTGTTTTAACACCATGTGTTGCAAAGAGCTGCAGGAGACACTTGAGGCTCATGAGCCTCAATCTGAGGATCTCACAGCTCTATTTCCTCTTCCTAAGGAGCCCCAGCAGATGCCTCCCCCTGTTGGAGTTCATTAGAAAATCTTCTTAAAGGCAGGAGAGCTAGGTTAGGGACTCAGAAACTAGGAAATGGAGGCCTTACTGGGGCTGTGGTGAGAATGGGAGTGATGGTTAGACAAAAGTAGCTGTAGGAGTCGTGGAGTTCAGACTAGCACAATATTTTCCCAGCTACTACAGCTCAATATCTTTAACAACTATATGTTGCCTCTTCTGCTAACATTTAATTTTAAGGAGCTATATCTATCTCATAGAGCAGGAAAGGACACCTGAAAAGTCATCAAGTCCAGCCCCCTGCCTTCACTAGCAGGACCAAGAACTGATTTTTACCCTAAGTGGCCCCCCTCAGGGATTGAATTTACAACCCTGGGTTTAGCAGGCCAATGCTCAAACCACTGACCTATCTCTCTCCCTTCCCTCCCCCGCTAGCCCTTTCTAACAGCAGGGGCAGCACAGTAAAGTTACATATTTTCTAGGGCTGTCAATTAATTGCAGTTAACTCACACAATTAACTCAAAAAAAATTAATCATGATTAATTGCTCTTATAACAATAGAATACCAATTGAAATTTATTAAATACTTTTGGATGTTTTTCTACATTTTTCAATATTGATTTCAATTACAACACAGAATAAAAAGTGCACAGTGCTCACTTTATATTACTTTGATTACAAATATATGCACTGAAAAATGATAAACAAAAGAAATTGTATTTTTCAATTCACCTTATACAAGTACCAAAGTGCAATCTCTTCATTGTGAAAGTGTAACTTACAAATGCAGATTTTTTTTTTTTGGTTACATAACTGCATTCAAAAACAAAACAGTGTAAAACTTTAGAGCCTACAAGTCCACTTAGTCCTATTTCTTATTCTGCCAATTGCTAAGACAAACAAGTTTGTTTACATTGACAGGCAACACTGCTGCCTGCTTCTTAGGGTAGGTCTATACTTACCTCCGGGTCCGGCGGTAAGCAATCTATCTTCTGGGATCGATCCCGGAAGTGCTCGCCGTCGATGCCGGTACTCCTGCTCGGCAAGAGGAGTACGCGGCATCAACGGGGGACCCTGCCTGCCGCGTCTGGACCTGCGGTAAGTTCGAACTAAGGTACTTCGACTTCAGCTACATTATTCATGTAGCTGAAGTTGCGTATCTTAGTTCAAAGTGGGGGGCTAGTGTGGACCAGGCCTTATTTACAATGTCACCTGAAAGTGAGAACAGGCGTTTGCATGGCACTTTGTAGCCAGCGTTGCAAGGTATTTATATGCCAGATATGCTAAACATTCGTATGCCCCTTCCGTGCTTCGGCCACCATTCCAGAGGACATGCTTCCATGTTGATGATGCTCGTTAAAAAAATAATGCGTCAATTAAATTTGTGACTGTACTCCTTGGGGAGAGAATTGTATGTGTCCTGCTCTGTTTTGCCCACATTCTGCATATATTTCATGTTATAGCAGTCTCAGATGATGACCCAGCACATGTTCATTTTAAGAACACTTCCACAGCAGATTTGACAAAATGCAAAGAAGGTACCAATGTGAGATTTCTAAAAATAGCTACAGCACTCGACCCAAGTATCAGGTTTAAGAATCTGAAGTGCCGTCCAAAATCTGAGAGGGACGAGGTGTGGAGCATGCTTTTAGAAGTCTTAAAAGAGCAACACTCTGATGCGGAAACTACAGAACCCAAAACACCAAAAAAGAAAATCAACCTTCTGCTGGTGGCATCTGACTCAGATGATGAAAATGAACATGCGTCAGTCCGCACTGCTTTGGATCGTTATCAAGCAGAACCCATCATCAGCATGGAAGCATGTCCTCTGGAATGGTGGTTGAAGTATGAAGGGACATATGAATCTTTAGCACATCCGGCACATAAATATCTTGCAACACCAGCTACAACAGTGCCATGTGAATGCCTGTTCTCACTTTCAGGTGACATTGTAAACAAGAAACAGGCAGCAGTATCTCCTGCAAATTGTAACCAACCTTGTTTGTCTGAGTGATTGGCTGACCAAGAAGTGGGACTGAATGGACTTGTAGGCTTTAAAGTTTTACAGTGTTTTATTTTTGACTGTAGTTTTTTTGCACATAATTCTACATTTGTAAGTTCAACTTTCATGATAAAGATATTGCACTACAGTACTTGTATGAAGTGAATTGAAAAATACTATTTCTTTGTTTTTTACAGTGCAAATATTTGTAATAAAAATAAATATAAAGTGAGTACTGTACACTTTGTATTGTGTTGTAATTGAAATCAATATATTTGAAAATGAAGTAAACATCCAAAAATATTTGAAATAAATGATATTCTATTGTTGTGTAACAACATGATTAATTTTTTTTTAATTGGGTGATTAATTGCAATTAACTTTTTTAATTGCTTGACAGCCCTAATATTTTCCAATTATGCAACACATGATGGGTTCTTTTTAATGGACTAACTAAAAAATCACTGAGCTCTGAATTCAACAGCAACAGAAAAACACTTAGACACGTCTAGAAATTAACAGATCAGGTTAATACACGGGAGTTCTGTTTTTCCCAAGAGACTGATCAACATTAGGAATGCTCTGTGCCTGGAGCTCCTGGAAGTATCCACATCACGAAGCTGACCAAAGAGTAGTTCACACAGAAATGTCTGTGCATGCTCAAGCAGCACTAAACCCACCCTCCCCCACCTTTACACTGCAGGCTGTTAAATACAACAGGGTCTGCTTTTCTGCCTCAGCAATGGACCAGAGCATAGCATTCCCTCAGTGGTGGAGGCAGAGTGTAGACTGACAGTGGCGCAGGCATCATGTGGATATGGCAGGGTGGTCAGGGACATTTAACTCCCCCTCCCACAATTCCTTTGGCCTCTAGGAGGTATACCCTGATCATCTGCAAAAATCCCCCAGAATGCTGCGAGCCTGTGAGCAATGCAAGGCATCTGGGAATCCTTACCCACTGTACAATGCGCTCCCATTCATGCAGCACAGTGACACGTGGCTCAAAGGTGGTGTGGCTTACACCACTGAGAGTGCAGCCTGGCTGAATTTCTTCTGCAGTGCTAGCAGGAATAAAAACCAACAGTAAAAATAATGACAGGTTTCAGAGTAGCAGCCGTGTTAGTCTGTATCCGCAAAAAGAACAGGAGTACTTGTGGCACCTTAGAGACTAACAAATTTATTAGAGCATAAGCTTTCGTGGGCTACAGCCCACTTCTTCGGATGCATATAGAGTGGAACACATATTGAGGAGATATATGTACACACATACAGAGAGCATGAACAGGTGGGAGTTGTCTTACCAACTCTGAGAGGCCAATTAAGTAAGAGGGAAAAAAAAAAAAAACTTTTGAAGTGATAATCAAGCTAGCCCAGTACAGACAGTTTGATAAGAAGTGTGAGAATACTTACAAGGGGAGATAGATTATCTAATAAATTTGTTAGTCTCTAAGGTGCCACAAGTACTCTTGTTCTTTTTAGTAAAAATAATAAAGGCGTAAAAAGTAGTAAACCTCAAATCACAGCTGCCCCGTACTTTGTGTGGTCATTTACGCCTGCACAGTGGCTGTAAGCTACTGCCAAAGCAGCATGGTAGTATTTTATACCGTGAATGGGTATATACCTGGTATAACTGGCATTAAAGGGTTAACTGGAGCTGGAGAGCTCAATTACTGTACCTGGTTGCACCTGCCAGGCCCAAGTGAAGATGAAGCCCAGGTGGAGGGAGGATGAGGCAGCCCAGCTGAGAAGGAAACAGCAGGCAAAGAAGGAAGAGCTCTGCAGTCCTTCCCTGGTGGTTAGGGAGTGGTGGAAAGGCCTACAGAGTGGTAGATGCATAGTGAGCCTAGGGAGGGGCTGTAGGAAGGCTAAGGTATGAAGCCCAGGGAGGCACTAAGGGGTCTGAGGGAACAGAGGTTAGCTGCCTGCCACAGGGGCCCTGGACTGGAGCCCAGAGGAGTGGGGAGCCTGGGTTCCCCTACCACTCACCAGACAAAGTGGAGTAGAAACCCCTGGACATAACGGGGAGAAGGACTATTGAGTCTGGAGCTGGGCCTCCAGAGAGAAAGCTCTGGGAGGCATCGCTCTGCACAAGAGCAGGAGGACAACCCTGCAGAGCCTTGGAAGGAGGAGAAGGTCTGTGTGGGAGTGAGCCTGGGCAGGGACACTGATGTATAATGACTTTGGAAGGGGGATGAGGGTTAAATGTGACCCGCTGGAGGGCTGAGCCTTGAGAGGAGGCAGACTGCTCCAGGGCCAGCCTAGTTTTCAAAAGAAGGTACTGGAGAAGGAGAGCCTGCTATGCAACTGCCAGCCACGAGGAGGCCTGTCAGTGGTGAGCCCACTCCTCTACACACCCACTTCCCCCTCACCTGGCACAGGTGGGAATAAGTGTGCATGGAGTAAGGCAGTGGAGAATTAATCCCCCACTTCTGTTAGTAAATTCTGACTACGCACAGCCAGCTGTTCTGTGGAGTGAGAGGGAGCTCTCTTTCCATAATCACTGCTCGGACCACAACCTTATTTTAAAGGTCAGACTCTGTGAAGACACATCAGCCTAAGGAGAATAGAATAAAACCCAAGTCACAAATCGTTTTAATGAAGTGAAACATCCTGTTAAGTCTTTAGCTGTATTGGTATTGAGCATGTTCAGAGCCCAAGAGAAAGCTATTGAAACAGTAAACTTACAGGGTCTCTAACAAAAGCATGCTTAAAATTGAACTGTGTGACTGAGGAATGGGACTTGACTGCATTTTCTCCTATATAATAGGAACATGTCTGCCATGCCTGTGTGGTAATGCACTTTTTCTCAATTAAAAGTACCTAGCTGAATGGTTTATGAAGGGTGTAGCAAAATTCTCATAGGGTGGAGAAAGAGGTGGAGACCCTAGTTTTGCCATAGCAATGAGTTGGATCTGACTCAGTTGGAGAAGCCAATGCTAATAAACTACTCCTTACATATGAGCATTTTATAGTGAATTTTAATGCTGTTAGGGCCTAATCCAAGGTCCACTGAAGTCAATGGAAAGACTCCCATTGACTATTTCTATAAGAAATAGAGAGCCATGGGGTAATGCTGGCACTGCCCAGTTGTATAGGAATTTTGGAAGAAGGTTAGAAAGCTGAGCAAATATATTATCTCTCATCTTTGTCCCCAACATGTTTCTTTTTGGCATCTCCCTATAACAGTAGAGTTATGCTCTAATTGTCTGAATGCAAAGCAAAATGTAACAGCTTGTAATTGGAAATGTACTGTCTTCTATCTCAATCACAGAATGGTCAAAGATTCTGGCATACATTGACCATGTAAATGCTTCTGAAATGTAGAACCAATTAATAACCAGACCCTATAATAGTCTGGCCAGCATTCCATGAGTGTATAGAAAAGGAAAGAGAGGTGATGGTTAGCCGCCAAACCTGAGCAATTTCTTTCAAGTTCAGCATTATTACACCAGATGCCACTCCCCTTATAAGGCAAACAAAAGAATGGTATGTATCCTACAGACCACAGGCTATAATAATATTCAGATGCTCTGCTACACTCCAACCTCAGCTTGTTTAATGCTCTCATAGCTATAGTTAGCTTATTAGGTTCATGTTCTCGGAATGCTTTTGTGTTTGATGCTACAGCTACAGTAACTAGCATACGAGAATTTCCCTTTCCCTTTGGTGTGTTACATTTCCCTCTCTCCATGGCCAGGATCCTGCAGTATTTGCCAACTGCCCTGGTTTTGCTGGGACTGCCCTGGCTTTTTTTAAAGTCTCATGCTCCTCTCACTCCGGTGGCCAAAGATTTAGGGCTCAATTAAAAACAAATCTAAAACCATGCTCTCCTGTCACTAGTGCAGGAAGGAGGTCTGAGGCTGCCTGGCATCCTCTCTCCTTGCCTCAGATCCATGACTCGACTGTGCTTGGCCCAGCCTCTTAAAGTGGACGTGGAAAGGGAATAAATTGGGCCTGTTCCTGTGCCTCTTCCCAATGAATCCAAAAGGCCTGGGAGGGAGACTGGTTTCTGTTTCTGAGGGAGGAAAAACAGTTTGATTTTTTTTTCCTGCGTGTTTTTAACGTTAGAAATTCAGGTTTTCTCTACCCTGTATCTCACTGGCAGACTCTATGGATGACTGGAGACCTAGTAAATGTATGGCATCAAAGGTCCCAAGGAAGTAGAACCGAATGATCTGAGAAGGAATGCTGTTGTATTTTCCCCCCAGTTAGTTTTGGTTGACACTCATTTAACTAAAACCCCTGGAAAACAGGATAAAATTTGTTTTTTTGTTAAAGATTCAGTGCTTCTGCTCCTTAAAGGCTGAGAAAGCTCTCAACCCACTTCTCTAGGTCCTTGGACTGAGCCCTCCCAGCCATAAAAGGAAGATAAAATTTGATATTCCTGATACTTCTAGGGTTTGTTTTTTGGGAGGCACAATCATTTTCAGGCCGTATTTCGACAGCCTACAGGAGCAAAACAAGGCACAAACCCAGTTGTTCTTTGCCCTTTGCAGATCCCATTTACTGCTGCTGGTGTGTGTCTGCCTGTATGTGTAAGCACGAAGTCCATTCTCGCAGCTACCCTGGATTCCCTCTTAGGGCTGAGGGAAAATTAAGATACAGGCCACGGGGGATTCTCCCCCTTCCTCTGATTAGAGTGGAAATGATTTGGGGCTTTGACCATTTTTCTGTGCCTCCCCCCTCCCCCCATGTGCTTGAAAGAGAGAAGCAAGAGAACAGCACAGAGAAGCAAGTGGGAGGAGGGCTTGTCAGGTGGGTTTTGCAACTGCCAAGAAGGCATGTGTGGTGCATCTACTGGGGAAGAGGGATTGCTTGGGGACAGAAGATTGTGGGCATGTGCAGCGGGTGGAGGGGAGGTGTGCTCCAGACGTCTGGCTAAGCATCCCACCCTCTGGAGGCTTATACAGCCCCCAGCCTTTACAGAGCCTGATGCTCATGTTGAAGTAGATCACTCCTTTCTGTGGAAATACGTACCTTGCAGGCGGGGTGCCCTTGGGTCTGTGGCAATGGCAGCCAGATGTCTCTATTGCTGTGGTGCTAGAAATATTTTTGGTGCTGTGTGTTAACCCCTCTCGAAAACCCACTAAGCTATAGCTACTGACTCTGCTTTGGGACTGGTGCTACGTTATTCTGGGCTGCAATACCCCATGAAGCATCATCAGTCCCATCACTAGATCCCTTTCTTCCGCTAAGGAATCCCCTGACCGCAAGCTGCAAACCAGAGGGGGGGGTGGGGGTGGAAACAGCCTCACTGCACCAGAGCTCTGCTTTTGGGCGCTTTAAGTCACCTTTGCATGCTCAAACTCACAGTGTAATTTAGAGCAGACTCCAAGCTGCTCTTACTTACACCTGGCTGCATTGGCCACCCAAGGGCAGCCATGGATTGCTGAGCACTCTGTCCACATGCCTTCCACTGGTGGATCCCCTACATTAGGGACTAGAGCCAGCCCCATACCAGCTGGGACTATCCCATCAGCAGGGCAATCCTCATGTTACTGGCTGAGGGCTTGTCTGGCTGGGATAGCTATGCTAGCCATGTACAGTGTAGATGCAATATAAGCCAGCAAAAGGGGTTATTCTGCTGGCATAGCTACAGCACATCCCCAAATTATATTAGCTATGTCAACAGATGCACTCTACACTGGAGGCAGGGGAGAGGAGGTGTGGGTGACTTCCCCCCACACACACCTAGCCAGCAAAACTTTGTAGGGTAGACTAGACCTAAACCAGGTTCAAAGTGGCACCAGGCAGCTTTCTTTGGGCCAGGGTCTGTCGAGTGTGTGTGAACTGCTAGCAGGCTGATCTGGTAGCGTTTTATACTCGCTCTGTATTGGTGTAAGTGATTGCACAATCTGCAGGGCAACGAAGAATCAGGCCCCACATGTGCAGAAGCAAAGCGAAAAGGTAGCGCTGCATGGTAGTAAGTGCTGTGGAGGTGAAGCAGAAGGTCTAGGAACATCCCATAGCAGCCAAAGGAGGACATCCAAGAGTGCCCCTCCCCACTGGATTGAAGCCTGGGGATTAAGAAGCCAAGCTCCTCCCTTAGCTCAGGTCCCTTGATCGCCAAGCCAGCCCCTTACCTGACTGTGGATAGGGCACATTCACAGAGATCACTTGAAATCTCCCGTATAGACTCCTGTGCTCCTGGCAGACTTTACAACATCTGAACCTTCAGCAGGAAACCCTGGAGGTCTCTGATCTGGGACTAAGACAAGGTTCATCACAGTCCTCCAAGCCTTCTGCATTCTCTGTCTCAGTATGTGTGGGGTGATCCAAGCATTTGGCTGGTGAAAAGTGACTGGTTCCTCTCCAGTTCTCAACTTGTATCTCCAAAAATCACAGCTTATGGAGCTCTGAGCAGATCACACAGACTCACATGAACCGCTGCTGGGAGTCAAATGACACTGAAGGTTCTGTTAGGTGTCATGGCGATGTGTGAGCTAATCCTCAGTTTGTGTGACTTTACAGAAGTCAGCCTAAGCAGCTTGTTGAGATAGTTCAGTACAATCAGTGGAACCTTCATATTAAAATGAAAGATGCTATGTTTCTACTGCAACCTGTTCCACTGATCTTTTGATCCCTTCTGCTGTATCGTGAATGGGTCTTCTTCAGTTTCCATTGCCACATACATACAAATGAATGGGTGCTGGGAACATCAAGTTGTTCTAGGGCTAGTTTCTTGGAGATGCCAGGGATCTCCGTCTGCAATACAGGAATACCCAGAGCAAACTTGCTCTGGCTGTACAAACTACACTGTTTCCCTACTCAGCTTCTAAATTAGTCCTCTCTCCAGCTGCTCCAGGCATGCCATGCTGTCCCAAGGCATATCTTCCAAGTGCAGCATCCTACCCCATAGAGCATGTGCCTTCCTTCTCCTTGTGCTATATACAGTAGGCTTTTTTGGGGAAATCCCCCACCATTAAACTTGGTGGGAGCACTATGGTAGACAGGGCTCAGGCGTTCAGCACTGGTACTACAATGTCGTCTACACCTGCTGTGAGGGTCAGCCATCATTGCTGCCATTGCGGGAGCTTCACCAGGAGAAGTGTAACAGCAGGAGATTTCCTGAAAGGGTCTAGTGTAGACACAGCCTTGAAGAGATGGCATCTTTTACCGGGTCTCTCTAATTTGCAGGCTCTTCTGACCATTTCTGGTAACTGTCCAGGTGTAAATTAAAAATCCCCTGGAATTTTATTAAAGCATAGAGATTGCCTCTCAAGGCCTATAGCCAACCACCTTCAAGCATCCTCTTGTCAGTTCTCACAGCTTAAGCAGATGTAGGCCGGGTCAGAAGCTGAAAAGGGGAAGTTTTCAGAGAACTCTCAGGTAATACAGGATGTGGTGTTAATGATACAGTAAGTAACACTCTTCCCTTTGAGTCTGTATTGAACCTAGGTCCCAGCCTGGTGTTAAGGAGCAATGTGCTGCTAGAAGTGCTGTCCTTTGGAGATGTAGAACAGAATCTGATCCCTTGGGCCATATCAGCAGTTCCACACTGTTTGCTGATATTTGTGCCGTTTGAATGATCAATATTAAGGGACTCACAAATCCCCAATGAAGATAGTGGGTCAGATTCGTAGATGCATTCCAGCTGCATTGTGCTCCTATGGGAGAAAAGCAAACTGTTTTTAGACAGCACCAGAAATGTCTGAAGAATGATTGTGAGACACCTGAGTGACATCTGCCAAATATCTAACACTAAGGGTCTTATTCTCCACTGCTGTGCACTGTGTGCAGTCATTTACAGCTGGGCAACTTGAGTGTAGGATGCTACTATTCTGACTTAGTAATCCTTTATACCTTCTTTGCCCATGTCTAAATGAATATAAAGGGTACAGGGTGGTGGAGGATGAGACCCCCTGATTTCATATGCTCATATTAATGTCCATGTATTTTAGATGCTGTCCATTGACCAGGACAAAATGTTCTAATGCATCAAATTTTCATCAATGACAAGATCCATGTGCTTTTGTATATTGATTTCTACTGTTGGAAAATAATCTCAATTCTTCCAGTTCTTGTAGGATAAAATAGTGGAAAGAGATTCTCAACATAATATTGACAAGGTAAGAAACAATACATCTTCTTAACTGGTCAAGCAAATTTCCTCTGTAAGAGCTTTATTAATTTACAGCTGTTGCCAGGGCCGGCTCCAGGCACCAGCCCACCAAGCTTGTGCTTGGGGCGCACCTGGAGGGGGGGCGGCGCGGTGCTCCGGCTCCGGCCGCCAGGGAGAGCGGAGCCCCGGGCGGGCTCGCCGCCCTCCCCCCGGCGCTCTGGCTGCCGGGGACAGCAGAGCCGCGGCGGGCTCGCCGCCCTCCCCCCCAGCGCTCTGGCCGCCAGGGAAAGCGGAGCTCCGACGGGGACTCGCCGCCCCCCCCCCGGTGCTCTGGCCACTGGGGACAGCGGAGCCGCGATGGGCTTGCCGCCTTCCCCCCGGTGCTCTGGCCGCTGGGGACAGCGGAGCCGCGACGGGCTTGCCGCCTTCCCCCCGGCGCTCTGGCCGCCGGGGAGAGCGGAGCCCCGGCCGGGACTCGCCGCCCTCTCCCCGACGCTCTGGCCGCCGGGGAGAGCGGAGCCCTGGCTGGGGCTCGCTGCCCTCCCCCAGGGGCTCCGGCCGCCCTCCCCTGCCGCGCTGGGGGGAGAGGGGGCGGCCGGAGGCTTTTTTGCCTGGGGCGGCAAAAAAGCCAGAGCCGGCCCTGGCTGTTGCCAAAAGCTTCCTATATATGGAAGTGTCTGAGTATGTTATTTCTTAAAGGAGGAAATGTTTTGAGAAAGATATTAGTTGCAATCAAGTTTGCTAACCTGCTTGCAAGAAGACTTACAGGGAGTTTGCCCATCTTCTGTGTATGCGTGTGCGTACTTTCTCTCTCTCTCTCTCGCCTGCTGGTTTAACCATTGATGCCACAATTTTTAAATGGGTAAGATCAAATATAGTCCTAACCCAGCAATGGTGTTGTCACAGAGTCGCTTGCCTGGGCTGGCGACCTGGGGTCAGTGCAAGCCCCACGTGAGGGAAATCAGCAGCATTTCCTAGAAAGAGCAGAAGGTGCCAGGAGTCACGGGGAAGCTCAGGTGGCTGAAGTGAGCCTGGAGAGAGTGAGAGAGGCTGCTGAGAGTGGGGGAATTTCTCAGCTAGGAAGGGCTGGGAGTAGCCTGTTAAGGCAGGAAGTACACTCACAAGACCAGGATTGATCTGTACCCTGCTGGAGGGAAGACTTTTGTGTTTAGTTTTGAAACTGAAGTTAAAAATCAGGCCCTAAGGAGGGATGTTGTGATTGGACTGGAAAACCTCTGTGTGGAGTTTATTGGGGGTGGGGTCCAGGAGGGGAAACTGAGGTACGGGGCTGTGTGTGGGGCTGCCCTGACGCCACCAGAGGACACCATGAGGCAGCCACTCAACTACAGATATTGTGCTCTTGATGTAAACAAGCTTCATTACTAATTTAGATGTAAATTTGGACCTCTGTGTGCTTAAGGGGCTAACATATAAGTACTGATTCTCCACTGCCTTGCACCTTGTCTCCTCTCCAGGGCCGGCTCTGGCTTTTTTGCCGCCCCAGGCAAAAAAGCCTCCCGCCGCCCCCCGCTCCCCCCCCCAGCGCAGCAGGGGAGGGCACCGAGCCCGGCCGCAGGCCGCTCTCCCCGACCTGCCAGAGTGCCGGGGGGAGGGCAGCGAGCCTGCCGCGGCTCCACTGGCGGCCGGAGCCCCGGGAGGAGGGCGGAGAGCCCGGCCGGGGCTCCGCTCTCCCCGGTGGCCAGAGCGCCGGGAAGTGGGTGGCGAGCCCGCCGCAGCTCCGCTCTCCCCGGCAGCCAGAGCGCCGGGAGGAGGGCGGTGAGCCCGCCGCGGCTCCGCTCTCCCCGGTGGCCAGAGTGCTGGGAGGAGGGCGGAGAGCCCGCCGCGGCTCCACTCTCCCTCGTGGCCAGAGCGCCGGGAGGAGGGCGGAGAGCCCGCCGCGGCTCTGCTCTCCCCGGCGGCCAGAGCGCCGGGAGGAGGGCGGCGAGCCCGCTGCGGCTCCGCTCTCCCTGGTGGCCAGAGCGCCGGGGGGAGGGCGGAGTGGCGGCCAGAGCGCCGGGAGGAGGGCAGCGAGCCCGCCGCGGCTCCGCTCTCCCCCATGGCCAGAGCGCCGGGTGGAGGGCGGAGAGCCCGCCGCGGCTCCGCTCTCCCCCGTGGCCAGAGCGCTGCGGGGAGGGTGGAGTGGCGGCCAGAGCACCGGGTGGAGGGCGGAGAGCCGGCTGCAGCTCCACTCTCCCGGCGGCCAGAGCGCCGGGAGGAGGGCGGCGAGCCCGCCGCGGCTCCGCTCTCCCCCGTGGCCAGAGCGCGGGGGGGAGGGCGGAGTGGCGGCCAGAGCGCCGGGTGGAGGGCAGAGAGCCCGCCGCGGCTCCGCTCTCCCCGGCGGCCAGAGTGCCGGGGGGAGGCTGGAGAGCCCAGCCAGGGCTCCGCTCTCCCCAGCAGCCGGAGCACCGCGCCACCCCCCTCCAGGTGCCGCCCCAAGCACAAGCTTGGTGGGCTGGTGCCTGGAGCTGTCCCTGCTCCTCTCTCAAAGTGAGTGTGAAATGCTCACCACAGGTGTGAGTGAAGGATTCTGATCTGGCCCTGTGTAGCCACTCATTTCACATACATGTAAATGAGAAGAAAAGGTGCAAGGCAGTGAGGAATTAGGCTACTGATTGCACACTAGTGGGAAGCAGGACAAATAGGTGAAAGCTCCTTTTCCTTTGCGGCTATGTGCCAGAACCCAGCTCCACCACAGCCCTTTCCCCAAGCAAGTACTTTACAAGGGGGAACCCACCCTCCTTTCCTCAAGAGCCCTGCTGCTGATCTATTTCCAGCCAGTCAGCCTACCAAAATTCAAAACGAGGTCTGCAGCTTGGGGCCGTTTAGGCAGAGTCTGCCCACAGTTCCTGACACAATCTTCTCAGTAGAGAACTGCTTTCACAGGAACAGCCACCTTTCACCATGCTGGCTGCCTTATATAAGACTCTGCTAGTTTCTGTTCCAAAGGGTCTATATCATTCCCCACCCCTCCATCTGCTTGTACCCTTTGGCAGGCCAGTCTCCCAGGAGTATTTGGATTGGATTCATTTGGCTCATTTAAATACTGTAGTGCTATGGTCTTAACATGCTTCCTAAGCTGTTTGGTTCTGCAAAGTACAGACTACCAGAAAGAGATGGGCTGCTTGGCTCCCCTGCCATGCCTGCCACCCTCTCTTGGTCATGCTCGGGATAGCTGATCCTAGCCTACTGATAGCTGCTTTCTCTATTTGGACTGACTGAAAGGGATGTTTCCCTCTGTCATAACTATAAAGGGAAGGGTAACAGCTCTCCTGTGTACAGTACTATAAAATCCCTCCTGGCCAGAGACTCCAAAATCCTTTTCCCTGTAAAGGGTTAAGAAGCTCAGGTAACCTGGCTGGCATCTGACCTAAAGGACCAATAAGGGGACAAGATACTTTCAAATCTTGTGGGGGGGGAAGGTTTTTGTTTGTGTTCTTTGTTTTGTGAGGTGTTCGTTCTCGGGACTGAGAGGGACCAGACATCAATCCAGGTTCTCCACATCTTTCTAAACAAGTCTCTCCTATTTCAAACTTGTAAGTAAATAGCCAGGCAAGGCGTGTTAGTTTTCCTTTGTTTTCTCAACTTGTAAATGTACCTTTTACTAGAGTGTTTATCTTTGTTTGCTGTACTTTGAACCTGAGACTAGAGGGGAGTCCTCTGAGCTCTTTAAGTTTGATTACCCTGTAAGGTTAATTTCCATACTGATTTTACAGAGATGATTTTTACCTTTTTCTTTAATTAAAAGTCTTCTTTTTAAGAACCTGATTGATTTTTCCTTGTTTAAGATCCAAGGGGTTTGGATCTTGATTCACCAGGAGTTGGTGAGAGGAAGGAGGGGAATGGTTAATTTCTCCTTGTTTTAGATCCCAGGGTGGTTGGAACTGTATTCACCAGGAGTTGGTGGGAGGAAGGAGGGGGAATGGTTAATTTCTCCTTGTTTTAAGATCCAAGGGGTTTGGATCTGTATTCACCAGGGATTTGGTGAAGGTTTTTCAAGGTTTCCCAGGAATGGAATCCATTGAAATGGTGGCAGCAGAACCAGAGCTAAGCTGGTAGTTAAGCTTAGAAGTTTTCATACAGGCCCCTACATTTGTACCCTAAAGTTCAAAGTGGGGATCCAGCCTTGACACCCTCCACTTCCTAACATCCATGAAGAGAGTACCTTTGCGATTAGAGTTTCACGTGGTGGTAAAGACACAATTGTTCTTTGTCCCACAGGTTAACAATCCACGCCATCATTTCCGTGGAGTGCTGCCAAATCTGTATCTTCCATTTAGAGGCAGATGAAGATTTATTGGGGCCCTGAGCACAAAGAATATTGGGCCTCTCCAAATCCTCCCCCCCCGACCATTGGGCCCTGCCCCCTGCTCCTCTGTTTGCCTCAAGGCTCTGCCCCCCTGACCTGGCCAGAAGCTGGGGCTGGGATAAAAGCTGCCCAGGGAGCCCGGGCCACTGTGGGGAGCTCTGGACCCTCCATCTGCCCTGGGGGGGCAGGGACACAGGCCAGGGGCTTTTCTCGGGCACCCCAGTCCCCCGCCCAGAGCAGGTGGAGGGCCATGGTCTCCCCACAGCTGCCCAGACTCTCTGCGTGGCTTTTAGCACAGCCTAGGACAGGGATCCCCCAACTGTGCGGTGCATCCCTCTTGGGGAGCATGGAGGAACATCTGTGGTGGGTGTTATGGGGCCTGGGTGAGCCCCCATGGAGGTGGGAAGGGAGCACCACCTATCCCTGCTCTGCCCCCAGGTCTGTTCTGGCCCCACTCCAGCCTTGCCCCCAGCCCCAGCCATGGCTCTGCTCCTGGCCACGCCCCAGCTGCACCTCCAGCCCTGCTCCCGGCCACAGGCCCCTACTGAGCCACTGGTCCCACTGCAACCCCCGGTCCTGGCTCAGGCCCTGGCTTCCAGGAGGGTGCGGACCAAGTAAGGAGGGGCACAACCGAAAAAGTTTGGGGACCTCTGGCCTAGGGTAACCATACGTCCTGTTTTGGCCCTGGATGTCCCAACTTTTTTGGCAAAACTGGGCATTTGTCCCATTTGCTCTTGCCAACTGATCACCAGTTGGCAAGACCAAAAAGTACAAATGCCCAGTTTTCCCCAAAAGAGGCTTTGGGGGGGGAAGAGGCGGGGCTCAGGCCTGCCCTGCACAGGGGAGGAGGGGGCTTGGGCAAGTGGCTTGGGCCAGCTTCATGCGGGGATAAGGGGGGGAAGGGAGAGGGGGCTCAGCCAGTTCCATGGTGGGTGGCGTTGGGAGGTGAATATACTCATTCACTCTCTACACAGGCTACGTCTGTCTTCTGGCTTACCCGGGGGCGGAGCCTCAGGGAAGAGGCATGGGGCAGAGGAGCAGGGCTGAGGGACGGGGGTGGGGAACAAGGAGTGGGGTGGGGCCAGAGTGCTGGCGCTCTTGTGGAGCCCCCAAATTTTCCAGGGCTGCTGGGCATGGGCCCCGTCGACCCATAAGGTAAACCACCACTGCTTCCACTGAGGATAACCAAATCTGGGCATGGTGGATGATCTGGCTCAGAGAAACCTGTTGAATACATAAGTCATGGGATTGCTCAAATGGCCATAGGAAACATATCACTGCCTTTTAAGATTCCCCACTGATTTCAAGAGAGAATACCACTATGTTCAATAGTTGTTGCCTGTAGAGCCCTGTGTGCTAAAGTGATCATTTCAATATATATTCAGTGAGTGACATAGAATCACAGAAGATTAGGGTTGGAAGAGACCTCCAGTGGTCATCTAGTCCAATCCCCTGCTCAAAGCAGGACCAACACCAACTAAATCATCCCAGCCAGGGCTTTGTCAAGCTGGGCCTTAAAAACCTCTAAGGATGGAGATTCCACCACCTCCCTAGGTAACCCATTCCAGTGCTTCATCACCCTCCTAGTGAAATAGTTTTTCCTAATATCCAACCTAGACCTTCCCAACTGCAACTTGAGACCATTGCTTCTTGTTCTGCCACCATAGGCGCTGACTCCGTGGGTGCTTCAGGGCTGCAGCACCCACAGGGAAAAATTAGTAGGTGCTCTGCACCGACCGGCAGCCAAGATCCCCTACCCCCCTCCTCCTCCACACACCCCCCAAGTGTGCCACATCCCTGCTCCTCCGCTTACCTCCCAGTGCTTCCGGCCAGGCTGCCGCCAAACAGCTGTTTGGTGTTGTAGCTCTGGGAGGGAGTGGGAGGAATGGGAATGTGGCGTGCTCAGGGGAGGAGGCAGGGAAGAGGCGTGGCCAGGGCGAGAATTTGGGGAAGGAGTCGGAATGGGGCAGGGAGGGGGTGAAGTTGGGGCGGGGACTTTGGGGAAGGAGTTGGAATGGGGGCGGGGAGGGGTGGGACGGGGGTGGGGCCTCATGGAAGGGGTGGTGTCAGGCGGGGCCAGGGGCAGAGGAGGGGTCAAGCACCCACCATCGGGAGCAGAAGTCAGTGCCTATGTCTGCCACCACTGAGAACAGCCTAGCTCAATCCTCTTTGGAACCCCCCTTCAGGTAGTTGAAGGCTACTATCAAATCCCCCCTCACATTTGTCTTCTGGAGAATAAATAATCCCAGTTCCCTCAACCTCTCCTTGTAAATCATGTGTCCCAGCCCCCTAATCATTTTTGTTGCCTTCCACTGGACTCTCTCCAATTTGTCCACATCCCTTTTGTAGTGGGAGGACCAAAACTGGACACAGTACTTCAGGTGTGGCCTCACCAGTGCTGAATAGAGGGAAATAATCACTTCCCTCGATCTGCTGTCAATGCTCCTACTAATGCAGCCCAATATGCCATTGGCCTTCTTGGCAACAAGGGCACACTGCTGACTCATACCCAGCTTCTCGTTCACTGTAATCCCCAGGTCCGTTTCTGCAGAACTGCTGCTTAGCCAGTTGGTCCCCAGTCTGTAGCAGTGCATGGGATTCTTCTTTCCTAAATGCAGGACTCTGCACTTGTTCTTGTTGAACCTCATCAGATTTCTTTTGGCCCAATCCTCCAATTTGTCTAGGTCACTCTGGACCCTATCCCTACCCTCCAGCATATCTACCTCTCCCCCCAGCTTGGTGTTATCTGCGAACTTGCTGAGAGTGCAATTCATCCCATTATCCAGATCACTAATAAAGATGTTGAACAAAACTGGCCCCAGGACTGACCCCTGGGGCACTCCACTTGATACCAGCTGCCAACTAGACATTGAGCCATTGATCACTACCCATTGAGCCCGACAATCTAGCCAGCTTTCTATCCACCTTATAGTCTATTCATCCAATTCATACTTCTTTAACTTGCTGGCAAGAATACTGTGGGAGACCGTATCAAAAGCTTTGCTAAAGTCAAGATATATCACATCCACTGCTTTCCCCATATCCACAGAGCCAGTTATCTCATCATAGAAGGCAATCAGGTTGGTCAGGCATGACTTGCCTTTGGTGAATCCATGTTGACTGTTCCTGATCACCCTCCTCTCCTCCAAGTGCTTCAAAATGGATTCCTTGAGGACCTGCTCCATGTTTTTGCCGGGGACTGAAGTGAGGCTGACCGGTCTGTAGTTCCTCGGGTTTTCTTTCTTCCCTTTTTTAAATATGGGCACTATATTTGCCTTTTTCTAATAGTCTGGGGCCTTCCCCAATCACCACGAATTTTCAAAGATAATGGCTCTGCAATCACATTAGCCAACTCCCTCAGTAGCCTTGGATGCATTAGATCTGGACCCATGGACTTGCGCATGTTCAGCTTTTCTAAATAGTCCTTAACGTGTTCTTTCACCACTGAGGGCTGCTCACCTCTTCCCCATACTGTGGGAGGATTCATAATCCAGAATCT
This sequence comes from Trachemys scripta elegans, assembly GCF_013100865.1. Taxonomy (NCBI): domain Eukaryota; kingdom Metazoa; phylum Chordata; order Testudines; family Emydidae; genus Trachemys; species Trachemys scripta. The sequence continues at coordinate 50,034,617 of NC_048306.1, read as the reverse complement.
GGTGCTGCTGGTGAACATTTGTTTGCAGTGTTGTAGCCATGCTTGTCCCAGGATATTAGCGAGATAAGGTGGGTGAGATAATACCTTTTATTGGACCAACTGCATTGGTGAAAGAGGCAATCTTTAGAGCTACACAGACCTCTTCTGTACCTCTGTGTTGCTCGAAAGCTTGTCTCTTTCACCAAGAGAAGTTGGTAATAAATAAAAGATATGAGCAAAAGCCATCAATCATGTAAGACTGCCCCAATTGTACTGGCCCATTGTGACGGGGTGGACTGGCCCCGCACTGGGACTGAGAAAATTAACCCTTCCCTTCTGGCAGAGGAAGCCACGCCCCTGAGGCTCTGCTGGCCATGCTCCAACCAGGAGTCAAGCATAAAAGCCTGCAGAACCGCTCAGTCAGGGCTGGTGGCTGGGGAAGGAGGATGCCCAGCAGAAGCTTCAGCCCAGGAGCAGTTGCAACCCTTACAGGAGGGAGCTGAGGAGCCAGGAAGCAGGCCCAGACTGGCAGCTGTGGGAACTCCAGGGAGCATCGAGTGCTGAGGAACCTGGAGACCCTGATGCCACAAGGACTGCTGCGTTTGGAGGACTGGTAGGAAGTGACCCAGGGAAGGGAAGGGAGTGGTATCTCCCACCACTCTGAGGGCAGTGTGTTGCGGTCGGATCCCCCGCTGACCCGTGACAGATCATGCTGTCACTGACAGGGCCCTGGGTCGGAGTCTGGTGAAGGCAGGTGGGCCTGGGCTCCCCTACTGGAGGTCTCTAACCCCTCCCTTTTGGGGGATGACATAGTTCATTGACCCCTCTCTCTTGCCCCAAAGACAGTAGACGAACTCCAGCTGCTAGGCCACGCTATCCCCCGAGGGGAGAAGAATTTAGAGAGACTCTGGCCATTAGGCAACGCTGCCTTAGGAGTGCACTATAGAGACTCCGGCCGCTAGGCTGTGCTATCCTGCCGGGCGAAGAGAGTGTAGAGGGACTCCAGCCACTGGGCCACGCTATCCCACCCGGGGAGGCGGATTTGAGGGACTCTGGCCATTGGGCCATACAGCCCTGACTACCAGGGAGGTAGTAAGACCGATGTAGATGGAGGGAGACGGGGTTAACCTTGAATCAAAGGGGTGACGAGGTACAAAACCCGCCACACCCATTTGTTCTAGTAGGATTTATGTTTGTATTTTTTATAATTTAGAATGAAGGATAAAGAATAATAAGATAATAATGTAGCATGCATTAATGTATGATTTGACCATATCCTGCCAGCCACCCTTTTTGAATAGCAGAAAGGAATGGACTATTGGTAGAGATGCATCAGCCAGAATCTCTTTGTGTCTGGACTGATTTCAAGGCAGTGACAGACCTCTGAGATCACCACTTATTTTAAAATGCTAAGCCTATAACAAAGTAAAAGAATGCCATGACTGTTTTTCTTCTGCATTGCAATTTGATGTTCCTGTTCAAAATGTTCTGTGTAAATTAAGAACATAACATAAGAACGGCCATACTGGGTCAGACCAAAGGTACATCTAGCCCAATATCCTGTCTACTGACAGTGGCCAATGCCAGGTGCCCCAGAGGGAGTGCACCTAACAGGTAACGATCAAGTGATCTCTCTCCCGCCATCCATCTCCACCCTCTGACAAACAGAGTCTAGGGAAACCATTCCTTACCCATCGTGGCTAAAAGCCATTAATGGACTTAACCTCCATGAATTTATCCAGTTCTCTTTTAAACGCTGTTATAGTCCCAGCCTTCACAACCTCCTCAGGTAAGGAGTTCCACAAGTTGACTGTGCGCTGTGTGAAGAACTTCCTTTTATTGGTTTTAAACCTGCTGCCTATTAATTTCATTTGGTGACCCCTAGTTCTTGTATTATGGGAATAAGTAAATAATTTTTCCTTATCCACTTTCTCCACATCACTCATGATTTTATATACCTCTATCATATCCTCCCTCAGTCTCCTCTTTTCCAAGCTGAAGAGTCCTAGCCTCTTTAATCTCTCCTCATATGGGACCCTCTCCAAACCCCTAATCATTTTAGTTGCCCTTCTCTGAACCTTTTCTAGTGCCAGTATATCTTTTTTGAGATGAGGAGACCACATCTGTATGCAGTATTCAAGATACCATTGATTTATATAAGGGCAATAATATATTCTCCGTCTTATTCTCTATCCCCTTTTTAATGATTCCTAACATCCTGTTTACTTTTTTGACCACCTCTGCACACTGCTTGGACATCTTCAGAGAACTATCCACAATGACTCCAAGATCTTTTTCCTGATTAGTTGTAGTTAATTAATTAATTATTAATTCTGTTTTGTGTATGAATGAGGAATGGGTGTTAAGAGATAAGTGTGTAACTGAACCAGATGTTCTAGGAAGCACCAGAGAGAGACACAAGGGCATCAGGAGGCTGCAACACACCCCTATTGAAATGTCAGAGGAAGCCAGATTGACAACTCTAAAGATGAGACAGGCACCTATCAATGGGGACAAGATAGCTGTGATCAAAACCAGCATGGGATAACTCCCTGAGAGACTTGATGAAAGAACAAGATAAAGGATGAGAAGGACAATTTAAGAAAACAAGCACTCGTCAAACAACAATTGATTACAGCAGGAGTGGCCAACCTGAACCTGAGAAGGAGCCAGAATTTACCAATGTGCATTGTCAAAGAGCCACAGTAACACGTCAGCAGTCCCCCATCAGCTTTCCCCCCCAACCCCCAGTGTCTTCCACCTGCCAGCAGCACCACCGTTCAGCACCTAATCCTCCATTCCTGCGCCTCCCGCCCACTGCGATCAGCTGTTTTGTGGTGTGCAGGAGGCTTGGGGGGAGGGAGGAGGAGGAACAAGGGCGCGGCAGATTCGGGGAAGGGGCGGGGGCCTTGGGGGAAGCAGTGGAGTGGGACCAGGGCCTGGGGCAGAGCCAGGGGTTGAGTAGTGAGCACCCTGTAGCACACTGGAAAATTGGCACCTGTAGCTCCAGCCCCAGAGTTGGTGCCTATGCAAGGAGCCGCATATTAACCTCCGAAGAGCTGCATATGGCTCTGGAGCCACAGGTTGGCCACCACTGGATTACAGCGTGCCTTGCCATGAAACTTTGGGGTTCGTCCTGCCAAGACTTCCCCGGAGCATCGTGTTGCAACAGACGGAACCTGGCTTCTACCTACCTAGCTGGCCACTAGATTGATCCAGACTGTACTGGTAGCTATAACATCGACTGGCAGGACAGTGTGTGTGTGTGTGTGGTGTGATTGAATGCATATACTAATTGTTGTATCTTCAATAAACTCAGCGTATTGCCTTTTCCCCTGAAAAAGATCCTGTGTACTTGTTATAAGCATAACACATTGTTTTCACCACCTAGTTCCATCTAAAAAAAACCAACGAGGTGTCCTTGTGGCACCTTGGAGACTAACAAATGTATTTGGGCAAAAGCTTTCGTGGGCTAAAACCCACTTAATCAGATGCATGGAGTGGAAAATATGTGGGTTTTAGCCCACGAAAGCTTATGCCCAAATACATTTGTTAGTCTCTAAGGTGCCACAAGGACTCCTCGTTGTTTTTGCTGATACAGACTAACACAGCTATCAATCTGAAACCTAGTTCCATCTGTGTCCAATGTGCTATCAAAGATACATAGAGGCATGTTTTGCATTGGTGCTGATCCAAATAGCTCTGTGAAGCAAATCACACACAAGGCTTTGCTATAGTTTGCTTGGCCAATAATTTGTTCTTTGCTACCCTATAAAGAGATAGTACAACAGGACCAACAGAAGCTTTCCATGATGAAATTATAACAGATTCCAGGCATTGAAGCAGAAGTTCAAAGGACCTGTATTCCATTAGAGAAAGTGGCAGAACTTCAAGAGAGATAATTTCATCCATTTTATAGTGATCTCTTGCACAACAGAATGATGAGGCAGTGAAAATCTTTTACTTTCAGCAGCCTGAAGAATAGTCTGTTGCAATTTTGTTACTGTAAAATGATTCTAGGGTTTAGAAGAATAAGTAAGGGCCTTTATCAAGGCATGTTGATTTTGCATTATCTAACTTGCAGGTAATAGGGGATTGCATAGTTTCATGTTCAGTTGGAACCCAGTGCAATTCATGATCATTTTGTGCGTTAGCCTTTTTGGACAGTTTTTCAGAAGTCTTGAAACTGATAGATGAGTCTCAGTTTCATCCTGGATAGCTCTAGACTTGCAAATACCCTATCTGTCCATAGGTTTCCACAAAGAGGTGCAGCAGAAAATTCCTGGAGTCCAAGATTTCTTTTTTGCCCATGTTTGAGCTGAAAATATAGATATACACCCAAGTCTTTGTTTAGAAGGGTGAGACAATTGTCTCTGTTGTGGGTGAACCTGTGGTATAGAGGGCTTTTTTGCAGACTGGCTGTGTGCTGTGTCTGAATGCATCAGCAACCACCATTGCTCAGTCTTCTCCATATCCACCAAAGTGAAGTGTTACATGTAATTTTCCATTCCATTTCCAGCGTTTATCTGTTTTGTTTTCCCCTATACCTCAAGCTGTTAAATAAATTATGTTTATTGTGGGGAGGGATGTGGGCAAGGCCTCCTTCACCATAGCAATTACAAGAGCAGAATTTGCTATATTCTGTACATAGATATATTCAGGGGCGGAAAAGATTTGCCACACTGTCTTGTACTGATTATAAATCTTCACCAGTCAATCAGTATCCACCATTACGCAACAGTATGAAGCTCTCATGGTTTGCCATAGTGCATAACTGAGAGAAAGCTACAGAATGCTTCTTGGCCGGTCAGAAATAAGCAGAAAATGCATTACTATTTAACTGCAATGTAGTAGATTGATGTAACTTAATGATAAATGAATGCTGGCTCAGTGGGCATAAATCAGCAGTAGGCAGCATGATGGATCTGCTAGGGGTGAATCTCTGGCTCCAAAGTGATGGTGGTAAGGCAGCCAGGTTCCAAGGCAGTTGTGTGGACAGTGTCTGGTAGCTGCCCTGAGTGACTAAGCAGGGGTTTCCAGAGCTGCCTGTGTGTGCTTGGGTAATTCTTGGTTTAAGAATAACAGGACTCATGTACATTCTCTAACAACACATTACACAAGACCTGTGTGACCAATCAATGAGCAGAGGGCAGCATGGTGAATGTGTTTTTCTTTCTCTCCAGCTGGCAAGGGTGAGAGGTCAGTGGGCCTTTGTGGCACTTGGGAAGAGGGGTCACAGAGGCAGGGTGTCTTGGGCCTGGGGAGGAGTGTGGTGTTAAAGACTGTGAGGGAATATGTATTGGAACCTAGCCAGTGTTAGGGCCCACAGAGCCTCAGCAGCTGAAGTGCTTATAATGTTTGTCTTGGATTTGGTAACCAGAGTTGATCCCTGGGATTATTCCAAGACAAAGACTGGTGTACCACAGCACTCCAGAGCCTCATGAGGGTGCCCTTTACACCTGACTCCAAGACATCTAATGGGGCCCCACAGTGGGTCATTTTACAAAAACTGACCACCACACAGACATGAGGCAATGCTGGTGTCAGCAGTAGGAGCAAGTTTCTAATGACAGAAATTGCAATTTATTCCTTTTGAACCAAGATGTAAGAAATAGCTGAGGCACCTGAAGAAATCAAAGCTGCTTACGATGCAATTAAAGCAGCCCAGAAGGAACTAAAATGGGATCTGGAGGTTTCTCAGAAAGAACAGAGAAATGGCCTGAAGGCAGAAATCAAATCTTCTAATTCTAAATATTCTGCACCTGGGTGCAGTCTGGATTCAGGCCAGAATATGGAACTGAAACTGCTTTAGTGGCCCTGGTGTATGATCTCCTGTCAGTGAAGAGAGGGCAGACCTCCATTCTCATTTTCCTGGACCTCTCTGTAGCATTTCACACTGTTGATCACGAGTTACTGTTACATGCCTAAGAGAGGTGGCAGATCCTTCCTTCCTCAACAATGCACCCAGCAAGTAGTGATGGGAAACTGAACCTCCACCATCAGAGCCCTCCTTTCGGGGGTTCCACAATGATCAATTCTCTCACCAGCCCTTTTCAATATATACATGCAGCCACTAGTCAGATGACATGGATGCAAGTGCCATCAATATGCAGATGACACAGAGCTCTACCAATCTTTCACCATAATGCTACTACCACGATGGCCCAGTGCTTAGACGAGATCAGCAGGTTGAAACTGAACTGAGCAAGACAGAGGTGATGCTGGTGGGCAGCGGAAAGCATGTTGAAAGAGTTTGAAGCCATTGTGTAGATTTCTTTGGTTGAAAGTACACTGCCACAATTGGTCAATTCAGTCCATAGGCTGAAGACCATGGTTGACAACTTCTCTCCTTTAGCTGACTGAAACTTTGTATGATAAGGGTAAAGCTCATGTGTGCAGAAGCCAGAACTTCCTTGGGCGCTGGTCTGAGTCTGTGGAATGAAGTCACCCAGGGCCTAAGGGCCATCACAAACCTCACCACCTTCTCTTCCAACTGCGTTGACCTTGCTTTCTCTAACATAAATACATAGCAACATGTGTTCTGTCACATCCAGGCCATGAGCAGCCATGCCTCACACTTGGAGCCAAAGTCTGCAGGCATGAGATGGGAGTCAAAAGTCAGATGGGTCGGGATACTGGGATGGCAGAAGCAGAAGATCAGACCCACGAGGCGGGAACAAGAGTGAGACTGGGTTAGGTACTAGGGGGTCAGGGTCAGGAGACAAACTGGAGATCAGGAGCCATGAGTCAGATGTTGGAATCACGCCAGGTCGGAATGCCAGGCGATCAAGCCGGGGAAGCAAGAGTGTGTAGCAAGAAGCACAAGGCACACAGGCTGGAGTAGGGTAGAGCCCAGTTGTTCAGACAGCCTCCTGCTGCCGGCTTGAGTAGGGCTAGCAGGCCAATCAGTTGCTCTGGGACTCCACCAATCAGACCTCAAGGGCAGAGTCTCTCACTGGGCAGGGCTTTGTGGGTTTCAGGTAAGCTATTGCCAGCAGGCTGCTATGTGGAGGATTGGAACGTGTCTGCTCCCTTGTGCATCTGGATTTGAGACCCCTGTGGGTGGGGACGTATGAAAGGAAACCAACAACCCTATCAACCAAGAAACTCCACTGTATGCACTTCTCCCCTGGGGTGAGAACGAGAGAACAAACAACACTTGACAGACGTTAGTCATCTTGCTTAATGTATGACAAGCAGGTGCTCAGAAACAATGGTGGTGAATGTGGTATAAGAATCTATATAGAATTGATGTGCAGGGGACATAAGCTCTTAAGAGGAAGGTTGGTACAAGTGTTTCAGGAATGGGATGTGCCAACCATTTCATGGAGGCTATAGGTAGAGCAGGACTTGCCAACAGCAGTGCCCAAGGAAAAGAAAGGAAGAGGCAAAGCTGACCTAAGGCAAGTAGGAACCCATGGGCCTGGTCCTATGGTCTCACCCCCGCCCTGTGGCCATGTTCCTCATACGTAGTGACAGTGATGGGAAGGCTCCCCTTCTTTCAGGAACAGCAGAGGTCCCTTCCCCGCTTCAGAGCTGGTAGAAAAGGAATCCCCCCAGTACTTACTCCAGCAGCCAGTGTGATCCACATGGGAGGACTGAGCTAGGCCAGCTGCATCCTTTTTCTCCCATACCATACTGAGTTCCCTGCTAGGCACCCCAGAACAGTCGGTCTTGGAGTTAACACCCTAAGTGGATTATGCATGGGACAGTTCCTCTCTGAGTTATTGTTCTACTCTCTTTGCAGAATCAAGCAGATATGTATGACTGCATCAGTTATACTTTGGTCCCATTTTCAAGCTTTTTTATCCACCCATGAAGGCTAAAAACTTTTTTTTTTAAATGAAAGGTGAGATTCTGGTATGACTATATGACTCCAAGAGCTAGGACCCTAGCCATGGGCCTATAGTGCCTATGCCTTAGTGGGGCCCTGGGAAAAGATAAAGGGAATTGAGCAGGAAGGGAAGATGGTATGCCAAGAGGAAAGATAGAAAGGAGTAGTATGAAGGAAATTGTGTGGAAAAGAGGGGGAGGGGAGGGAGTATGGGCTAATGGGGGTAGGGTGACCAGATAGTAGAGTGGCTCTCAAACTTTTTTACTGGTGACCCCTTTCACATAGCAAGTTTTTGAGAGTGACCCCCCCCCTTATAAATTAAAAACACTTTACATATATATATATTTAACACCATTATAAATGCTGGAGGCAAAGTGGGATTTGGGGTGGAGGTTGACAGCTAGCGACCCCCCCCATGTAATAACCTTGCGACCTCCTGAGGGGTCCTGACCCCCAGTTTGAGAACTCCTGAGATAACAAGTGTGAAAAATCAGGATGGGTGGGGGAGTAGCCACCTATATAAGACAAATTCCCAAATAGTGGTGCTGTGCCTATAAAATCAGGACATCTGGTCACCCTAAATGGGGTGAATATGGACTGGGGCACAATGCTGGGACATGGGACATATTAATGGGTAATGGAGGGGTCATTTGAGGAGGGGCCAGGGGGCGGGACCAAGAAGTGATAGAAGGAACGGGGCGTGGCTAATGCGCATGCCCGGCGCGGTGTGACGCATGCGCAGCATTAGCGAAGAGGGTGGGCGTTGCGTGCGGGCCCTCGGGAGCGGAGGAGGTGGCGCGCGCGCGAGTGGTGGGCGGTGCGTCGGTCGGTCAGAGCCCGGCCCGGGGGGCGGGGCCTGCGGCGGGAGCGGAGCGAGCGGCCCGGCGGGAGATCGAGCATGAGCGGCGGGGAGGGCTGCGGCGTGTGAGGGGCCGGGCGGGGTCCGCTCCCTGAGGAGCGATGGGGCCCGGCAGTCGGGGCAGGGGCCGCGGGGCAGAGGTTGCGGGGCGGCCCTGGGGCGGCGGGGGCCGTGCACTGCCCGGCGGCCCCGCGGCTCGGTGGCGGGCCCCGCGTCGCCATCTCCTGCCGCTGCTCTTGCTGCTCCTGCTGGCCGCGGGGGCCGAGAGCCAGGCGAGCCCCAGCTCCGACCCGCTCGGCGTGGGCTCCCCCGCAGGCCCCGGCCTCAGCCTGTACATGAGCGAGGAGGAGGTGCGCAGGCTGATCGGTAAGTGCGTCGGGCCGGGAGGCCCCGGTCTCGGGGAGGGCGAGTGGGGGGTGGCCGGACGTCGAGGGGGAGGCAGGTGTCGAGGTCAGCGGTCGGGGGGCTCCCCCGGCGCCCGCCCAGTGCGTGGTTAGGTGCGCGCAGAGGTAGGGTCTTGCTGTGTGTGGAGGTGGCGGGGCCCCGCTGTGTGCGCGCGGATGTGTAGGGGGGGCGAGGGGCTCCCGGGGCCCCTCTGTGTGGGGAGTCAGGAGAGGGGTTGCCGTAGGCTTAGCTGCCCAGGGTCTGTTTGGAGGGGCACAGGGCCCATTGTGGTGGTGGAAGGTTCCCAACTTCAGCTGTGCAGGATGTAATGTTGCTGGAACAGGGTAAAACCAAAAACAGGGAGTTGAGGCCCAAGGTTTTATTGAGAGGGCATTGAGGAGACCTGACAGTAATTGGGAAAGTGTGTGAAAGGAATCTCAACTTCCAGGCAGTTTCATAATCACTACACAAATAAGTAGGAGGATTTCTGCACCATGGTACAACTTGCTTTCCTCTGATAGGGCATATCACAAATTATTTTACTACATTTTTATTTTTGCTGTTCCTCTGTGTGAGGTAGAGGTTTGGTTTTAGTAAGGGTTCATCTTAAATTTTGGCATTTCAGACCTTGGTTTGATTTTTTTTTTATGGTTGGAGCCTAACAAAAGATATGTATAAGCTTCTAAAATGGTTTGGGGTTTTTAGGAGGTGGCTGGCATGTGGCTTAGTGGAAAAAGAACTTTTTACAGTGCAGGCTTTAAAACAGTGATTCTCAAACTTTTGTATTGGTGGCCCATTTTACACAGAAAGTCTCTGAGTGTGACCTCCCTCCCTTATAAATTAAAACCACCTTTAAATATATTTAACACCATTATAAATGCTAGAGGCAAAGCGGGGTTTGGAGTGGAGGATGACAGCTCGTGACCCCCCCCACATAATAACCTCACGACCCCCTGAGGGATCCCAACTCCCAGTTTGAGAACCTCTGCTTTAAAACATTATTTGCATAGAAGTTATAAAATAGAAATGACTCAAACTAATCAAGCACTGGGAGTACATAGTTAATTTTGGAGCTGATGGGCCCTGAGGGTGGATAGATATGTAAACATTTTTTCCCCTGCGGCTTGCTCCGCAGTTAATTTTTTGTTGTCTTAACGTTTTTACATTGGTTGTACTTATTACTGTATGGCTGCTTTATTAAATATACAGGATTAAAAGGGTCAGATGACTCTTGTATATTTTGTAAGCTTCCCTGTGTAATTTTTCTTGCTTATAAGCCCTACTAATCATGGACATGTGAGTCTAGCACAGCAGGGGTGGGCAAACCACGGCCCCGGGGGCTGCATCTGGCTCTCCAGACGGTTTAATCCAGCCCTCAAGCTCCTGCTGAGGAGCGGGGTCCGGGGCTTGCCCCACTCCTGACGCGGAGCAGGATCAGGGATTTGCCCCGCTCCACATGGCTCCCAGAAGCAGTGGCATGTCCCCCCTCTGGCTCCTACACAAAGGGGCAGCCAGGGGGCTCTGCAAGCTGCCCCCGCCCCAAGTGCTGCCCCCACAGCTCCCATTGGCCGGCAGCCGTGGCCAGTGGGAGCTTCGGGGGCAGCGCCTGCGGACAGGGCAGTGTGCAGAGCCGCCTGGCTGCACCACCATGTAGGAGCCGGAGGGAGGACATGCCGCTGCTTCTGGGAGCTGTTTTAGGTAAGCGCCACCCGGAGCCTGACCCCCTGACCCCCTCCCGTGCTCTGACCCCCTGACCCCCTCCCGTGCTCTGACCCCCTGCCCCAGCCCTGATCCCCCTCCTGCTCTCTGAACCCCTCTGTCCTAGCCTAGAGCAGCCTCCTGCACCCCCAATGCCTCAGCCCAGAGCCTGCACCCCCAGCCGGAGCCCTCATCATTTGCCCCTCACCCCAACCCAGAGCCCCCTCCTGCACCCTGAACTCCTCATTTCTGGCGCCACCCCAGAGTCCGCACCCCAACCCCCAATTTCATAAGCATTCATGCACTGCCATACAATTTCTATACCCAGATGTGGCCCCTTGGGCCAAAAATTTTGCCCACCCCTGGTCTAGCATTTGAAATGTATATTAGGGCTTGTCTACACTGGCAATTTACAGCGCTGAAACTTTCTCGCTCGTGTGTGAAAAAACATCCTCCTGAGCGCAGCAAGTTTCAGCGCTGTAAATTGCCAGTGTAGACAGTGTACCAGTGCTGGGAGCTGCGCCCTTTGTGGAGGTGTTTTTTTGGCGCTCTAGCGTTGCCAGTGTAGACTAGCCCTTAGAAACCTGGTCAAACTGTCATGGACTAAACACAATTTTCCCCCCACCCCCCCAATGGAACTACATGCAGGTGTCCTCCATAGATAATCCAGAACTGGAAGTGTATCTTTTATGAGTGATGTATTGCCAGTATTGTTAAGTAATTTATTATTCAAGGCTGGGGTTCTCAAACTTCATTGCACTGCGACACTCTTCTGTCAACAAAAATTACTATATAACCCCAGGAGGGGGGACCAAAGCCGAACCCACTGCCACAGGCGGGTGAGGGCCAAAGCCCGAGCCTCACCATTCCGGGCGGGGGGTGGTGGTGCGCAAAGCTGAAGCCCAAGGGCTTCAGTCCCGAGCAGGGGGCCTGAGCCCCACCACCCAGGGCTGAAGCTCTTGAGCTTTGCCTTTGACCCTGAGTGGAGAGGCTCTGTCTTCAGCCCGGGCCCCAGCAAGCCTAAGCCAGCCCTGGTGATCTCATTTAAATGGGGTCGTGACCCACGTTGCGGTCCCGACCCATAGTTTGAAAACTGCTGCTCAAGACAGTATCTCTAGCTGTTTTGCTTCTGTAACTTTGATGAATCCAAAAGATCTGAACAGCTTCAGTGACACCATATTTTCGGGTAATTGCGAGTCAGTAAGCCTGGAGACATGCTGACAGTTCTCTCTGGTAGAGTTTCCTCTAGTTCCATAAAGCTTATTTTATGTGTTTGGAGTTAGATATTGTGTAAACAGTTTGTGATTTTTAAAGAAGGTTACTATGTGATGTAATTATTTCTCTTGATGTTGCTTACTTCCAGAATGAAATTATGGCATGTACAGCTGAGATTTTGGCTCATGTAAAGCATGTAGTATAGACATACCTAAACCTGGCATACTAAGACTTTGACTACACTGGCAGAGTGGTTACATTGCTTACCTTACAACAGTGCAGCTGCAGGAGCACAGCCATGCCCTTGTAAGATGTACAGTATAGACATAGCCTTAGTCATCTTTCCTACAGAAGAATATTGGAAGGAACAGATGTATTTGTTTTTAAATGTAAAGAATGTGAACAAAACTAGTGACTACTTAGCTCTTCAGTGTTGCAGTGCCTGAATTGTCATTTTAACTATAAATGTTGGTTGATACAAGATTGTTACATGACTTGTAGCGTGCATAAAGCAGTAAAAAAAGCACTCCAGTTTTCTTACTTTTTTTTAAGTTTCTACATGTGGAAAAAATGATTCAGTTGACCGTTAGAACTGTCATTCAGTGTAGCTAGGAAAATTAACTCATTTGCTAGGTAGATTTGCCATATATTGCTGTATTGATGAATCTGCCATTATAACCAAGTAACACTGTCTTATTTTACCGTTAGCCTTATTACTCAATTGTTTTTAGAAACTATCTTGCTATGAATAGATGTTTCTCCTGATAACTTGAAGGACTTTAGGGAAATGGTACTAGCCTCAGATATAATACATGGCTCTTACAGACTGAATTTTCATCAATTTCAAAGTTCTTTGCAGAGGAAGGCAAGTATCATTATTTCCAATTTAAGAAGTGGGAAAAGTGAGGCATAGAAGTGAAGTGACTTGCCCAGGGTCACTTGTGTCTATCTACATTCTCGGACTATATGCTAGGTGGGGGCTAGTAGCACCACCTCTTAAATTTGCTTGACCCATTTCATTATAAAACCTGTTTTCAGTTGTTTATAACTTTGCCAAACTTTAACTGTTTATGCTGAAATTTTCCATGCCAGGTGTCTGCTTCAGGCTGAACTGTTTTAGCCATTTCCAAGAATAAGGCTAGGAAAAAATGTTGTTTGACTCATTAAAAAATTTCTGGTGACCTTTGACAAGCTTGTGAACCCTATGTGTTTGGAGTAGGGACTCGAAATTGGGATGGCCTTTGTATCATGATGTGGCAAAAAGCATCCCAATGAAAATCTCCTCCAAATTTAGCAATGTTGAAAACCTTTGAAAATTCCCAGTTTCTACATGCTCAGTAGAGACTTAAGTAGCTAAATTCCCTGAAGATTCTGTCCACATTGGGCATGCTTCAGAGAAAGATTGGATGAAGGGAGTAATGAGATGGGCTAGGCAAGGAGTTGGAATATTCTCACTCCTCTTTTACACGTGGGAAACAGAGACATAGAGCGATTAGGGCAAAAAAGCCACTGATTTGGAGTACCCGAACTGAGATGCCTAAGACCGGGTGTTTCAGAGTACTTAACATTATATAACACGATGTTCAAAGCACAGCTCCCATTGATTTCAGTTGCAGATGTGAGTGCTTGGCATTTCTGCAAATCAGATGCAAGGTCTGAAATCAAGCATCTAGAAAAACGAACACACAGTTAATGACCACCTACGAAAAGTTTGGTTCAAGTGACTTGCCCAGCATATAGGAACTCTGTGGCAGAGGCAGGGATAGAATCCAAATTCCCAGGGCCGCATTTAATTGCATTAACTACCAGATCATACTTTCTCTTCATGCAATCCCTTGCCTCATTCACTCCACACACTCCAATTTCTGCAACAAATGAAGCAGGGGTCCTGCAAACAATACCCCACTACAATACAATGAATTCAGTGAACCCTGATTCATCCCCAGAGCACAGGGTGCATTGATTTAAATAATCGACTTTAACTAAAAAGTACACATGCAAAAAAAATTTTTCTGAAAAAATGTGGTTCTCATTGGTTGGTAACCATTAGAACCTGTTGATTTGCGACTAAATATAGCGTTTACACTAAACTAGTGCTGATTTTTGCTAATTGAGAGGCTACATTGTGTATGTATGTGTTTATATACATACGCATTTATTTGAGCAATTGTAAATCTTACATTTATTCAGGTTAATTTTTACATTTTTACTATGTTAGAAATGATGAATGATGCGTTTCGTATTTACTAGATTAGTTTTTTTACTTGCTGTTTGTGTCAATTGAATTCCATCCAAATAAAGCTTAATTGCATAAAAACAGCATTTTAAATTTTTTTCTGTTAAATAAAATTCCCTTAAATGTGATGGGATACATACAAAAGTTTATCAATATTTTATCAAAACATGTTTTGTATTTAAAACTGATTTATTTAACGCAGATGCAGTGAGTGAGGTAATATCTTTTACTGGAAATGTTATCTGTAGTTAGTGACCTTGTCCTTTAAGATTTTAGAACTAGTGGATCTCATCTTCTAGTTAAGGGGTAGACAAGCTATGGCACGTGTGCCAAAGGCGGCACATGAGCTGATTTTCAGTGGCACTCACACTGCCTGGGTCCTGGCCACTGGTCCGGGGGGCTCTGCATTTTAATTTAATTTTAAATGAAGCTTCTTAAACATTTTAAAAATATTTTTACTTTACGTACAACAATAGTTTAGTTGTATATTATAGACTTATAGAAAGAGACCTTCTAAAAACGTTAAAATGTATTACTGGCACGTGAAACCTTAAATTAATTAGAGTGAATAAATGAAGACTCGGCACACCGCTTCTGAAAGGTTGCTGACCCCTGTTCTAGTTCTTATTCATGGATTGGCAGAAGAAAACAAACTTTCTTGCTTTTTCAACTCCCAATTGGTTTCTTAACTTTGAACTAGTTGGATAAAGTGAAATGAAGAAAATATTCTCTTTACCTACAGAAGAGGCTACTGCTGTCAAAAACTAGCCAGCTCCCTCCTCCTCACAGCGCCTCCCGTCTGCCGGGAGCCCCGCTGATCAACTCCTTACCCTCCCTCCCAGCACCTCCTGCCCGCTGCATTCAGCTATTTCACGGTATGCAGGAGGCTGTGTGAGGAAGGGGGAGGAGTTGATCGGCAAGGCTCTTGGCGGACTATTATGACAGTGAGGTGACCATGCCGATGTTTAAGATGTGCAATAAGACACTTGTACTGACACACCAACATTGGATGAAGTGAAGCGAACTGTTTGCAATTGAAAAATGGATGTGCAGCCGGTACTGATGACATACTGCTGGAGCTGCTGAAATGCATTATTGACCCTGTAGTGGAATCACTTCTGGCCATTTTTTTTTTTTTTTTAATTTTTTTTTGCCTGGTGTGGAACTGGAACCTTGCAAAGCCAAAACAGTATTGTGATCTCACTTTATAAGGGTAAGGGACTGCGCAGCGAATGTAAGAGCTACAGGTCAATCTTGTTGTTTGCGCCAGGGAACGTGTTTGCGTATGTTCTGCTGGTGCGTTTGGAGCTCCTGCTACATCAGAAGCATCACCCCTAACAGTCAGGCTTTACAAGGAACAGGTCCTGATTAGACGCCATTTTGGACCTTCGCTTGTTGTTGGAGATACACCGCAAGTTCAAGAAGCCCCTATATGTAATGTATGTGTATCTTAAGGCTGTGTTTGATTCAATTGATCAAGTCACGCTATGGAAGGCCTTAAAGGGCGTAGGTCCCAACCACTGTGTTGGACTCTATTAGTGAGCTGCATTATGGAACCACTGCCCGTGTACATCTTGAGAATTGGATGTTGGCACCTTTCAAATCGGTGTCTGGTGTCAGGCAGGACTGTGTCTTGGCCTCTGCACTCTTTTGTTGGGCAGTGGATTTCATAATGCAGTATTCTGTAAGATCCATAGGTATTAAAGTCAGTGATCTCTCACCACTCAGATCTTGACTATGCTGATGACGTTCTTCTAGTACAGAGCCACAACAGGTTTTGTGAGGCACTCCTCCAAATGGAGGAGTCAGTCAAGGTTGGTCTCCATGTTTTGTGATCAAAGACAAAGCTGCCAAACCTAGAATCAGGTCCACCCGTGACTCCAATCTCTTTGAATAATGAAACTGTTTAAGCAGTCTCCAGCTTTTGGTATTTGGGTTCTATACTCACCAGTTTCTCCAACTCTCATATGGGGGTTCTTCACCGAATTGGCATCACAGCGTCTGCCATAGGTCGTTTACAGCGAATATGGTGTCAGCATCATCTTGGCATGACAACTAAGTTCTGGGTCTATTCGAGCTGTATTATCTCTATACTGCTGTACAGTTGTGAAAGATGGACACAACGCCGCTCAGACTGGGCAAAGCTGGAGGCTTTCCACACAAAATGCCAACATTATATATTGAGCATAAAGTGAAAAGACATTATTTGTAACGCAGATGTTTATGGGTTCTCTGGTCTACAGACTACTGGGGCCATTGCCTGCAGACCGTGTCTTACGCTTTTCAGCCATGTTGCCAGAATGCCGCAAGACGTTCCGGTGAATGCCATTCTCTGGGTGGCTTGTAACATCCGGGATAAAATTCCACCAACCAAGGGATGGAGGCGGCCCAGAGGCAGACCTCCACACATGGGTGCATCTAGTCTGTCCAACGTTGGACTCTTGGCCTGTCAAGCCCTTGCAGCGGCACAGGAGCGGACCAAATGCCGAACAATCGCTATGACTAACCTTTTGGCTAAGCGTTGAAGAAGGTGTATCTATTTCTTGATCCTGAGGCAGGAAAGTAAGGGGCAGGAAGATAGGATGCATCCTATCTTCATTTTTCAGTACTCTTCCGGAACCACGACACTTGTAGAGTAAAGCAGCAAAGTAGCCTGAGGCATTGTTAGGCCTTCTCTTTTTTGTGGAATCCTATTAAATTTATATTTTAATCTTAAATAAAATCTTTTAATTTGAAAATTGTTCTCAGAAGCAGAGTTTACTTGCATCTTACAGGAAGACACAAGATTCCTTACATTTTCTAAATGGGAATTATCTTCTGACCATCTCCTCAGCCAGCCATGCACCCTCCTAACTTGAAAGATCTTCACTCTCCCTGCAGACCCAGGGAAGAAGAATTAGCAAGTAGGCAGGGGAAGGGGCTGTTCACTCCCATTTATTACAGAGCCAAGAAAAAGGGGAAGCAATTGGAAACTGGTGAACAACTACTCTTCATTTCTGTGAGGGTCATGAGGCCTTTTGGATCCCTACAGTCTGTTCCTCCACAGAAAGGCTTGCTGTGGAATGGCAGAGCTCTGCTCTGTGACTGCAGCAAACACTCGCCAGTGTGGAAAATCCCATTTCCAGTGGTGAGTGGAACTTTCGAGCTCTGTCTAGTAGACACTGTTGATGAAGGGGAGCCTATTAGTGAGAATTCATGACCAGCTCCCTGCTGAGAATCCCCTTCCCAAGCTGCTAGGAAGCTGGGTTTCCTACCAGAGCATATTATTTGATCTTTGAGGCTGTGTTCCATAGGAAATGAAAATCCAACAGTTAATCCAGAAGCTAAAAGCATAAAGCCATCAACTTGCACATTTGCATTCCTTTGTCCTGATGTTGATGTTAATGATTACTGTCTTAATTTAAATGTCTTGCACATTGTCCACAGTAAACATTCTTTTTAGATGTATAGCAGATCTTCTACAGAGGCTCTCAGTATTACTTATATAGGACGAAACACTTAGGCTTTTAACACCAAACTTATTATGAATCTCTTCACCACTGGCATTGGGGCACATTCCACCAAATCTGTGGCAGCATCCTTGCATGTTTTAATAACTCTAGCTTGGTGATATGTAAAGCGGTACCTGGCACTCTGTTCCCATTCTTATCTGATGTTATTTCCTTATCTGACTGGGAGAATTGTTACTGTTTGGCTGAGATTCTTCAGACCCACCCCTCTCTTTGGCAAGGCTAGGGAAGAGGCTTGGTGGAAAGAGCCAGGGATGAAGCATATAGGCTAGCAGTTCTCAAACTGTGGGTCAGGACCCCAAAGTGGCTCTCAACCCTGTTCTAATGGGGTCGCGAGGGCTGGATTAGACTTGCTGGAGCCTTCTGAGGGGGTCAGCCCTGGGTGATGGAGCTGAGGTTACAAACCCCCTGCCTGGGGCTGAAGCCCTTGGGCTTCGGCTTTGGCCCCCCACCCAGGGTGGTGGGGCTCAGGCTTCGGTCACCTGTCCTAGGGCCATGTAGTAATTTTTGTTGTCAGAAGTGGGTCATGGTGCAATGAAGTTTGAGAACCGCTGATACAGGCAGATAGGGGAATAAGAAACTTCAGGAAGGTGTGTGTAAGATTCCTTACGTTTTGGGTAAAGGACTGTTTGTAGGCCCTGGAGTTGATGGTGTTTGTCAGTGTGGGAGATTTCCACTGAGGAGGGAAGACCTTGAACTGATTTGGTGAAAGCAGTTCAAAAAGTTGCCTAGTAAAAATGAAAGTGTGGGTTTGAAGCCTGGCTTATTGTTTACTTTGTCCAAACCTAGGTCTTCCATAGAAAAGAGACTTCCTCTTATCCTCTCTCACCCCCATCCCCTCTTCTCCTTTGCATCTAAGGGAGGAGGTTGCATAGAGCTGGGGAAAAGATTGTGGTCCAGGGAGATCAAGGACTTGGGTTCTTTTTTTTTTCATTTGAACATTTGTTTACCCTGGAGAAGGTACTTTAAGATTTGGCCACAGTGCCAACCCAAACTAACTACCCAACTGTTGAAGGGAAGCTGAGGTATGGCCAGCAGAGAAACTGACATGATTCTCTTGACTAGGTAAAACACTGACAAAGGGCAGCATATTTGTTAGTCACTATTGTAATCTTTATAGTTGGTATTCTCACTGAGATGTAAAATTTCATCTTACGCATTTCACAGACAGCCTTAACTCTGCCCCCACAAGACAATATATGAACAAGAATTCATAAGAATATCTTGTGGGGTCAGAATCGATGTTGTGTTGAAATGTGTAAGGTGAAGTTTTAAAGCTGAATGTACATTATCTGAATGTGCAAACTGTATTATATTCCTGATTTTGAAGTATTACCATAGATTCATAGATTCATAGATTATAGGACTGGAAGGGACCTCGAGAGGTCATCGAGTCCAGTCCCCTGCCCGCATGGCTTTGAAAGTGAATATTGAAACCATACTTTAATTATTGCAATATACATAGTTTCTATAACAGGAACATTAGACCCTCATCTGAATTGATACCTTCTATTTAAATTTACTTAAATTTAAAGGTAAAAATAGCATCTTCTGATAGTTGCCCTGCAATGATTTGAAGCCTGTTGTTTGTTTAGGGAATGAAATTCACCTGTTGTTAATTTTTCTTTTAGAGCAGATTTTTTTATTCATGTTGCGGACCAGAGCACCTTCTTTAATGACTAAAAAAGTCTCATTTTCTCATGCTAACTGAAGTTTCTTTTTTTATTGTTTTTAAAAACTTTTTAAGGGGTTGAAGCTAGACTGCATTTACACAAGAGGCACTTGAAAAGAGGTGTTTTGTTACTCTTCTAGAGTAACATGATCCAGTTTTGTAGTGAACACAAGGCTCTCCAGCATCCTCCGTGATTGGGAATGAAAACCTTGCCTCCCCTTTTTGTCGGAACTTCTTCAGAATGTTTTGTTATGTTAAAAACTTTAAAGAATGATCTTGTTTCTATGGTGCTGCCTAAATTTACCTTTTTATGTGCTCTTAATTTAATTTATTCTTACTGGCATACGTCCAACAGTGGGGGCACAAAGATATGTACATTGTTAACGTGATTTAGGGGTTGTCTGGGCAAGGGAAAGGTTTCTTTTGCTTAAAATGAAAAGCAAAAAAAGTAGGCCTTATTGTTTTAGCGTGGGTCGGTTTAGATTAGTCAGGTCCAAGTAATGAGAAACTAGATCCTGCAGCCTTGAGCACTCTCTGCATATGGACCTGTTTAAGGATCCTTGCCAAAGCAAAACTACAGCTTAATTTTTAGAATTCGTTTGTTTTAGTTGATATCTAATATACTGTTTAAAACAATTGAAACATTCCCGCAACCCAGCTTGCATTTGCTCATCTGACGTTTCTGCACTATAACATTTTTTGGATATTGCATTTAGGTTTTGCTGCTTTGCATACAGAATTCAGTGCTGGACTTCTCATTTTCCCATGTTATTTTTAAATGCTGATCTGTCCACCTGCCTCACCTAAAACCATCTGTTTCCTTTCTTTTCTTCATTCCACATATAATATACACTGTTATTTACTAACTTAGGGCCTGATTATTGAAGTTCTAAGCATCCTCACATTCCCTTGACTTAAAGGTGAGGTTCAGTGCTCAGCATATGAGGAGGAACTTGGCACCTTGCAGAATCAGGTTTCCAAATGACTTTTGTAATGTTGGTTAACATCACCTACTGTAGCAGTGCTTATTTGGTAAGTTTTCGGATTGACAATTGAATAAAATCATATTTAAGTTAAAATTTGGTTATGCCTGTTTAGTATTATTGAAAAAGCTTAATGTTTGTTTCCTGTTGTCCCCCTCAGTCTACTTTGCTTGATTGGTTTATTACCTTTGCTGGAGTTATGTTTGAACAAAGATCAGAAAATTTAAGAAATTCTGTAGTTTGAGATTCAGAGGGTAGATTGGGCAAGTTTGCTGTGGTTTGCTTAAACTGGAAGCTGCATCTACTTGAGGCCTAGTCTCCACATGGAAATTGTACTGATTTGACTAAATTGTTTTCTAAATTCTTATAAACTAATTTGTGCTCACAATAGAGGGAGTTACTGAAGTAACAAAATCACTTTGGAACTGAGGTAGTTATGTTGGTGTGTGTACGTAAGCTCTGTGTCTACATACAACTCCAAAAAGTATCTGAGACATGACCTGTTCCCATTCAGTTAGCTATTAACACTGAAGCCAAATGACACATTAAACCTCAAGAATTGTTAACCTCAGAAAAGAAGGGCAGTTATGTTAAAATCTGCACAAATCACTATGTGTATTTCCTGTTGCTGTCACAAGTAGACAAAACTTAGATTGTGGGTGGAGCTTGGGAGAGTACCACCTCTTTTTTTCAGTTTCATCCCTGTATAGAATTATATTTTGATCAACCCATGTAAATAAAAATAAATAAAATAATAAATAATAAATTAATGGAGATATCCCATCTCCTAGAACTGGAAGGGACCTTGAAAGGTCATCAAGTCCAGCCCCCTGCCTTCACTAGCAGGACCAAGTACTGATTTTGCCCCAGATCTCTAAGTGGCCCCCTCAAGGATTGAACTCACAACCCTGGGTTTAGCAGGCCAATGTTCAAACCACTGAGCTATCCCTCTCCCCCTCCCTTATGTAGAAACAATAAGATCATTCAGTATACAACTTTACATTTATTCTTTTCCTGATGCTGGTTGTATTGTATTAAACACTGAAGTCTTCTGGAGGATGGACCTAACAAATGGGGGATGAAGTGTGCTCTTTGTTTTGGTATAGTTTGTGGCTTATTTTCTACCCTATATAATAGAAAAATATTTTAAGCAAGTTGCAAACGTGTAATAATGTTGTATAGCTAAAATATCACTTGGCCATAATGATTCAGTGGCAGCCTCGAAAAAACTTACCTCGTTAAAGCAATATTACATTGCATTAAAGGATTATGGTCAATGGGAAATTGGTCAATTTATAAAGAGTTAAAAGTAACTTCAGGGTATGTTGTCTGCTCCAGTGTTCCCCTACCAATTTTTGTGGGCATAGTCATTCTCAATTTTCTTTTAAATGAAACACCCACAGAAGAGGAAACCAGATGTTGTGGTGATGAGAGCCTACATAGACAAAACATTGAAATTGACAATATGCAAATTAGTGCTAAATATGCAAAGTAAATGGAAAAATCTATTTTTTTCTCTTAACACTTAAGTGTTACAAATGATTATATCCAGAAAAGATTTTTCAGAGGTATTTTGATGACTGTGTCCTTTTAAATATTTGGGGCATAATTCTTATCTTACAAAATAAAATGTAACTGATTTTTATTTTTTTAAGTGCCTCAAATTATGTTTAAATTTTTCCATAATTCAAATTCATACAAAATAAATTAGAAATTGGCTGTCATGTAGCTTTATGTGGGTCGTTAACACAAGTTACAAATGCTAAGGTGTTGCTGAATTCTGTCCTTGAAATGGAAAAGAGGAAAAGGCAAACTGACCAACCATTCAAGTTAACGTGACTTCGGCCGTCTGATCTGTTAGATGTAGCTCTGTATTTTGACTTCTCTTTAAATATGCCAGTGCTGAGTTCACAAAGTGGATTTGGAAGAAAATGGGAGAGACTGAATTGTGTAAAGATCCTCTTTACATTGTTGATAGGCGATAACTAGTAAGCAGATCAATGTCAAACACATTCCAGAGGCAGAATGTTAAATACTGAAAGCTTAACTGATTAAAGGGAAGAGCCTCTAAATGTGCTTTTAAAAATCCTCTACATACCTGGAAAATAATTAGATTAGTTTCTTTAAAAAATTCTTTTAGATGCTAAAACAGTACTGTAATAGTTAATACAGTCAAAAGAGCACAAGATTAACAGTAGTAACATTAGTATACTTGTGCAGAAAAATAAGCAGTCCTTTGAATTTCAGAATAAGTGCCTTCTCACATTAAGTACAAGAGATATGTAATGTGAAGTCCATATGTGATATGGCAGGTACATCATTTGAGTAAAGAGAGAACAGGGTCCACTGTGCGCACAATATATTTTGTATGCCTGGTTTCCATAGGTGCAGGCTGAGTTGGCCTTATTTGGCAGTTTCCCAGTTTTTGATACTGTGGTATGCTGCTCGTCCTTAAATCAAGTGTAAAATGTAACTTGTGTGTTTGGTTTGGACATTTCGTGGCTTGGATTTGTTTTTAACGGTTTTGTTGAATCTTTAATATTCACCAGCTCCCAGGATAGATGTAAAAAGATTCATATAAACCAAATTATCTGTATTCCTTTTTGGGGAATAATTTCCTCAATTTTGGGGCTCGTAAGAACGCAAGAACATAACTGCCATGCTGGGGTCAAACCAATGGTCCATTTAGTCCAGTATCCAATGCCAGGTGTTTCAGAGGGCATGAACAGAACAGGCAATCATTAAGTGATCTGTCCCCTGTCATCCACTCCCAGCTTCTGGCAATCAGAGATTGGGCACATCCAGGTCATGGGGTTGCGTCCCTGATGATCTTGGCCAATAGCCATTGATGAACCTATCTTTCATTAACTTATCTAATTCTTTTTTGAACCCACGTTATAGTTTTGGCCTTCACAACATCCCCTGGCAATGAGTCCACAGGTTGATTGTGAATTGTGTGAGGTATTACTTCCTTTTATTTGTTTTAAATCTGCTGCCTATTAATTTAATTGGGTGATCCTTGGTTCTTGTGTTATGTTCAGGAGTATGTAGTCCGTCCTTATTCATTTTCTCCACACCAGACATGATATTATAGGCCTCTGTCATATACCCTCTTAGTCGTCTCTTTTCCAAGCTGAACTGGTACTGTCAGACAAATCTCTCACTGGTACCAACCTTGGCGGGTCTCTCAGTAACAAATCTAAGCATCTGTCTCTGTTCGTGCCCCATTGGAGCATTCTAAATCCTTGGTTCTATACACTTCTAGAGAGACCATGATGGTGCCAACACTGCACTTAGTACTTCAAGAATTCAGGTACTTAAGACTTACCTGTGTCAGAGGAACCAGAGTTTCTGCTGATTATGGTGAAAGAGTCCCTAGGCTGGTGGAAAGATCACCACAACATCAGGGCAGATGTTCCATTTTTCTGACCAGTGCCAACGGTCACCACAATGACAGATGCATCGCTGTTCGGATGGAGGCACATCTCGATGTTAATATAATCCAGGGCAGATGATAGTCTTGAGACCAGTCTCTTCATCAGCCTACTCGAACTAAGGGCAATCAGGAATGCGTGTCTCCATTTTCCACCTCTCAGCAAAGGACAGTGTACCAAGGTCATGACTGACAGTGTAGCCTGCATCAGGCTTTTATATCAGGGGTCGGCAACCTTTCAGAAGTGGTGTGCCGAGTCTTCATTTATTCACTCTAATTTAAGGTTTTGCATGCCAGTAATACATTTTAACGATTTTAGAAGGTCTCTTTCTATAAGTCTATAATATATAACTAAACTATTTGTATGTAAAGTAAATAAGGTTTTTAAAATGTTTAAGAAGCTTCATTTAAAATTAAATTAAAATGCAGAGCCCCCTGGACCTGTGGCCAGGACCCGGGCAGTGAGAGTGCCACTGAAAATCAGCTCGCATGCCACCTTCGGCACGTGTGCCATAGGTTGCCTACCCCTGTTTTATATCAACCAAACAGTGGAGCGCAAGATCCACCTCTCTGCGTGCTGAAGCGATACAGTTATGGAATTGGTGCATAGTCCATCACATTCGCATTTGGGCAGTGTACCTTCCTGGTGTACAAAATACCATGGCTGATGTCAGCAGCAGGCACTTTCCTCAGGACTGTGAATGGAAATTGGACCCACGAATCCTAAATGACCTATTTTGAATGTGGGGATGTCTGGAAGTGGACCTCTTCACAACTGCCACAAACAAGAAGTATCTTCTTTTCTGTTCAAGAGGGTGTCTAGGCATCCATTTCCTGGGAGAGGCCTTCCTCCTATCTTGGACAAAGGGCCTATGTTGTTCATTTTCCCCAGTGCCTCTAATTCTAACAGTGATTAACAAGATCAGGTAGAACAAAGCCAGGGCTATCCTAATAGTCCCAATGTGGCCAAGACAAGCATGGTACTCTTACTTGTTTGATATCTCCTTGTAGTAGTAGTAATAATAATAATAATTAATGGAGATATCCCATTTCCTAGAACTGGAAGGGACCTTGAAAGGTCATCGAGTCCAGCCCCCTGCTTTCACTAGCAGGACCAAGTACTTATTTTGCCCCAGATCCCCAAGTGGCCCCCTCAAGGATTGAACTCTCAACCCTGGGTTTAGCAGGCCAATGCTCAAACCCCTGAGCTATCCCCCCCCCCCCCCCCCCCCGATAACTTGTCCAGTTATCAGTCTTCCGTGCACCCCTCATCTCTCCCAAAATGTGGGGAGAATGCTTCATCCCAACCTGGAAGTTCACTGTTTCAAGGGGCATGGCTCCTCAATGATTGGCAGAGAGAGTCTACCTCAGTAGAGGTGTAGCAGGTGTTGTTAAACAGCAGGAAAGAATCTACCCATATCTTCAGAAATGGAAAAGATGAGCTATTGGTGTAACACCAATGACTCACACCTCAATCTTCCTCACTTTCACTTATCCTGGATTACTTTCTACAACTGAAGAAAATGGGTTTATCTCAGATAGCTTGATCAAGGTTCATTTGGCTGCGATAACAGATTTAATTCCCTATTGGGAAGGGTCTCAGTGTTTTCTCACCCTACAACTATAAGATTAATTAAAGGACTGGGGAACCTCTCCCTCAAATAAAAGCCCGGACTCTGGTTTGGAATCTTAATCTAGTTCAGAAGTCTCACAAGAAATTTGTTATGACTCTATGGCAGGGGTGGCCAACCTGAGCCTGAGAAGGAGCCAGAATTTACCAATGTACATTGCTAAAGAGCCACAGTAATATGTCGTCAGCGCCCCAGCAGCTCCACCACCCGCTCCCAATGTTTCCCACCCATCAGCAGTCCTGCCAATCAGTGCCTCCCTGCACCTCCCGATCAGCTGTTTCGTGGCATGCAGGAGGCTCTGGGGGAGAGGGTGGGAGCGAGGGCACGGCAGGCTTGGGGGAAGGGGTGGAGTGGGGATAGGGTCTGTGGCAGAGCCAGGGGTTGAGCAGTGAGCACCTCTTGGCACATTGGAAAGCTGGCACCTGTAGCTCCAGCCTCGGAGTCAATGCCTATACAAGGAGCCGCATATTAATTTCTGAAGAGCCACATGTGGCTCCGGAGCCACAGGTTGGCCCCCCTGATCTATGGCAATCTGTTCCTTATTGAATCTATAAAGATGACCTTTTTAATAGCCATTACATCTGACTCAGAGTTAGAGAGTTCAGGGCCTTGATCGCAGATCTTTCTCTTATAATTTTCTTGAAGAACAAGGTTTCCCTACATCCACACCCTAAATTCCTGCCTCAGGTGTCAAAGTTTCATCTGAACCAGACTATCCATTTGAGTCTCTCTCCCCTTCCCCCCCCCCCCCCCAAAAAAAAACAAACCAAACAAACCAACATTGCTCAAGACAGGAAGCTTCTTTTTGCACTTTAGACATCAGAAGAGCATTGGCCTTCTATCTAGATAGGACCAAACAATTTTGGAAATCTCCAGTTCTCAATGACTGGTCTGTGGACCGGCATCGGTCCCTGAGATATCGCTAACACAGTCTAGGAAAGCAGCAAACTGGTCCTGGGTAAAGTCAAGAAACATTGTCTTAGAATAGACTATTCACTTTCATTGCAGACAGATCTAAGGGATCCACTATTTTTACCCCAGTACTATCAAGGTGGATTTCAGGGTGTATTATTGCTTGCTATAATGCTGCCAATATTCTGTTTCCTGCTAGGGTTCTGATGTACTTTACAAGGTCAAGGTCACAGCGTCTATGGCCCTCTTTAAGGACATTCCGGTACTTGCAATCTTGCAGAGCCACTACAGTACATACATTCGCCAAACACCGTGCCTTGATGCATGCCTCTAGATCTGATGTGGCAGTTGGCAGTGGAGTTCTGTCTTCTGTACTGGACTCTATTTTGATGTTCCCTCTTCCATCTGGGGGTACCAGAAGTGGAGCCCCCACTGGGATGCACATCTTGAAGAACTGCAGCTACTTCACAGGGTCAGTAATCTTTCCTTCCGCCATGTGCAATAAGGAGGCCTAATCTGCCACTTTATTGGGTCGGACAGCAGTTCTTAAAACAGTGTAGCAGAGTGGTCGTGTAGCTCATATCATCTACCTGCAAGCTCCTGGTACCATCCTGATACTTGAATGGTCATATCTAGAGCATGGGTATTCATAAGAGCTAGTGGATTTCCTTTTCGAAGTTGAAGTCTTTGCACAGCCAGGCAGGGGTGTCAGAGAGATGACAGATTTATTGAATCTGTCAACTCAGAATATCTTGGAATTTTGTTTAGATGGTGTAGTGAGGCGGCCTGGATCCCGGTCGCCCCTGCGAGAGACGAGCCAGAACAGCCGCCAGAGTGGGCGGAGTCACCGCCGCCGCCTGTCCCTGCCCCCCGGAAGTCAAGGGGCGGGACAGGAAGTATAAAGGCCCGGCCCCAGCGCTCAGTTGCCGTCCGACCGCGGGAGAGGACAGACGCTGGTGCCCGAGCTTCTGCCGGGCCGAGCCTGCCCCGAGCCCAGTATCCTGAGCAGGACTGGCCGAGCCTACCCCGAGCCCGGTATCCTGAGGAGCGGATATCCTCACCGAGGGTCCGGATGGGCCGCCCAACCTACCCAACGCTAGCTGCCCTGAGGAGCCCATTGTCTGGGACACGGCGGACGAGGCTAAGGACGTGGAGGTACCCATGGAGGAGGAGTTGAGAAGTGGCCCGGGGATAGCAGACCCCGAACCCATGTCAGTGTGTTGCGCTGAGGATCCCCAATGACTCAGCAGTAGACGGATTGCTGCTGACAGGGCCCCGGGCTGGAACACAATGGAGTGGGTGGGCCTGTGTTCCCCCCTGCCACCCCACCCCGTGTGGCAGTCTCTCCTCCTCCCCTACCCTTAAGCCAATGCTCAGCGCCGGCCTGAGCCCTGAAGTACTGTGTGTTGGCTCAGCCCTGCCTGAGGGCCTGAGCCCCTGAACCACTGCTTGTTTGCTGTCCCGCCCCGACCTAGGGCTTGGACTTGCCAGACTGAACGGTTTCCCGGCCTCGTGATGTGAGGCGGCCTGGCTCCTGGTCGCCCCTGCGAGGGACGAGCCCCACCCCGGACGTCTACAGATGGTTTTCACAAATGTCAATTTCTTAGCTCTGCCCTGTTTCTAAAAGTAGTATTCCTACAAAGATTTTCAACCCTTCAAGCAATGGAATCTGTCTGATGCCACAGGTTTCTTTTGAACCTTGAGTTCCTTCTGAATTCTGGTGGGGACAATATTGTTTCTATTTGCTTTCTTGTCAGCAGGACATGTTAGCAAGCTGGAAGCTTTCTCCTTTAACCAGTCTTATCTGCTATAAAAGTGATTCAGACAAACTCCTCCTAATTTTGTTTCAAAGAGGAATTCAACATTTCATGGAGTTAGTCAACTTCTTTACTCTCATGCTGCTCAAACCAACATTGTTTAGAAAACAGTTGCATTAATTAGATTGGTATGGCCCAAGATGGAGTTTAGGAGTCACCTGGGCAAGTCACATGTCCATGCATGACTCAGTTTTTACAGGTAGCATCCATTGTTCACATGCTACCTTGAATGTCCTCAAGTAGACTTCTTATGTGGATTGGAGCATTCCAAGGTCCATTGTCCTCTAAGTGCCTTTTGATTCGGTACTTAACTTCAACATTCCTTTTTGAAGAAACTGACCAAATGCTCTACTAAGATTATTTAGAAATCAAGGTAGTACCCAGCCAATATTCATAACTTTGAATACAAAAATGATACATGCATACAAATAGGATTAATAGATTCCGTAGATCATAACCTTTGAGATGTTACATGGCATATGTAGCATAAAACACATTCTAAGCATATTTCCATAAAGCCTTATGGGAGGTACCGTCACACTGTATTTTTTCCTCTCTAAGTGGGGGCCTACTACTGTCCATCAGATTCTTCCCAGTGATTAACTTTGTGATATTTAAAATATGCCTGTGCCCTACAATAGTGAGATATTTAAGCTGTTTATTTCTTTGAGATATGGTTTGAAAGAGAATTTCTCATCAGGGCTAATCTGAATTAGTCAATGCTTCATTTAGTTCATTTCATAAATTTAATCCAGTCTCCAGTTTTTCTCCACAGCAGTGACAACGTGCCTTGGGGTTTCAACTTGGGTGCAGTATCCTAATGAGCCAGTGGGGATTTAGTGAGAATCAACAAAAAAAAAAAAAATCAAGAGGAATATTATCTCCATGTGGTGTGGGAATAAGATGCATATATCTGTTTATGCCTGGAATGACAGAGCTGCATTCACCTACTTAAGAATGGTCTATGCTCAGTTTTTGCACTGGTTTAACTAAATCAGTAGAAAAATTGAGTTAACCAAATATGGTTTTCTACTGATTTTGCACAAGTTTAACTAAAACTGTGTAGGCAAGACTTTAGGGAAAAATTAAAGATACGAACTAATATTACCATTCATGCTTCCTTGTACTGTTGGAGTAACTTTCATATTAATAAAAAGAACTGGAGTACTTGTGGCACCTTAGAGACTAACAAATTTATTTGAGCATAAGCTTTCGTGGGCTACATCCCACTTCGGATGCATATAATGGAACATATTAATATGTATCAAATTCTATCCCTCCCATCTTTCTAGAAACTTAAAATAATCCTTCTAGTTTGTCACTTTCCAGCCATAAGCATACCTGTAAAGATTTGAACTAAAATGTAAACCACCTTATCATGGGGTTCAGGGTGCACTTCAGATAAATGAGGAGTTGAAGCACCGTCTACCTTGTAACCCTGGGTGCCTCACATGCTTTGCTATTGTAACTCCCTGTCTGGGATGTTCACAGTCAGCAACAAGCATACACTGAGTGTCTGTATAACTGCAGCCCTGGTCCAGCAACTCTGACCCCAGCAGCTTGCCTTCAACACGCCAGTCATGCTCCCTGATCTCTACCAGCTTTGATCACGTCTTGCAGAGTGACCCCAACACCCTCCCAGTCCTGAATTTTCTCAGAACCATATGCTATGTAATGTTCAGCCCTTTCCTGGACAGTTAGAGAGAATAAGGTTCGTTTGTTCCTCTAAAGATGCGAAAGCGCATCACAGCTTATTAACTTACCTGATGCAAATACACCCTTCCATTTAAACACAGCACTGGGTTGGTTTATAGTAAAAAAAACCAAACAAATTAATAATATGACATAGATTAAATGATACCAAGTAAAAGGAATAAAGTTGGAAAGGGTGTTAAGCAAAAAAATAAAAAAATTGAAAATATACATATAAGTTTAAACAGAGATACTCAAACTGAGGCTCACGAGTCGCAAAGTGGCTCTTTAATGTGTCTCCTGCAGCTCTTTGCAGCACATGATATTAAAACACGGTGTGATTTTAATTATTAACCAGCCAGCATGCTTTTACTATGTTATTAACCAATTGCAGCTGATAAAATAGTAATACTTTGTCAGTCATTTTCCTGGGAGAATAATATATGTATATATTAAAAACTAAATATTTTCCCTGCAATGGTGTTTAAATATGAAGGTATAGTACTGAAGTAAATGAAATAATGAATTCACACTACTGTGGCTCTTTTGGGTAATGTTGATTGCTAATTTGGCTCCTGAACCACTGAGATCTCAGTATCACTGGTCTAAAACTTAATCTAGCGAGATACTGAATTTGTTCAGGATAATTTCTCTCACCAATCATTCTTCTTCACACCAATAACTCACTTTCCCTCAGTCAGGACCTTCCACAGAAGTACAAGATGCTGGCTTCCTTTGTTTTTCTAGGCAAAAGATCTTTTCCCAAGGAGGTTTTCACTTATACTTAATTGCCAGAGACTTCAATGCCTCTCCCCTCCTTTTCCTCCCTTCCCCACGCTTTGGTTGAACAACCCATATTCCTCAGCTTAGAAGAGCTGTGTTCCCTTGTATGTCTTCTAATGATGGATGCCAAAGATGGCTTCTGTCTTTGTTCATATCTTTCAAAGTTCAGTGATTTTGGCCCTGTCTACACTGGCAAGTTTCCATGCAGTAAAGCAACTTTCTGTGCTGTAACTCCCGAGGTGTACACACTGCCAAGCACTTAGTACGCAGAAACTGCGCATCTTTCCAGGTGGCCATGCCTGCTCCACGCACCAGCTTGGCACTGCTGGACCTCACCAGCATTTGGAGAGAGGAGTGCAGTCCCAGCTTCACTCCAGCCATAGGAATTATGATACCTATGGATGGATTTCATGACACATGACAGGAAGGCGCCATGACTGGGACACATCACAGTGCAGGGTCAAATCGAAGGAGCTGTGGAACGCCTACCACAAAGCGCAGGAGGCAAACCGCTACTCCGGTGCTGCACCCACAAGCTGCCAGTTCTACAAAGAGCTGGATGTGATACTCAGCAGTGACCCCACCTTCACTGCGAAGACCATTGTAGATACTTCGGTGGCTCGTGTGCCAGTTGAGAGTGGACTGATCCAGGAGGAGGAAATCTTGGACGAGGCCATTGCCCCTGGCTGGCCCCTTGCTCTGGGGACCGACCTCCCCACGCCATGCTCCTTTGCCCCTATGAGGGCCCACAAATATGTTTGGCACCAGGCCCACAAAAGGTTCATCTGGCCCTGACTTTCATGTGTAAAAGTCTGAGTAATTTAAAGCAACATTCTACTGTATAGAACATCAAAATAAGTTATGTAATTTAAATGAAAATCCAGGATTATAACTGGAATGCAGGGTATTGGTTACCTAGTATTTGTAATTTAACTTTCATGTATTTAGGAAATGCTGAACAGTTGTGATTTTTTTTTTCTGTATGGTAGTTTAAATAAATTACCAAAATAAGTGAAACTGGTGTGATTATATTGCATTATTTTGACAAATAAAATATGCAGAAATTTATGGGTTTTTTTGGTGCAGAAATTTGTTTTTTTTACTGCAGAATTCCCCCAGGAGTACACTGTCGCCTTTTAAATAAATACCATGACACTAGTATGTGCGGTGTAATGAGTATGTCAGCCCTGAGAAGAGTTGCAAAACTGCTGCCTAGCCATTCGGCCCATAGTCTGTAGCAGTGCATGGGATTCTTCTGTCCTAAGTGCAAGACTCTACACTTGTCTTTGTTGAACCTCATCAGATTTCTTTTGGCTCAATCCTGTATTAAACTAACTAAAGTTTAATGTAGTTTAGGGCTAAGCAGATGGGGATCTCTTGCTTATGCTTAGAAATATTGCCCTCTCCAAATTCCAGGCAGCATAGTAATACAGATCCTTCTGGTCAGGAATTTGTATTCCCTTCCCCCAGTGTTCAAGGTATGGTGGGATGAGGGCTCGTGTATGTACCCTCTTCAGTGTGGGGGAACCAATCAGCAAAGTATTTTGTCCACTGATATTCCAGTGGTTTGGCTGGTGTCTGAAGGCCACCTTTTGTTGGGGAGGAAATGACAGCTTTTGTGGTAAACTAGTATTTCACACCTGGTAATGCTTTTCTTCTGATGGGGGCGGTGGAGGGGGGTGGTTATAGTCTTAACAAATGTTTTTATAGTTAGAGAGCAAACACTTTAAATATTACCTTGTAACATGGGATACAGATATTAATAAGATTAATACAAGCAGCATCCTACACGCATTTCATAAAATCTAAACACATTCTCATAACTCTAATATCTATTTAACAATACTAACACACAGGTGACCAAGACTGGTTTCTAGCTATGCATTTGTCAATATTCATTGAGGACCAGGGCTCTTGGCCTGAGCTGGCACCTGGTCTGCCAGTGCTGCATATATCATTGTAAATGTGAGCAGAATTGAGCCCTTAATGCACAGGAATAGATAGTATGTGGTCCATGAGATGAGGGGTCCATTCATTACTGTCTGTAGTGATTCTTGTTAGTTTGTGTAGAAAATCCCTTTTCTTTCCCCTTCCTTGACCTGGTCTATTTTTCTGTCCTTAGGATGTGAGCTCCTCTTATGAACTAATATTTTGTCAGAAATTTGCAGTACTTCTCAACACTGACAAAAATAATGGTACATCTCCACTGTGGATCTAAAAATAGAATTTATGAATTTTGGGGGGTGTGTGTATGTGTATGTATGTGTGTGTATATAATATATATATTCATAGATTCATAGATTATAGGACTGGAAGGGACCTCGAGAGATCATCGAGTCCAGTCCCCTGCCCGCATGGCAGGACCAAATACTGTCTAGACCATCCCTGATATATATATAAACAGCTGCTAGTACGAAGAGTCAAGAATACCTCAAATAAGAGAGACTGTAGTTGTGCTTCAGTTACTAGTGGCTTTTGCTTTCCTCACCTCATTTTTTTCCTAAATATTCTGATTTCTAGGTCTTGATGCAGAGCTATATTATGTGAGGAATGATCTTATTAATCACTACGCATTGTCCTTCAATCTGTTAATACCCAGTGAGACCAACAGTCTTCATTTCAGTTGGCATGCTAAATCCAAGGTAAGCATAAACAGAATTTGCATTACATACTTTAATATAAGAATGTCTTGCCTAGATTTTAACAAAAGGTCAGTGTCAATAGTTGGACCACGTTTTTGCTCTTTCCTTTACACAAATTAGAATAGGCTAGTGCATAAAAGGATATACTGTTTTGAGGGTTTTTTTTAATATATAGTCAGAGGGAACCAACTAATTGTGCTCAAGAAGAAATTAAAGACTGAGAAGAAAAGGGCACGGCTTGTTGGATACATAACATTTCTAAAGTGTTCAGAAAATTTTTAAATAAGTGTTCTTTGGGGCATCATCTTTTTTTATTTCAAAATACAGTTACAGGTTACCTGTCTATCAGGTGTGATACTGGCAGTGAATTAAACATGAAACAGGCCGCTGTGAATTAAGGCCTTTGAAAACTTGGAATCTTGTGTTCTGTGGATTCCTAGAAAAGACGTTGCTTGAGGGAAGAGAGGGATCTATTTGAGTGGTATTTAGAGATCTTTTTATTTCATATATCCATTATAATTGGAGTGTGCAGCAACACCTGTGGTAAAGTTTGTCTATATGCATTTCCATTTTAAAGGATTTTGATTTACTTATTACTTCAACTTTGTGGCTGAAGTTTTTGCAGCTGAAATTGTGTGTCTAGTCTGCCTGAGGGTAAATGTTTTCGTAAAATTTGAACCACAGTCGTTTTGCTGGGTTTGAGTAAATCAATACAAACATTTGACATTATATAAATAAAATCTAAAGCAGCGGTTCTCAAACTTCAGCAACCCGAGGACCCCCATTTTGATTTGAAACTTTTTGGGAACTCCCAATCCCCCTTGTTCAGATCCAGTTCCACCCCCTCCCCCAACCCATCTTCCTCCCTCCCTTCCTCCTCACACCATTCCCACTCTCTCTGTCGCTTGCTCTCCCCCACCATGACTCACTTTCACCAGGCTGGGGCAAGGGGTTAGGGTGAAGGAGGCTCTGGGAGGGGGTGCAGGCTCCAGCCAGCTGTCACTTACCTCAGGCAGTTCCTGAAAGCGACCGGCACATCTCTCTGGCAGGGGGGCCAGGGGTCTCGTGCACTGCTTCTGCCCGCAGGCACTGTCCCTGCAGCTCCCATTGGCTGCAGTTCCCTGCCAATGGGAGCTGCGAAGTCAGCTCTCAGGGTAGGGGCAGCACGCAGAGACCCCCTTCTCACTCCGTTCTCCCCCGGGGCTTCAGAGATGTGCCGGCCGCTTCTGGGAGCGACAGGGAGCCTGCCTTAGCCCTGCTTCACTTCCAGAGGGGGAGGAGTTGATGAGCGGGGACCACAGACCCCCTACCCTTGGGGACCCCCCAGGGGTCCTCAGACCCCAGTTTGAGAAGTGCTGCTTATAACTCCAAGTTACAGGATTGTGTATGCACATGAATTTTTAGTAGGATTTTTTCTGAGCTCCTGGGACATCATGTTTAATTCCCTGCAAATGCATAGCCCAGCCTACCTCCAGTGAGACCTTTGACAAAAAGTGCTTCTTAAAAGTACTAATTGTGCAGTATGTGCACAACGTGTAATTTTCAAAGGTTCATAGATCAGACAAATCAAAACCAATTTGTATTGGATCAGACACTACTCAGTGAAGACTTCTCCCTGTTACATTTTACTTTACATCCAGGCATTTTGCCTATAGAGCTAGCTGTCTAATAAAAAAAAAACCAACAACCTTTGCTTTAAAACAAAGCAGGGAAATAATTTTTACTTGTCTTATAATCCGTTACAACTTTTGGAATTTTTGGCATGGGCCTTGATCCTACTCCTGTGTGCAAGCATTGCAGAATCGGGGTCTTAAAATGGAAAAGAACCTTAACTGTAGTTGAACAAGTTTTTACCTTTTATAGCCTTCTTATACTTAGGGCTGGTCCACACTAACCCCCCAGTTCGAGCTAAAATACGCAACTTCAGCTACGTGAATAATGTACCTGATGTCGAAGTATCTTAGTTCGAACTACAAGGTATTTACCGCGGGTCCACACGCGGCAGGCAGGCTCCCCCGTCGACTCCGCGTACTCCTCTTGCGGAGGAGGAGTACCGGTGTCGACGGCGAGCACTTCTGGGATCGATTTACCGCGTCTAAACAAGACATGATAAATCGATCTTCTGGGATCGATTGCTTACCGCCGAACCCGGAGGTAAGTATAGACGTACCCTTAGACTTACTAGGTGAGTGGTAATGTCCGTTTTCATTTCTTAATTCCCATAGAATGAGTGTTCGCTTTTGAGCAAATAAACTTAATATATTGGAGTTAGCCTTAAGCATTTTTAAAGGATTATTTAAAAAACAACTCTGGCCTAAATTTTCAGAGATGTAACTAGTGATTTAGAGTGCTTTTGGATGTCCAATTTGAAATACCTTAACAGAGCCTGATATTCAGAGTACTGAGCATTATGCCATGTGAAAATCAGGTTAGGTGATGAACTTGAGGTACTTTAAACCCAAAAAATTTGATTAGTGATTTTAATTTTATATCTTGAATAAAAATTGCTTGAAAAGGTGTTAATATTAATTGTTTTATCATTGAAGTTTCTTAACCTTTTCCCACATACTGTTACAGGTTGAATATAAACTGGGATTTCAGGTAGATAATGCAATGGCTATAGATATGCCTCAGACTAATATTTCTGTTCAAGGAGAAGTCCCTCGTGCTTTATCAGGTGAGTAAACAGGCTTTCAGCTTTGAAGGCACATGCAAAGTGCTACCATGAATACTGTTTTTCTGGTACTCAGTAACATTTCCTAGTTTCCCCAAAAATGCATATAGTATAATTTTGTGTAATTTTAGTTGTATGTAACATATAAGATACAACAATTATGACCTATCTAGATAATTCTGTATATAGAAAATCTTAACACTTGTATCTCACTTGATTTAGATGCACTGAGATATGTGATAAACAAATTCTACTTTCTGAAACATGCTAAACAAAGGAAAATCAAACACGGTAACTCCTCACTTAACGTTGCAGTTATGTTCCTGAAAAATATGACTTAAAGTGAAATGATGTTAAGTGAATCCAATTTCCTCATAAGAATTAATGTAAATGGTGGGGGTTAGGTTCCAGGGCAGCTTCCCCTACTCTGCAAGCACCAGAGGCAGGGGGTTCAACCTTCAGTCTGCCCAGCCCACTCCACTCCTTCCCCCAAGCTCCCACCCTTGACCTGCCTCTTCTTCCCCTCCCCCACCTCCTCCCCTTTTACTTTGCTCGCTGCATCCTGGCTTCTCCCCCCTCCCTCCCCTCCCTTCTAAATGCTGCAAGCCAGCTGATTGCCGCGTAGGGGATTGAGGGGGGAGGCGCACTGAGTCCTCGCTCCTCCCCCCCTTCCTCCTGCCGGGGCAATCAGCTGGCTTGCTGCGTTCGGGAGGGAGGGGGGAGCCTGCCCGCCGAGTCCTCGCTCCTCCCTCCTCCCCCTCCCTCCTGCCTCCAAAACGCCGCAAGCCAGCTGATTGCCGCCTGCAGGAGGCAGGGGAGGGAGGGGGAGGTGCGCCGAGTCCTTGCTCCTCCTGCCTCCCTTCTGCCCAGGGCACTCAGTTGGCTTGCGGCGTTTTAGAGGCAGGAGGGAGGGGGAAGGAGCGAGGACTCGGCGGGCAGGCTCTCCCTCCCCTGCCTTCCGCGGCAAGCCAGCTGATTGCCCTGGGCAGGAGGGAGGGGGGAGGAGCAAGGACTTGGCGTGCCTCCCCCCTGCCTCCCTTTTCCTGAGAAAGGGAAGCATCACATTCCAAGAATTTATAGAAGGTTCTTATTCTAGTTTGGCCAACAGTTGTGCAGATTTTAATCCCACTTCTCTAGTGTATAGATAAGTAACTTAATGATTGCCTTTTTTAAACAAAAGTAGTAGAAATAAGTTTAACATACTAAGGACATTGATGCATTGTAAAAAATCAAATAAAAACAACTATTTGGTGTATATTCATTCCTCTCCAACATGTTTTAGAAATAAAACTGTATTGTGTGGGATTTTCACAAACGCATTCATCTGCTGCTGCAGCAGCAAAGTAACAGTTACTGGGTTTAATTCTGCACTGTCTTGTACCCTTTTAAGTTACTTGTACCTGTGTGCAATGGATGTAAAATGCTGTTTTGCTTTTTGTATATCTTTATCTTTTTTGTACAGGTAAGCACTAGAGTCAAGCCTAGTATTTCTGCAATTGCGCTGATATCCGTGATGCTGGTACATAGCCTTGAAAACAAACCTAGTCATGTTAATTTAAGCTAGATTCCCACACAAATTTGCTCAGACCAGTTTGGGTGCTGTCAAAAAGGCCATCTTGATGGTTTTAAAAAATAAGAAGAAATAAAGCACTTCTCTGTGTGTTCCAAAGATAGTGAGGACCACACTAAGCCTCTGCATATGATTCATTAATATTTGGTAACTGCAACCATTGTTTACCCACAGAAACTGTTGGGTTTTTGAGATCTGCACACTTCAATTTCAGTTGTTAGATTAAATGTATTTGACAGCTGCTCCTTAAAATGCCATAAGTGTTCCCAGAAATTATCTGGTTTGAACACCAAAGTGAAATTCTAAGAAAATGCTTGAGTTTAAAACAAAAAGTGCAACAGAATCCTGCATCACTTGAAGATTGTATTAAAAAATTGTTGAAATGTATTGTAAACAAATGTCTGACTCTCGTTTTTTATTTGCAGTGTTTCGTGTTGAACTCTCCTGCACAGGCAGACTAGATTCTGAGGTTACAATATTAATGCAGCTCAACTTAACAATAAATTCCTCAAAAAATATCACAGTCTTAAATTTCAAACGAAGGAAAATGTGCTACAAAAGTAAGACATCAAGCTTCAGTAACTTTTATTGTTAAAGTAGAGGAAAAAGGAGTGAGGGGAGAGATTATGGTGATGGGTGTGGAATAAGAATCTCTCAGATGGAATAAAATGTTTTCCAGGAACGTGAGAGTAGAGGGAGGGATGAGTAAGATCTCTTGCTTTACAGATAAATAAGAGAAATTTGGATGAAGTAAGATGATGGGGGAACAAATAAATGTTCTAAATTTAGGCAGAATTGGGAAGGCAGGGCAGTTGATGGGCTTTAATTGAATAACTGGCTTTGTATTATGGAGATAGTGACTGCAGCTTCATAGTTATGACTGAGTTTTGCATTTAAAGCAGGGATACCACCACTTATGTCTGGAAAAAAGACTCTCCCCAAAATTACAGCATTTTTAATGTAGAAAGACTTTTTCCTAAGAATTTAAAAGTATATCTTATAAAGTAAGTTAAAATGATCTTAAAATGGGTCACTTAAACTTGGCACCCTGAGTGTCTTTTTTGTTCTTTATGATCTCAGTAAAAAAACGATGCAGACTTTTCAAACTCCCCATATAGTTAAAACACTGAAACTTGGAGAACAAAGCTACATTTGAATATATTTTTTGTGAGGATTAATGCTTTTTTTGTTTTTTGGCCACTTTTCATAACTGAACACTTCTTTTACTTGAGGCTGCAGCCATTTTGAAGGAGGTTTTGGAGTACTGTAAAAAATGTTTTTCTTTAATCTCTTATTCTCAATAGACTGCTCGTAGCAAAGACGGCCACTACTTTGGTTTGCTTGCTCCTCGTAATTCTTCAGTCTCCTGGTAGCATTTGGTGGTGTTAGTGTGTGTGGGAGTGTCTGTCAGTCACCATCTACCCTGAGGGCAGACTGACTTCGCTTCCATTTGGTTATGAATTTCCAAACGGAAGTTTTTAGAAAATGTGAGCAAAAAGCAGTTAAGCTACTTCTCGTACAATAAAATTAGTGCAAGGAGATTGAAAGCTGATATTTTGCAGGAAAGTAGTTCTTACTGAAAAATGCTTTTCTGGTGAAAATTGGTTTTGATTACTTTAGGATAGCTTGAAAAATAGCCATTTGTGTATCAGTGGTCCTTAGATTTTGAGAATTTGTGGACAAAGGTTATAGGGTGTCATTTTTCCCACCCATTGTAGCTAAGTACTGGATTGGGAGACTCAGTTGAGACCAAACATGGCAAATTCAGTTGGGAAGGAGAATTTTTGAAAGTTGGGAGCATGGGAAAACATGGTTATAATGAAAATCTGAAATTAACCTTAACAATAGGTTTTAATTCAGTCTGCTGAGTTAGGAAAACACTTTTTTATAGAAATGGACCAGGTGATTCAGTGTAAAGGAATTGCAATACAAAATGTGTACTAGAACTTCACATTTTTCTCTTGTTGATTTAGAATTTGAACAAGAAGTAAAAACTCCAACATCTGACAAAAACAGCAGCAAAGCTATTTGTAAGTAATATTAAGGGCACTTATTCCTCTTGGCATAACTTAACAGGAACCTTGTGATGTATCTTCTTTATGAAGGGAATGATGTGAAAACAATAATTTCCATCAAGTTCAGATTTTAGAGATAGGCTTTTTGCAGTTTTGTTAACTCCATTCTTCTGTTCAGTCAGCAATATATAATGGGGGTGAGAAGGTGTTCTGGGGTAATGACAACTTTTCTGGAGTCATGTATCAGTCAAGTTTTGAGCTATCAAAACCAATCTGTTTCTGACCTTTAGATTTAGAATCTGTTGTGTGTGCCATTTAACTTGCTGAAGTAAATGTGCAGTGTGAAGTGGCTTTGGCCCTTTTTATCTCCCTAACCATGTCTCGAGTTGGAAATGCCAACCACAGCATGCTAGCAACTGTTGTGGAACCCAAAACATAAGCTATTGTAAAAATTCTTTTGGAACTCAATGGGAATCTTTATTCCGTTTCCTGTGGTGCTAATTCTTTACTTAATTATCCTGTGCACTTTTTTTGCCTAATATGGACGTTGTTTAAAAATCAAGGGGAGTGGGTAGGGCCCTCTTCCTAAAATAGGAGTAGGTCTTACCTCCTTTTGGTGCACACAAATGGCAGCTTCTTAGCACTGTAGAGGGCAGGCATGACAGGTAGCCCAGTGACTGCTAATTTGTGCTGGCCTCCAGGAATGCATGCAGTTGAGGTTGGTTGGTTGGTTGGTTGAAAAGGCAGGCTTAATCACCTGTAAATACTGCTGCATTAAACAAGGGTAGGACAGGCACCAGGGATCCCACCCATGAGGCTTGTTAAAGGCAGAGCGTGAGGTACCCTTGAGCTACAGGCTAGGGAGCCTTTAAGCTGCAGGTCAGTTCAGGGTGGGGGGGAGGGGGAAAGGCACACAACTTCTGTGCACTAACGCCATACTGCCCTCCAATATGAAGTCTTGAGTGTGATTCTCCATGCTATATATGGCTGAATTGGATTTCTCATTGCTGCAAAGTTATGCCTCTTTATAATTCCCCTTCTCTAGTACAGTTTCTACCAAAATCTGCAAGAATGAGTGGAGAGAGTCAGAAGCACCTGGCTGGTTTGACCGCAGCTCTCCCAGTTCCCTCATGTGTACTTTGGTAGCGATAGCATTTTTTGTGGGGAAGGGATTGTTAGTTTCCAGTGAGCAGACCCCCAAGACCAGCAGTTTAGAGGCCCCCTTGCCCCTTTACATTTAGCCTGGAGGACACCAGGGTGTCCTTGGTGAGTATATGATGGCACTGATTGGGTTGCTGTTTCCTGGGCTTGTCTACACTGTCAGGTTTTGTCGATGAAACTAATGTCAACATGAAAAAATCGACAAAAGCAAAGTCGCCACAGCGAGTCTACATTTGCTCCCTCTGTCGACAGATCATGCCCACATTCGGGGCACCATTGTTGATAGTGTGAGCAATGCACTGTGGGTATGTATCCCACAGTGCCTGGCGACACCATCTGTTGCTAGGTGTTGTGGGAAGGCAGAAACGGAGCACGGCGTATCCTGGGACATGCAAAATGTCCCGTCATGCACTGCTTTGTGTCCCAGCCCTCC
This sequence comes from Trachemys scripta elegans, assembly GCF_013100865.1. Lineage (NCBI taxonomy): Eukaryota > Metazoa > Chordata > Testudines > Emydidae > Trachemys > Trachemys scripta. The sequence goes on along the minus strand of NC_048306.1, from coordinate 49,993,485 downwards.
AGTGGTTTCTGGCTTCCTTTTGCGCCATTTTTACAACTGCCAGTCCTTGTAGTGCGCACCAGCATCTGCAGTGAGAGAGGATGGATCCTGCACTTCTTTCCTATGCGCTGTTAACTGTCGTGAGGACATCTCACATGGCAGCAGAGTTATTCGCAAAGTTACTGACAGAGGATGAATCACAGGCACTCGTGTGTGATATGGACGGCAGCAACTTATCAGTGCTCTTGGCATTACTGTATGCAGGTGCTCTGTGAGACTGTCGCTTTTGGGCTAGGGAAACAAGCACTGATTGGTGGGATCGCATTGTCATGCAGGTGTGGGATGAAGCCCAGTGGTTACAGAACTTTAGGATGCGTAAAGCAGCCTTCCTGAAGCTATGTGCTGAGGTGGCCCCCGACCTGCGGTGCAAGGTCACCAGAATGAGAGCTGCCCTTTCGGTAGAGAAGCGTGTTGCAATCGCTGTCTGGAATCTGGTGAATCCAGACTGCTACTGGTCAATTGCAAATCAATTTGGAGTGGGGAAGTCCACTGTTGGGGCTGCATTACTCCAAACGTGCAGGGCAATAAATCTCATCCTGCTGCGGAGGACCGTGACTCTGGGAAATGTGCATGAAATAGTAGATGGCTTTTCGGAGATGGTTGTCCCTAACTGTGGCGGGGCGATTGATGGCACACAAATTCCAGTTTTAGCGCCAGACCACCTTGCCTCAGAATACATCAATAGGAAGGGATACTTCTCCATAGTGTTACAGGCGCTTGTGGATCACCGGGGGCATTTCATGGACATCAGTGCAAGCTGGTCTGGAAAGGTGCATGACGCACGCATCTTCAGGAACAGTGGCCTGTACAGAAAGCTGCAGGCGGAGACTTTCTTAGTAATCCTGAAAGATCCAGCTTACCCCTTCTAGCCCTGGCTCATGAAACCTTACACAGGGCACCTGGACAGCAGCAAGGAGCGTTTTATCAACAGGCTGAACAGGTGCTGCATGGTAGTCGAATATGCCTTTGGCCATTTGAAAGCTTGCTGGAGGTGTTTAAATGGCAGGCTAGACATTACCGAGGATAATATTCCTGTGGTCATAGCCGCGTGCTGCACTTTGCATAATCTGTGTGAATCTAAGGGTGAAATGTTTGCTCAGGTGTGGAGCACTGATGCAGAGCGCTTGGCTGCACAGTTTGAACAGACAGATGCTAAGGCTTTCAGAGGAGTCTGGAGTTTAACATCAGAGAGGCTTTGAGGAACCACTTTGACAATGAGGGGCACTAACACATGTCTGCTTTGGAGTTGCTTCCCTGGTGCATCCATGAATGATTTTGGGACCCAAGATCCATGCAACAAAATGCTTTAGAAGCCTGTTCCCAAGAATGAATTGATTGCTATATGCTTTTGTAGAACACAGAATATAAATGCTGTACCATTAAATACCTTAGCCTTTATTTATTGTTAAAAAGGGTAACACCTCACAACTGTGTGTAGCTCCAGCTATCATTGTGCAATCTGTGAGAGGGGGTGGAGTGATGGGGAAACTCAGGAGTGCTGTGAAGTAAAAGGAATGTCTGGGCATAGAGGGGAGTGGGGTTGGCAAAGAATTGTGCATGTGCTGCAGTGGAGGTCAACCACGGATCTGCTCTGTCTGCAGCTGTATCAAAGACTTGATCATCTCTGTCTTTTATCATCCACCCTGTCGCTTGCCCAGCAAATGTTGCATTCTGTTTTCTGTCCTGACTTTCGGCTTCCCAGCACTTTGTGTTCCCTGGTCTCTCCCTCATCGCGCTGCAGCACCTCCTTGAACATGTTGTCTTTGCTGCGTCTCAGCTTCTTCCTTATCTGCCGAAGCTGGCTGGCAGGTGTGCATGGTGTGTTCCCCAAGGTCTCGGCTGCTGTGGACAATGCACAGAAGAGGGATTGTTACATTCCAGCAAACGATTGAAATATTTCAGTAACAAGGGCCTTTTGCAACTAGTAGCAATCATTTTCTCACTGACTCTAGGCAGGCACAGAGCTCCGTGAGCACCCCAATCATGGTGAGTGTCGGGAGTGGGGGGAAGGTGGTTGTGGGTACAGACAAAACGGACATGGCTTGCAGGGGAGATTTGCAGGGAACTCATTCTAAAATTATCACACACTTTTTCACAGGCGGCCAACCTGCTGGCTGACATCTCACTGCTGCGGGTAAGCAGGGAAACCAGGGCACAACTACTGCATGTTTGCAGCTTTCACCCCAGTCTATATTCAGCTCAGCCATGTGCTGCTTTAGTCCCAGTTCCAGTGATTGCTAAATGGCATGGTACAGTTTCCTACAATGGGGGAACTAATAAGGCTGCAATCCCTTGGAATCTGCAGTAGAGGATTATTAACAAGTACCTCTTGGAAATGTTCCAGAGCCTCTTTCTGTAGGATTCCCTGCAGGTCTTGATGTCCATCAACACACTGCTTAGCAATGCAGATTAGCTACACCAGGCAATGTCCAGTTCACATAAAACACTACCTGCCTTCCACTTTTCGATTCCCTACACAAGCCACAGCAACTTACCCAGCATCTCATCTGCTTCCTGCTCCCATAGAGCACTTCTGGAGTGGAGAAAAGTTACTGGCTGGCGGCTCCACCAGGCGACCCCCGCTGGGAGCTCCACGTACTCTTCTAATTCCACTTCTTCATCCAGAATTTCAGCCTCCAGGTTACCTCCTCTTTCTGCTGCCTCCAAAGTATCCACAGGGCTATCTGCGATGGAGATGGGGTCACGACCGAGGATAGCATTCAGCTCCTTATAGAAGTGGCAAGTCTTAGGTGCACCACTGGAGTGATGGTTTGCCTCCCCCCACGCCTTATGGTACTCCTGCCTCAGCTCCTTTATCTTCACTCTGCCTGCTGCGTGTCCCGATCATGGTCCTTTTTACACAAGCCTCGAGAAATTTGCCCATATGTGTCGAGATTCCTACGGGTCAATCGCAGCTGCAACTGAACATATACTGATCAGATCCAACAGCTCAGCGGTAGTCCAAGCGGGAGTGCGTTTGGTGCGATAGCCAGCCATGCTCAGCTGGGAAGCCAGCAAGCAGGAAATGAGATTTAAAATTCCCGGGGCTTGCGAGGGGGAGGGGCGGGTTGGCTGCAGGGCAGCGGAGTTCAAACTGCTGACCAGAGCGGCAGCATGGGAATTGTGGAACACTTTTTGGAGGCCAATAAAATGGGGGAGGGGGAGAGGCGTTGTGTCTTCACTGGCTGTTTGTCGACAATAAAGGGAGGGGAAAAGAGAAAAAGTCTCTCGCAGGGGTGGAAGTTCTTTGTCGCCAAAACTGGACCGTTTTTTCGACAAAAGTCCCATTACAGTATATACGCTATTGCTGTTTTGTCGCCAAAAGGCAGTTTTTGGCGACAAAACTTGTCAGTGTAGACAAGCCCTCCGTCTTGGCCTTGGCTTAAGGCAGTAGGATTCTGGGAGTTTTTTCTTGTTAGAATGTTGTGATCTTTTCCTGAGTCTGCTTACTCTGTCCTGTACTGACCTCTACTGGGAAAACAGTCTTTAAATCTTTGCTTAATGGAAAGCTAAACATTGAGAGACATCAAGGCTGCCTTTCTTTGGTCCAGTTATTTTAGACTGGTGTAAAACAAGTGCTAGTATTAGACTGAATTAAAAACCCCAACATACTCCTTATACAATCATATATGAACTCATTTGAAATTGCTAGATGTAATTTCTCTCTCTTTTGGAGAAAAGTACGTTTCAATGACATGTTTTACCCTTCCATTTCAGTTGATCCTGTAAATGCCGCTCCCACCACTTCTACCCGTGTGTTTTATATCAGTGTAGGGGTTTGCTGTGCTGTTATATTCCTGGTGGCAATAATATTAGCTGTCTTGCATCTTCATAGTATGAAAAGAATAGAGTTGGATGACAGGTAAAGTATACAATCTTCTTTTCATATACAATTGTTTGACATTTGTGAAGGTGTCTGTGTTGTGTGTAAAAAGAGACACATACACCGAGAATCACTTTTAATAACTGAGAAACTAATTGTCATTGTTTGTTTGTCATAATATGTTCCTTCCTTTCTTGTACTTAGACAGTGTTGTCTTCTGACCTCTGATCTGCATAACTGGGTTCCTTGAAGTAAGGTAGCTAAGGTGGCAGCTGCAGCAGTCCATAGCACTGGATAAGTAAAAAGGCAATAATCTGGAATGCTGGCAGTTTGGGTGCCCTCCGGTCAATCAGAATCCAGTGGCAGCTCCTCTCTGGCTTGTGTTTTTTTTGCAAAAGCTGATCATGGCACTTCTCTTTAGACTTGTTTAATTTGAAGCTGGCAGTTTTTTCTCCAAATGGTCAAAACAGAAATGCTGGGCCCAGCTACGTAAAGTGGCAGCGTTGTTCAACAGCAATGGTAGTGCACCCATTTGTTAGAGTGCTAGTCAGAATCTGGGAATCTCTGGGTCAAGAAACGTGGTATAGGAGGTTGGTAAAGAAAAGGACTATACACTGCCACCACTATCTTGAAACAGCCAGTAATTGGGGTAGGGGGGTCTTTTTAATACTTATGATTATATTCAGATCCTTTTCTCTGTCCTGCCTTCAGGCCTTATTGGAATACTTAAATTTCATTGTGGCCAGCAAGTTTCTTATCTCTTGAGAACCCATTATGACTCTTTTTCTTAACAGGTGGGAAAGGACAAGGAAGGGATTGTGCCTCAAAGTGAACTCTTAAGATGGTTTTGCACCTACTATTTCACTTTCAGGCTGAAACTGTGTGGCGGTTAAACATAAAGCCCTGTCAGAGGCAGCAGTTGCAGACATGGTTCAAAATACCATATCCTCTTGTGCAATAAAGTTGACTGGGGCAGTGGGATAGGAGCTTTGGGGAGCCAAAAATTCAGAGCTACTCAGGCTGTCACAGCTGAAGAGAGTGTATCTGAGTACACTGAAAATAGTTGCTTTTTCCTAGTTTTAAGAGAACTTGGATGCTCAAAAATTGTTTTCATTGTAGTCAGTTATTTGGTGCGTCACTGGTATTATATCAGGGGCTTGGGACGCCAGCTGAGATCTCAGTCCCTTTGTGCTAGGCTCTGTACAAAACACAGTAGTTTTTTAAAGTCTTGGTAGGAGATTAGCTAACCTAAATAAGGGGGGTATAGAAAGCTGGTGAGCTGAGCAAACAGCAGTGGGAAAAGAGGCTCTCAAATCACTTGTGATCTAACCTGAGTATGATCTCTGTAATAGTTTACTACTGTAGCTATTAACTTTTAAAAGCCAGTTTTGGCAGTCTCATAAGAGAATCCCAAAGGCTTACAGTACAGACCCGTTTACGTGGATGTCGGGAGTCAAGCTGTCACGACCGCGTGTTAACAGACCGCAGGTTAAAAGGGCCGTGCTGAAATATAAGATATATAATATAAAATTATCTAGGATTACATATGTATTCACAGCGTCCCAAATACTGCAGGCCTATCTGTTAACGTTGCTTTGCAAGAATATAAATTCAAATGTGTAATCTAATAAAAACATTTATTTATTTATTACTACACTGGGGTGAAAGTAACTCAGGACACTTACCGGTACGGGACAGGGCGTCTTTGGCCCCCGGAAGCGGTGGGGCCTTGGGCGGAAGGGGCTGGGCTAGGGAGTCAGCATCTCCCAGCCAGGCTGCCTGGTCCGCACCGCCCGGAGCCCCGGGCCCTTTTTTAAATAGCCAGCCCCGGGGCAGCTGCTTCCTTTGCCCCCGCACCTCGCCAGGGTCCTTTGCCACGGCAGTGCTTTAACGTTGCTGCGCCCCACCCCCGTCGGCAGCCCAGCGCTGCTGCGACAAAGGACAGTCCTTAAAGCGCTGCCGCGGCAGCACTTTAATGTCCCTGTCCTTTTTGCCTCCTGGTCGGCGGCCCTGCTGGTAGGGCAGCGCTTTAAGGACGGTCCTTTGCTGCGGCAGCGCTTTGAGGATCCTTAAAGCACTGCCGCAGTGTTGCTGCCCCCCCTCCCGTTGGCGGTAAAGGCATACAACACGTTTCCGCTCCGCACTTCCTGTCGACTTCTATGTCAGTGAGTTAGCGAGCAAATCTGTAGCGCTACATAGCAAGTTCCTGTACCGCCTGTTAAGGAGTCTCGCATGTTAAATAGGTAGCACTGGGAGGCATGGTGCTACCATGTGTTAAGCCGATTCACGCATAACTGGGTCTGTACTGTATATACTGGTATTCTTCATGCATGTGCGCTTTCCACTTTGTGTGTGCCAGTGCACTGAAGCCACAGAACTTTTTTGCATAGAGGTAACTTATGGGGGCAGCACCTGCACCCTCTGCCCATGATATAAAGGGGTAAAGCTGCCCCAATCCTCCTCAGTTCCTTCTCACTGCCTGTGATCGGTAGTCAAAGCATGTGTGTGTTAGTCACGCTTTCCCTTAACTTTCTCTAAGAAAATAATTTCCATTATGTACATAATAGTTTATACTGATGGCTAGTGGTACTTGTTTTAGTAACCTGTTTAGTTTCTTACATTCTCTGGGCTTTAAACTCAGTAGCAAGGCATGTCTAGGTCTGTGGGATTTAAGTGCTGTTCCTGCTGTTGAAAATCCGTGCCAGTCAGCGACCCTTATTCTAGTTGTTTAAACTGTTTAGGAGTGGGCCGTGTATGACATAAGTCCCCTATGTGTATGGGTTTTAAGACCAGGACTAAAGTTGAGAGGAGTTTGACTTCAACATATCTTAATGGAAGCAGCTTTGCCCCCTCCAGTAAGAACCCAGCTGCTCCGTACATAGCGGTTTGGTCTCAACTCCATCTTGGTGCGCACTGCTAGACTTGGCAGTTCCCCTTGTCATAGGGAAGGCGTTCTCCTTCCCTGGTACCACATAAACACCAGAAGGAGTTGGATGCTTTCAGTTCCTCTAGCTAGAAGACGTTCTTTTCCACTTTGAGAGCCAAGTCCCCTATGGAAACTCATAAGAAGTAGTCTGGTATCAAGGTTAGAGCTCAGCCTAATCCAGTTAGGTATTCCTTGATACCACATTCATCATCTAGCAATATATCTGTTGACTCTGGCATCACTTTTGGTGCCATCAAGACAGATTCCATTGCTGGTACCTTCTATATCGACTTCGTTTGCGGTACACCCCAAGCTCTCGGAACCGACAATACCTGAGGTTTACACAGTGGTCAGGGATCTTCTTTGCCCCAACCCTACGTTCCATGACCCTAGTGACACATGCTTAACCTCTCCGTTGGGGAGCTCATTTAGGGGACTTCCAGGCTCAGAGTCTCTGGTCAGATCAGGATCTCTCCATCGATATCCATATTTGGGAGCTTTGAGCTATCTGCCTGGCTTGTCAAGTGTTTCTTCCCCACATCAAAGGTTGTTTGGTGCAGGTGCTCAGACAACACAGCTGTGATATCCTATCTAAATAAGTAGGGAAGTGCTAGATCAAAGCCACTTTTGCCAAGAGGCAATGAACCTCTGGTCTTTCTGCCTCAGGAAGGAGATTATGTTCAAAGCATCTCACCTTACCAGGTCTTAAAACTGTCTAGTAATCTCAGCAGATTGTTAGCAGAGATCATGAATGGTTCCTCGGACCTGAAATAGCAAAGTCTATTTTTCAAATTTGGGGAATGCCAGAAATAGATCTATTCACCACCTGGCAGAACAAAGTGTCACCATTTCTGTTTTGAGGGCAGGTCACAGCCTGAAGTTTGTGTCAGACTCTTTCCTACTATCCTGGAAGGCAAAATTTCTATACATTCTCCACCCCCCCACATCCTAATGGCGCCAAGAGTTTTGAGCAAGCTCAGACAGGATCATGCCCATCCAATTTTGATAGCACCAGCCTGACCCCATCAGATTGAAAGGCTCAACAGATCCAAGAATCAGTTTGGTATCCTATAATGTTCCCTCAAGTTTTGGTCATAGTTTTGCAGGACTCTGCATCCTGGCCCTTTTGGCGTATGCTGGTGTTTTGGATGCCCAGTGGTTAACTCTCCTGGAAGCAGTCTGTTCACTTGGGGTTCAAAATGTTCTTTTAAATAGCAGGAAACCTTCCACCAGAATACATACCTCAAGAAATGGAAGAGATTTTCAGTGTGGTCCCAGCAGAAAGATCTCTTTCATGTGCTCCCATTCACTTAACTGGATTACCTGCTTCACCTAAAAGAGAGGACCGTCTGTCAGTTTTGAGAGTTCATCTGGCAGCTATCTCTGCATTCCATCCTCCTATAGAAGGAAAGATCTGTTTCTCCCTCTTCCCCCCAATCCTCTGTGTGTTAGTGGCCTGAATATAACGGTAGTTATTTTAATAAAAATGGACCTCAAATTTTTTACCAAAGTGGTATTGGATTTTAATCTCAGAATGTATACTCACCAGTCTTTTTTCTGAAACCTCACTCTCAAAGATAAGGAAAATCTTCAGATTGTGTATGTTGGTAGGACGTTAGCCTTTTACCTGAACAGGATTAAAGAGTTTAGAATGTCTCCAGTTGTTTATCTCCTCTGAAAGGAAGAAAGGGCAACCTACATTTGCAGAAGATTTCTTCTTGGATCTCCTCCTGTATGTCTGCGCTATATTACTACTAATCCACTACTTCAAAGAGTTGAGCACAAAACTGTATCTGCTGTTTTCTTAAGTCACGTTCCCATCAGTAACATTTGCCAGGTTGAGATTTGGTCATTGGCTAATACCTTCACTACTTGTTATGCTCTTTCCAAGGCCTCAACAAAGGTAGATTTAGGAGAGGGGTATTGCAGTCTTTGTTTAGGTAGACTCTGTTACCCTCGTCCATCTGGAATTTCTAGTGAGTCACCTAAAGTGGAATGGACATGTGCAAGCACTTGAGGAATTAAAAACTGTTACATACCTGTTTGGTAACTCTTTGAGATGTCCATTCCATGACCCAGCCTCCTCCCCCTCTTCATTTGAGTCACAATTGATGTTGACTTTCAGTTTGAAGGAACTGAGGGATCAGGGCAACTCTGCCCCTTTATACCCTAGCTAGCAACATGAGCACGCGGAGTACCTGATACGGGTACTGCTTTGGAAAAAGTTCTGTCTTCGGTGCACATACCTAAAATGGAATGGATATGTGCAACACACCTGGAAGAACAAAAGTTACCAAACAGGTATGTAACCATCTTTACAGGTCTGAACCAAGGTGCATATGTGTGTATGGAAGCATGAACTGTACCTGTTGGCTTTATGCTTGGCTCATACTGGTGCTGTGGGTCTATTTAATGAATGTTATTCAACCACAATAGAAGACTAGTATCAACAAAATAAGGAAGGTATATGAAACTTCCTGGAGATAAGTAATGCTTTTTGTCTGTCATGACTTATCTGTACACGTATCTTAACATTTCAACAAGGATTGAGAAAACTTAATAGAAAATAGATCAGTATGCAAATCAATGAAAAGCATTAAATGTTAAAGGAAAATAGTGATAAGGTTGTGGAGAATCAAACTGTGTGCTATGGGAAATCACCCTGCTTTCCTTAGTCTCAGTACTATGGATAATCTTCTAAATTTAATTTTGATATGCTGTAATTTCTCTGACAGGATCTTAAGAATTTTATGTTACAGAAGCAAGTTTGATGTTTTGTCAATTTTTTTGGGTTAAAACAGCATTAGTGACAGCAGCAGCTCACAAGGTTTATCTCAGCCCTCTACACAGACGACACAGTACCTGAGAGCTGACACCCCTAACAATGCCACACCAGTAACCAGTAAGTATTAATCTAATTACAAAAATGTTCAACAGGTGACTCTGGGCTGGCCTAGTGTCCCAATGATAAGTGTCCTATTGATGACATTCATATTGACCAAGACGGAGGAGCATGAACAAGATCTGGGCTTGGCATCTGTTTAGCCTATGCTTCCTGGGCCTCTGATACCAATTTGCCAGCCAAAATTCTTCTTTGAGGTCACAAGCATGGGTCAGTCCTGTGCCCACTACTATTCAATATTTTCATTAATGACTTGGATAATGGGCTGGAGAGTATGCTTATAAAATTTGCAGATGACACCAAGCTGGGAGGGGTTGCAGCGCTTTGAAGGACAGGATTAGAATTCAAAACAGCCTTGACAAGTTGGAGAATTGATCTGAAATCAACAAGATGAAGTTAAATAAAGATGTGCAAAGTACTTCGCTTAGGAAGGAAAAATCAAATACACACTACAAAATGGGGACTAACTCTACTGCTGAAGGTGGGAGGGGGTGGTAGTACAATGGAAAAGGAGCAAGGGGTTATAGTGGATCCCAAATTGAATGAGTCAACAATGTGATGCAGCTGTAAAAAGGCTAAAATAATTTTGGGGTGTATTAACCGGAGTGTTGTGTGTAGGAAAAGGGAGTGCTCTACAGGGTACTGATGAGGCCTCAGCTGGAGTACTGTGTCCAGTTCTGGGTACCACATTTTAGGAAAGATGTGGATGAATTGTAGAGATTCCAGAGGAGAGCATCAGGTTTTCTGAACTTTATACCATTTTTGATCTGCTTTAATCATGTTTCTTCTTGAGAAAAGACTGAGGGGGGGACCTGATAAGTCTTCAGGTATGTTAAGGGCTGTTATTAAGAAGGACAGTGATCAAATGTTCTCCATGTACACTGAAAGTAGGACAAAAAGTAATCGGCTTAATCTGCAGCAAGGGAGATGTAGGTTAGATATTTGGGGAAAAAATTTCGAACTACAAGGGTAATTAAGTTCTGGAATAAGTGTCCACTGGAGATTGTGGAGGCCCCATCAATGGAGGTTTTTAAGAATCGGTTGGGATTCTGAGACTTAATTGCACCTCGACCCCTTTCTGACAACAAAAATTACTACACGACCCAAGAGGGCGGGACCAAAGCCTGAGCCTGCCCAAGCCCTGCTGCCCCGAGTGGGAGGGCCAAAGCCAGCCCCAGGCAGGGGGCCTGTAATCTGAGCCCTGCCACTCATGGATGAAGCCCTCGGGCTTCGGCCCCAGCAAGTCTAATACCAGCCCTGGTGACCCCATTAAAATGGGGTTGCGACCCACTTTGGGGTTGCGACCCAAGGTTTGAGAACCACTGGATTAGACAAACACCCATCAGGAATGGTCTAGGTTTACTTGGTCCTGCCCCAGTGCTGGGGGCTGGACTTGATGACTCGTTGAGGTCCCTTCCAGCCCTGCATTGCTATGATTCTATAGAATCATAGAATATCAGGGTTGGAAGGGACCTCAGGAGGTCATCTAGTCCAACCCCCTGCTCAAAGAAGGACCAATCCCAAGACAGATTTTTTCGCCCCAGATCCCTATAATGGCCCCCTCAGGGACTGAACTCACAACCCTGGGTTTAGAAGGCCAATGCTCAAACCACTGAGCTATCTCTCCCCCTATGATAAGCTCTGCTATGTCATTTTGCCAGTTTAGGCAAACTACATGTTGCTATTCTGTCCAAGGCATCATCACATCTGTATGAATCTGTGGTTTTGCTGCTTATCCTTCAATTAGATATTTTTTGCATTTGGGGAGAAATGTCTCTACTCCTCTGCTTTATCAGATGCATCTATTCTAGCTGTCTCTGGCCATGTCTGTGCTACAAACTTTAGTTGACACCTGAACTGACTAGACTGCAGTAGAGTCTCAAATAGATTCTGGCTTGTGGCATCACTTGCTCCCCTCATCCTCCTCACCCTTGCTGTTCATACAGGGGGTCTGTGACTTGGGCTCCTCAGAGGTATCCACAGTGGTCTGTGGGGTGACAGTAAGGTGTCTACCAAGTATGGCATGCAGCTCTTTGTAAAAGAGACTGTTGGCCCCCTAGCCTTCTGATATGCCTCATGCTGTTCCTTCGCTTTCACGCAGCACTACTCCTGATCCCTTTTGTACACCTTTTCATGCATCCCCTGTGCAATCTGCTTATAGATGTTGATGTTCCTATGACTGCAAAGCCTCTTCTCCCAGTAGGCCCAGGAGATCCAATATCTCCTGTCTATTCCAGGACAGAGTGCATCTGGATGTGTAGCCGGCATGGTCAGCTGGGCAAGAGGCAGTGGAAAGCTGCTAGATGTGCTCGCTGAGCTGGGTGGCCAGGAAAAGGCATTTCAGAAATTTGCTGGTTTCCATGACCCCTGGGCAGTGGAGTTCACAATTATGACCAGAGTGGTCAGTGATGGGCATTGTGGGACAGCTGCTGAAGGACTGTTAGGGTCGAAATAAGTAACCCAGTGTCTACACTTGCGCTGCATTGACTTCAGTACCTTGACCATGGCTCAGCGTCGCTCGGGAAAGTGGTGGTACTGCTTTGCTGTATTTGGATGCTTGTATTCGTGGGAAATAATTTTAAGTGTAGACACTTGCATAGCTAGGTCCACGCAAGGCAGCTTACTTTAATCTAACTCTGTCGTGTAGACCAGGCCTCTGTGTATCCACTGATGTCTTGCCTAATCCTTCCGAGGAGCTTTCTTATGCAGTGCTTTAGGATTTCTTGAAAACAGCAAATAGCAGTATGTAAGAGAAAAAGATCTGCAGGAAATGGCTGAGAGAGGGTCAAGCATCTTCATTTAGGGCTCAGGCTTGGACATCAGTATGAAGTAATAATGCTTATTTCTGGGTGCTGTTTCTCTGCATGTTGCTGCTCCAGGCAGAGCAGAAAATCAATTTAAAAGCTCCGCAAGTGTGGTGATGCTTCAGCATTTAATTATCTTCTGCCTTATCTGGAACAACATAGTGGAGGTAAATATGAGGAAATAGAGTTATGAAGCATATGAGGGAAGATATAAGAACAGCCATGCTGTGTCAGACCAATACTCCATCTAATCTAGTATCCTGTCTTCTGACAGTGGCCAATGCCAGGTGCTTCAGAGGGAATGAACAGAACAGGCAGTCATTGAGCGATCCATACCCTGTTATTGAGTACCAGCTTCTGGCTGGCAGAGGCTTCAGGATACCCAGAGCATGCAGTTGCATCCCTGATGATTTTGGCTAATAGCTGTTGATGGACCTATCTTACACGAACATATCTCATTCTTTTTTGAACCCTGTTATAATTTTGGCCTTCACAACATCCCCTGGCAAGGAGTTCCACAGGTTAACTGTATGTTTTGTGTGAAGAAGTCCTTCCTTTTGTTTGTTTTTCGTTTCATTGGGTGACCCCTAGTTCTAGTGTTTATGTGAAGGAGTAAATACTACTTCCTTATTGACTTTCTCCACACCATATGGGGAAGCAACAAAAGATTAGGAGGGGAAACCAGGAAGTACTGAGGGAGCTGTAGATACAGTTTAGGGGAAGAGGAAACCGCTGATGAAAAAGGCCCTGATCCTATATCCACTGAAGTCAGGGAGAGATTAGCCATTGATTTCCATGTTTGCAAGATAAGGCTTTGGGAGAGGAAGAAAACATCTTAAAAAGTCAAAAACAAAATAATACGTAAATGAAAATTGGGAAAGGTTGAGGAAAGAGAATGGAAAAAAAGACAGAACACAGATTCAGAGATGACTCTGTTAACTGAGCTGTGGAAGATGTGGGAGACCGGATGCTTGTGATGAGAGAATAGCAAGTAGATATTGTGCAGAGGTGGATACATGAGAAGCATCCATGAAAGGAAAAGGAACAAACAGTGTGAAAGCCTGTCACACAATCAATGCTCATTGCATGTTTAAACCATTAACTTTCTAGTAAGACTATATGTCCCCACCATCTTATTTTTCTCTGATACCGAAAATCAGCCCAATTCATTTCTCCTTAATCTCTCCCATCTCTTTTCCTCTTTTGATGTTTTATCTATTGTCACCTTTGTTGGAAGTCACTTGAGAAGTCTGGGAAAGGAATTGGACTGAGCTTTATAGTGGAGATGACTGACTGATCAACTTCACCTCTGGTAGAAAAGTTCCTGAGTAAGAAATTCATTTATAAAACTACAACAGTAAGGAGGAATTGCCCCTCTCCCCATTCCATACTGCCATAGCAGTCAAAGTGGGAGTCTGTTGGCAGTGAATTCTCTGGCATGGCTTGAGGGATCTGGAACTTGCTCCTCCTCTGGTCAGAAAGAGACCTTCTGGGCAGGCTGTAAGAGCAGGGGCAGCTCTATGTATTTTGCTGCCCCAAGCACGGCTGTCAGGCGGCTTTCGGCGGCATGCCTGCGGGAGGTCTGCTGGTCCCGAGCCTTCGGTGCACCCACCGCCGAAACCGCGGGACTGGGGGACCTCCTGCAGGCATGCCGCCGAAGGCAACCTGACTGCCGCCCTCACAGGGACCGGTACGCCGCTCCCCATGGCTTGCCCCGCCCCAGGCACGCGCTTGCTGCGCTGGTGCCTGGAGCCACCCCTGTGTAAGAGACATCTGTTAATAGGGTTTTGGAAGAGTGCTAAACACATGATTAGACTGTGGAAAGGTGCTTTTCTCATAGGTGACTGGCTAGCAGAGTTCCTTTTAAATGAGTTTAATGTTGCTGGGGTTTTGTTTTAATATGTCCAAAGCTTTGTACAGGCTTCTTTTTTATTTAACTTGAAATAAATAGATGAGAAATAGCTTCACTTTGGCTTGTAATATCCAAATTTAGACCTGTCTACTGCACTTCTTGTACTCAATCATATAATTATGACTAATATTTTCTCCTAAATGATCAACTTAATTGCATATACTGTAATTTTTTTCTTACAGAAACTTCCTTAATGGCTGATCTAATTTTTCTATCTAATCTATGAAGCATTGAGTTAATAGTTTGATGCTGTATTTAAAACAAAGTTCGTGTTCTTTAAGTCTACGTCCACTAGAACATCTCTCTCAGTTTTAGTGCCATCAGTGTGCTTGATGCTTTACAGTACACACAATTAAAGACAGTCTCTCCCCCAGTGAGCTCATAATCTAGAAGGTAGACACACAAAAACAAGAGGATGAGGCAGAATTCAGGGATGGTGGTAATGTACTAGTTTGTAATTAATTTGTTGCTTGTATGGTAGACATCAGAGTTGGGTTTTAAATGGGGACTTGAATGAGGCGGGATAGTGGTTTGAATGGGAACAGCTGGTATAAAAAAATCCTGTAGACAATGTGTTTTCGGTGGAAATTGAAAACCCAAGAACTTGGGCTGAAAATTTCAGTTTTTGCTGAAAAATCAAAATTTGCTATGCAACATGCTCGACTCTCAAAGTTATTTTATTCAAAAACTTTTTTGTCTCAGAAGTTTTGACTGTCTCTAGAATGGGCATCAGCAGTGTGTTCCAGACATGCAGCAGTGTGGGAGAAAAAAACATGGAGTCAGGAGTATTAAGAGTGTAAAGGAAGGAAAGGGTCTCTAGGGTTGGAGATAATGTACTAAGGCATGAGGTCAGAGATGTAGGGTAGGTCTATGAAGGCTTTCCATGCCAATTATGAGGAATGTGAACTTGATGTTGTATTTCAGAGAGCCTGTTTTGAGAGATCCAAAGAGGAGGTGACATGGCTGGGCTAGCAGGTGAGGAATATGTCTTTGCACAAGGAGTGTGTGAACTGTCAGTGAAGCCAGAGAGGAGGCACTAACTCCACCTTCCTGTTAACCCCAGCTGCATATTTCTCTCAATAGAAATGTATCTCCAGTGGCTAGTTTAGAAAGAGTAAAACTGTAAATCAAGTCACTTTTTTGTTCTTGACAATGCTCAGCTGTTTGCCTGAGCACTTGGCAGTTGCATGTATACTGGCTGAGTTTTGTTTAGTAGTGGGATAAGTTGAGGTTTTAATCATATTTCACTATTCTGCTACCTAGAATAGGGCGAATGTGTTAAAGTAAAAATATTAAAACATTGATTTAAAAAAAAAATGCTCATATAACCAAAAACTTTCCACTGTTTATTCTTATCACTGTGATGTTACTTACGCCACCAGTACAGTATATCAGGAGAAATTTCAGTGAACCTCCTTCGCCTTCAGAAATAGTCTTAATCTCAAATAAATTTTCCTGATGCCTCCAACTGGAGGAAGTTGTGCATTTATAATCTCCAATAACAGTCCTCGAAATTGCATACACTTATCTTCCCTAACAAAGTGAATTCTGAAGTCTTGAGTTCATTCTCTTCTAACAAAAAAGCTCCTGCAAAGGTGATTTACAAATAGAATTAAGAAACTGTTAATTAAGAATCTATTTCAAAATTATGATGAATGCCCACAATAGGTCAGAAAAGGACATTAGCATACAGTGATTTTTAGATCTACCTTTTTCCCAAACCCTCCTCGCCTTTCTTGTACGCTATGCTGGTGATGTCATATCAAATAAGGAGCAACCCAGTGGGGTTTCAGATAAGTTGCACTTTAGTTACTTTGGCAGGATCTTGAGCCCCTGGAAACCTATTAATGAGCCTAAAAAAAGACACTCACATGATCTTCTTTAGGCAGAGCCGTACTCCAGCAGGGTCCCTTGATTGATGGAATGTGGTTTGTGCTACCTGTGAATACATATGCAATAGTTAACTCTCCTACGAGGTGGGTTTGAGGTTTAACATTTGTTTTGTTATCTTTGGATGAAAGATGTCGTGTAAATTAAAATGATTGTGCTGCACTGGTGATGTCACATAATCTAGGTTTCTTTAGGTCTTATAAAGGATCCTACTCTCAGTACACATACTGTTCGTATGAAACCAGCTTTACTTTTGTGCTTTATGACAATAAACATCAAACCAGATTTACAGTGGCAATGCTGTGTATCGTCATTACCATGGTGAGACTTCTTGCTAAATGGTGTTCAACCTACATTTTTCTATTTCTAAGGATCTTTTACCTGTTGTCTGAGACCCATACCGATGGGGAAACAGTAGAAATGACTAAACAGAAAATATATGTACAAAGTAAACTGAAAAAAAAATCATTTTTCTCTGACCTACTTTGGTTTTGGTAATCTTAAGTGTTAACTTGTAACAGATTTTGAATAAATATGACTTTCAAGTTGTCCCTTTAAACATTTATCCATGGACTCCATTACTACAATATCATTAAAACCTGCCTGAATATAGTCACCTCTTTAGAAGTCTCAAATGTCCAGAAGAGGGCACTGATGTGTCTGTGCTTTTCAGATTGCTGTTGTAATTCAGTTGGCTTCATTGTAGCCATGTACTGCACAGTTCTGAGCATGATTGTTTAGTTGCCCACCAATCTGTGCATTTGGTTAAGGCAATAACTGGCTTAAGTATATAACAAGGTAAACAAATAAAAACTGAATGAGTTGGTTATATAGAATGACTGAGCATGTGCTCACTTCAGAGGCATTTATATTCATGTTGCCTTGTATTTTATGCTGAAACCTTATCTCGATTACTTACAACTTGGTATTAATAGTGTTCTTTCCATCTGTAGGTGGTATTGAGGGAAGTGATGTGCTTGGATTCTCATTATAAGGGTATTTATATTGGTTTGTTTGGCTCTGCTGGCTCCTCAGGTTATCCTACATTACGTATAGAGAAGAATGATCTTAAAAGCGTCACCTTGATGGAGGCAAAAGCTAAAGTGAAGGACATAGCAATCTCCAGAGAGAGGATAACTCTAAAAGATGTACTCCAAGAAGGTATTTACAAGACTTTCCTTAAACACTTGCTAGGTACCATGAGGGATGTATTCTTTTGTCCTCACATGATTTTCTCCCCAAGAATGTTACACATGGACAGTAGATGTTACTTCTGAACCTTATGTGATTTTTTGTTGAAGATGTAAGGAAATTATTAGAAACTTGAAATATGCATACCATTTGTCCAACAATTCACTTCTTTAAAATGCTTTTCTCTTATTTTCTGGTCTCCTGAATTCCTCAAATTAAATTATTGTGAAAGGTGGCATTTCAATTAGTTTGTCTTGATAATATAGTCTATTTAAATAAGTCTTAGCATTTGATCAGGCTCTCCCATAAAGTGTGGGCTGCCTACCTGCAACTCAAAGTGATGGCAAAATAACTCATTTTCCAATGGTAGAGAAAGCGCTTCACTGAAAAATTCAGTCAGCCTTTAAAATTGATCTTTGCAGTCTCCCTTTCAACTCAGCCAAATTAGAGGATGCTAAATGAAGTCTCCGATGACTACCACAATGCGAGTAATGGGTGCAGAATAAATAGATTGTGGATGTGAAAGCTCACAAGAAGAGAGATCACTTGATTCTTTTCTGTCTGGCTCAGTGTTTTTCATTTTGAAAGTACACTTGTAGATTTATGTTGACCTCAGTTTTGTATCTGGTAATGTAGAAGTAAAGAAACTGATTTTAAAAATAGCTGTTTTCATGTTCTCTCAGTAATCTGTACAATTACAGTAGATCTATGCTCTTGTGTATCTTCTCCAAAGCATGACCGGAGTTAGAACACTAAAAGCTAGAGATTTGAGCTATTAAATCACCTCGTGAGAGCTTATGCTGAATCTTTGTGAGGAGATATAAACTAATTGCTTCTGTTCTTTTTCTTGAAGTGAACAAACCCACTTGAGTATTCACATTACGCTTATCCAAAACTTTTTAAACCTTAGTGAACTTTGTTCCTCTGTCTCAACTAGTTGATTCCACAAAAAAGAGCTGTTTTTAAGGGCTCTTGAACCATTAATTTGCTTCCTTTGTGTGTAGGGGAAAATCTTTTAATTTTCTACTTCCAGCCATTCTCTCTAATGCAGAGAGATATCTAAAGAATTGAAACAGCAAGCATCCTCAAATGCCACCCCAGGTATGCTCATAAATGTCCACAACAAAGAGAAATAGGGTTGCTTGTCTTGTCTTGGAAAGGATCCAAGTGCTTCTGAAGGCAAGATATGCACAAATAATACTGCCTTGTAGATGGATTGTAAGAGACGCTTTAGATTTATATTTGGCATGCCTGAAGCTTTCTGACTTGATTTGAAGTGTCTCATAAGTTTCAAAGGCTATAGGCTCAAGTGAGTGCCCCACTTGAAGTCAAGCTTCTAAGCCAGAATCATCCATTTCCATTCAAAATTGTAGCAGTGCTTTGGCTGTAAGTGATCAAGAAAAAGAAATTTTCAGTCAAAGGGGTCCATCAGTAGAAGTATTAGTAAACTTTTCAGAAGTGCTTAAGTCCTATTAAAAGTCAATGGAATCTGAAGTTAGTTATCCCACATCTGAAAATCTTGTCCAGAACTTATTGCAGCACACACTTTCAGTTGTTTCAATATGCACAGGCAAAAGTGTATTATGGAAGCTCTCACCACTTGACCCTGTGCTCTGCCCACTATTTCCAGTGGAACAGGGGACATACAAGGCCAGGGGGAGGTCCTGATCATGGATGTAGACCTCACTTTCTCCGTTAGACATCTAAATAAGTGGCCTGACTTTCAAATGTGCTGAACCACCCATCTCCTGTTGGTGAGGTGAGAGGAGCAATATAGCGAGAAGAGGTCAGGAGAGGTTGTACCATCGTTCTAAAACATTGGGGTGTGCCCAGTAGCACAATTGTTGTTGTTTTGGCACAGTGTCATGACACCCAAACACGTGGCACAATGCTGGATTACAGCACTGCAACATGACTAGGTTTTGAGGAATCCTGCAAAACTAGCTGGTGTGAGTCCCCAAAAGTTGTTTCTAACAAAGCTTTTAATTTAGCTAAATTTAAATGGGATAGATGATAATGGTAGGTAGACGTGCCAGTTTCTGATAAACTAGATTAATGGCTCAAAGCTTCAATTTTGGAGCACTGCAAATTTTGGAGTTTTCAAGGAGCATAGACTGAAGAGCATGGAGCAATTGTAATTAGTACTTCAGGAAACAAGAATGCTGTCTGTATAGTTTCTATACATTTTCATAAGGATTTTATATTAATATTGTGACTCTTCTGATGTATTATAAAAATCCTACATGAAATTGTGTGTAAAGTGAGACAGAGTATATCACTGTTGTGCTTAAATACTGGAGTATATGAAAGATTAACTTGTTCTAACGGCCTTCATCCCAACAGTTCATGATTACAAGGTAGGTAGATACCAGCTACAGTACTGAAGATGGGAAGAATAATGCTAAAGTCATATTATAGTATAAAATGTCCTTGCTTTTGTGGGATTCTTCAAGCCTTTGTAGAATTGTAACATAGATCTAAAGTACCTTCAGCAGTGCTGTTTTCAAGTCTGGAATGGAGGGAGGAAGACTGGCTTGCTTTGCTTTTTGAAACAATCCAGACTGTTTATTTGATTGATTGCATGTGTCAAGGCTGATTCCCCACTCTGGCACTTTGAGTGCTGACGGTGGGGGCCTGCAAGGATTCTAAAAATTAATACTGTCCACTCCAGGCTGGTATTAAACTCCCACGGTTACAACTTTTCGCTGACCTTCGATGGGTAGATGCTGCCATCACCCAAGTGCATAAAAAACCCCATGAGACCCTAAGAAGGTGCACTTTGGAATTTCTTCCTGTGGCATACCCTCAAGCCCTTTCACTTCCCCCTCCGGGGAAGATCTGAGAAAGAAAACAAAGGAAATCAGCTGTTGCCACCAGCTAATTAGACAACATATGCACAAACCTCTTAGGGCACAAAAATCCAATCCTGTTTTTATTTAAAAAGTAAATTGTATTAAAAACAAAAAGAGAGGAAATACATTTGGAACTTTTTTTTTTTAAATCTAGCAAAAAGCCTATTACAAAAATTAAGCATTAAGGTAGCTCTCTTGAGGTTCAGCTTAAAGGTTACAAGCAAAACAAAGCACCTGTGATTAGCACAGAAGAGTCCACAAGCCATAAAGAAATAAGAGATGAACCTAATCATGTCTTCCTAGACATTTCCTGATCTACTTACATATCTGGGGTTTCAAATCAGTAGTTTCTATGTATGATCTGGTAACTTTCATACCTCGCCCACAGGTTTTTACAGCATAGCTGCTCTGTCTCTCCTCTCTGGAGAGAACAACAGATAGACAAAGGGAAAGTGTTTTTTTCCCCCAATTTTAAAAAGTTCTAGCCCTCCCATTGGCTCTTTTGGTCAGGTGCCCACTCCCTTTTACCTATGGGCTTTTTTAACCTTTTACAGGTAAAGCAAGTAGAGAACAGCTACTAACAGGGATTTTATAGCTAATTGGCTGGCTGGGAGTACTTAAAAGGGAGCTGCTCCCCCCCCCCCTTCATTTATCACAGCATGTTAGCTCTCTTTAGAGCTAACTGCTTTTACATGGACTACAAGAACGTGTCTGTGGAGGTAATCTGTTTTTCCTGTAGTTAGTATATAGAAATTTGCATCTTACCATAGTAGCACATTGTGCTAGGCACTTTACAATCACAGTTCCTATTCTGAAGAGTGTACAATCTAAGGGCACGTATACACTACAAAATTAAGTCAATTTTATGTAAGTTGACATCGAGCCTCCAATTTAAGTAAGTCAATCTTGCGTGTCCCAACTATGCTCATTGTGTCGGTGAAGTGCATCCTCACTATCAGGGCTTGCATCAATGCACGGAGCGCTGCACTGTGGGTAGCTATCCCACAGTGAATGTAGCAGAGTGGAATTTTGGTTTGGGCTTGCAGTCCCTTATGGGACCAAAACATTTGCGCGGGTGGTTATGGGAATATGGTGTTAGCCTCCCATGATGCACTTACCTCCCTCCCTGAAATCAGCGGCAAAGAAACCAAGCTTTTTTTGCACCTTGTTTTGTAAACCTTCGTTACCGGCACAGACGCCATAGCATGGTAAGCATGGACCCTGCTCAGCTGTACACTGTTGTTGTGAGCATTACAAACACCTCGTACCTTATCCTGCAGTATTTACTCATCCAAAGCAGGTGCCGCCATGCAGAACAGTGTGATACCACGCAAGCACTACTGCTGGAAGCCATTGAGCGGAGCAATTTGCAGTTGCTGGTGACAGTCGTGACACGGTGGAATGCTGCTTCTGGGCCCAGGAAACAAGCACTGACTGGTGGAACCACATCGTTATATGATGAGCCGTGGCTGCAGAACTTTCGAATGTGTACGGCCTCTTTAATGGAACTGTGTCAAGAGCTTTCCCCTGCCCTGAAGTGCAGTACTAAAATGAGAGCTGCTCTGACAGTTGAGAAGTGAGTGGCGATAGCTCTGTGCAAGCTTGCAACACCAGACTACCAGTCAGTGGGGAATCAATTCGGAGAGGGTAAATCTACCATGGGGTCTGTTGTGATCCAAGTTTGCAGGTCAATCAATAGACTTCTGCTAAGAAGGGTAGTCACTCTGGGGAACGTGCAGGACAAACTGGACGTTTTTGCCATGATGGGATTCTCTAACTGCGGTAGGGCTATAGATGGAATTCATATCCCTATTTTGGTACCAAACAACCTTGCCAAAGAGTACATAAGCCAAACAGGATACTTCTCAATGATGTTGCAAGTACTTGTGGATCACAGGGGCTGTTTCACTGACATCAACGTGTGATTGTCGGGAAAGGTGCATAACACATGCATCTTTAGAAACTCTGGTCTTTCGGACTGCAAAATAACCATTGGTGATGTTGAAATGCCAATTGTGATTCTGTGAGACCCAGCCTACCTATGGCTCATGAAGCTGTACACAGGCAGCCTGGACAGCAGTAAGGACTGCTTCAACCATAGGCTGAGCAAGCGCAGAATGGTGGTGGAATGTGCCTTTGGGCATTTAAAAGGCCACTGGCATTGTTTGCTTACTAAGTTAGACCTCAGTGAAAGCAATATCCCCATTGTTGATGTTCCTGCTGTGTGCTCCATAATATCTGTGAAACAAAGGAAGAAAAGTTTCTGGCGGAGTGGGGGTTGAGGTAGATCGCCTGGCAGCCAATTTTGAGCAGCCAGAAACCAGGGCAATAAGAAGAGCACATCAAGGGGCTCGGTGTCTCTGTCAGGCTTTGAAAAACGGTTTCAGCAATGACCCTCAGTAATGTGACACTTGTATGTTGTTCCTTACCAACTTGTCACCTTCATTGCATTTTCTCCCCTGTAAACTCCACCCTCACTAACCAGAGTGTGCTGAATGAATAAAGAGCCCTTTCTCCTCAATCTATTAAGTTTTATGCTCACAAACACACAGAGACAGCAAAGAAAAGTAAGTTAACTGGGGCAAAAGGGCTCATAACACAGGGGTGGGGGGGGGAAAGGAAAGCTTGCTTACAGTTGCACTGCAGTAACAATCAAAGGTGTGGGAATGGGCGCCTTCTGGTCCTTGTACCCTCCTCTGGAGTTGAGTGCAAGGGATACCAAACCTCCCCCCCGCCTCATAGGACATTTGGGAGAGGAGGATATAGAACTGGGTGATGATGGCAGCAGGTTCAGCATAGGCTGCAGAGGGACTCTAGCATCCAGCTACCTTTCTTAAACCTCAACCAGATGCCTCAACATGTGTGTTTGCTCCTTCATAATCCGCAGCTTCTCATCCTGCATGCTTTCCTGTCCTCCCCATCCTTGTGCACTCTCGGAGGTGCATATTAACTCATTGAACATGTCCTCCCTAGTCTTCTTTTTCCACTTTCTAATCTGGGAAAGTCTCTGTCCTGGTGTGAGGGATGCACCGACAAACAAGGTTTCAGCTGTAAGGAATGCAAAAGTTTGCAGAGTACCTCAATGAAAGCTTCCTAGAGATCTCCATGGAGGATTCTAGGGCCATCCCCATGCACATAAACAGTCTTTTTCTGAGAGCACCTTCTGCGTAGCTGCAGTGGCCACCGATAACCACTACACCTACTTTTTTGTTCAGATTAAACATTAAAAATAATAGTTTGTAACCCCTACAGTGTGATTGGAAATGTGTACTCTCCAAAGGTGCCTTCTCTGGCATCACCCTCCGCCAACAATTCATCCTGTGAGGGGATGGGCTCCAGGGTTAAAAACAGTTCTTGGCTATTAGGGAGTGGATCCTCTCCTCCTCTTCCTTGTCAACAATGTTCTCCTCGTTGTTGCTCGAGGTCACTTGGGGCTCCTGGGAGGTACCCACGGAGTATTTTGGGGTAATGGTGGGGTCACCACCGAGAATCGCATGCAGCTTCTCATAGAAGCGTCATGTCTGTGGTGCAGAACCAGAACGACTGTTCACCTCCTTTGTCTTCTGATATGCTTGCCAAAGCTCTTTTATTTTCACGTGGCACTGCTCTGTGTCTCTGGTGTAGCCTTTCTCCCTCATGCTCCACGCGATTTTGGCACAGATGTCAGCATTTCTTCTGCTGGATCGGAGCTCTGCCTGCACAGACTCTTCTCACCACACAGCAATAAGATCCAGCACCTCCTGTGTACTCCATGCTGGAGCACATTTGCAGCCTTGAGTCTCCATGATCAGCTGTGCTGGCAAGCTCTCCAAACTGATCAAATAGGAAATGGAAATTCAAAAGTTCCCGGGGCTTTAACAGGGGAGCGGCTGTTTTCTGTGTACCTTGCTGTCGTGTAGTGGCGTTGAAAGCGCTCTCCGGAGCAGTCACAGCAGAGCACTGTGGGACACCACCTGGAGGTCAATTCATTCGAATTATACAACGCAATGTCTACACTATCCCCATGTCGATCCGTGGACGACGAATCAAATGCTACGCCTCTTGCGGAGATGAAGTACAGAAGTGTACTTTACAGGCCACTTAGGTTGGCGGAAGGGACTTGGTAGTGTAGACACACACATTATTAAATCAACCTAATGCGTCTTATGTCAACCTAACTTGGTAGTGTAGACCAGGCCTAAATAGATGAGACAAAGGGTAGGGAAAGGAATAACACAAGTAGAGTGAACAATGCAATGGTGACAAAAGTCCTGTTCTGTGAATTTTGTTTAAATCCTTTCAGTGGGGTTATGTTAAGTGGAATTGGAGATTAGCTAGATAAAAGACAAAGGAAGGGGGATGTGTGTTGGGGGGTATTGGAGCAAACAGTCAGCACAAGAGAGAATGTTCACAATGCAAACTTCAGAAAGCAGTTTGCTGTGAATGTTGTCCTTGCTTTAAATGCTATCTGCAACTACTGTACTATTTCACTCTCTCTTGGTTGATCCCTATACTTTGTCCCAAAGGTCACATGACTATTTTTTTGGGGAGTGGTAGGGGGAATCATAACATAAAAGTCCTAGTGCCCCTCATAGGGGATGTGGGGGTGTCTTCTACACAATTCTGAGACTGGTAGCTTATGTGGACATGGATTGACAGTTTTGTTTTAATGAGGTATTCAAAGTTTGTCTTAAATATATTTTTGCCTTCCAAATCTCACTGGAAAAGCATCCAAACTTTCTGCTGCATACTACAAGAACATAATTTATAATAACCCATCAAAGTGTGTTTAAAAGATTTTTCTAATCTCGTAATATATTAACTATACAATACAATAATTTTGCATGGTCTTTCCATAGGCACCTTTGGACGCATTTTCCATGGAATTTTAATAGAGGAAAAAGACCCCAGTAAAGAGAAACAAGTTTTTGTCAAAACAGTCAAAGGTAGGTTTTATTGTAGTGTTTCTCCCTCATGTTGTTCAAGTAGACTATGGCATGTTCACTGCATCAAATCTGCCTTTTAAAATGGTAAGTAAATTACACCATTATATGTACACTCTCTTCCCAATGGCTGCCTTCTCCATAAAAGCATAAGCTTGGTAATGCTGCCGTCAGGAATAGAAATCTACTGTGCAAGAAAGATTGGATGTACCCTCCACCAGAGGTGCCAGTTACTGCACCCGTAATCTCCTTGTTTTCCAGGGATTTAGTCCTATGCTAGTTAGAAATGTCAGTTAAAATTTTTGTTTTCAGATGTTGATACTACAGAAAAATAATTGAAATATGAGCTCTTTAACCTGTTTTGTGCCCCCTCTATAAACTCTGTTTTAGAAAGAATGGGTAATTATACACGCTGTAATACTCAATTTTTTTTATTTATTAAGTAACATGAGTATACAGGCGTCTGTACTAAACGTAGAGGAAGAAAAGATGGCTGCTGCCCAAGATGCTTCCAGTCTAAATTAGACAGTGGTTCAGATATACAAAGCATTAGATGGTCTCATTTTAAAATCATGCAAACTTGTTTAACCCATTTTCCCTTTTGTTGTAAGGTTAATAGGTTTTTGTAGAAGTGTACTTTAAGGGGTCTTTAGATGCTGATGGATAGATCTTCCTCCGCTTTCATGTTGTGCCTAAGTACATACTAAAGTTATATGAAGGTCATGTTTCCACAGTGCAACAATGGAGCTGCACTATGGAGGTATGATTTCTAAAGTGCACAATGTATCACACACCAATTGGTCCATGTAGACCCTTCTGGTGCAGGCTACGAGTTCCCTAGTGCATTTTAAGACAGTACCTTCCAAACACATTAATACAAGACATTAAATTGCACAAGGGAACTGTAGTGGGGCGCCTGCCCCACTCTTGGAGAACAGGGCTTAAAAGTAGCCAAGCTAGGCTGATTGGGGAAGCAGCCACAGCTGGAGCCAGATCCAATTGGGGCCCAGCTGACCCTGATAAAAGGGCTTTGGAGCCAGGAGCCAGGAGTCTCTCTGCAGCCATGGAGGGAGAAGGGCTAGCTGCCTGAGAGGAAGGTACCTGAACTGAAACAGTGCTGGGGAATAGGGCAAGGGAGCTGGGGAGCTCCAACCTGGTAAAACCCCAGGCTGCAGGCCTTGTTGAAGGCCTACAGAGGTCCTGGGCTGCAGAGATACAGGGAATAGGCAAAGGCAGCAGGTCCTAACCTCTTGCCAATGAATGGCCATTACAGACTGCAGTCTGCCCCAGTGAGTGGGGGCTAGATGACTGGCAGTAGCCACTGAGGCAAGGTGGGTTTAGAGCGTTGGGGGTTCCCCTGGGAGGGGAGACCCAGAGTTAAG
Organism: Trachemys scripta elegans; assembly: GCF_013100865.1. Taxonomy (NCBI): domain Eukaryota; kingdom Metazoa; phylum Chordata; order Testudines; family Emydidae; genus Trachemys; species Trachemys scripta. The sequence goes on along the minus strand of NC_048306.1, from coordinate 49,966,842 downwards.
GGGGTTCTGCTGGGTGCAGAACCCTGAGGAAAAGGGACACCGCGGTCCGAGAGGGACACCAGCCTGCAGAGGGCGCTCTGGGCTGGACAAGAGCTAATTCCCAAGACGACCAGCAGGAAGTGCTGCACCGGTGAGTCTGCTTCGCTACAGGAACTCTTAATGTTCACCAGCAGTAAATCAATTAGTGCACTTTAGAAATCACACACTGGCAGTGGCCGTTGCTCACCATGTAGACCAGGGGTTGGCAGCCTTTCAGAAGTGGTGTGCCAAGTCTTCATTTATTCACTCTGATTCAGGGTTCCGTGTGCTAGTCATACATTTTAACGTTTTTAGAAGGTCTCTTTCTATAAGCCTATAATATATAACTAAATTATTGTTGTATGTTACGTAAATAAGGTTTTTAAAATATTTAAGAAGCTTCATTTAAAATTAAATTAAAATGCAGAGCCCCGCGGACAGGTAGCCAGGACCCGGGCAGTGTGAGTGCCACTGAAAATCAGCTCGCATGCCGCCTTTGGCATGCGTGCCATAGGTTGCCTACCCCTGATGTAGATGTAACCTAACCGTACTCTAGGATGTCAGTATCTTAAACAAAAAAAAAAACTCATCCAGACCTTCCCTCCACAACTCAAAGTTATCATTGCTCTTTTTGGTAAAATACTCAGCATAATGAGACAAATTAAGTATTATGTTGTAATGGTTTGTGTGTTTGATTGACCTTTTGTGCCATTGTTACTTTAATTATGACATTCTTACATCATTTTGATTGAGTTAACTGGTGTTTTTATAGTTTGTAATTTTCCATTTTGCAAATTGGAGCTTCAGTGAAAAGGTTTCCTTTTCCATCTTGGCTTAGTTAGCAAATTTAAACCTTTCCTGGATTAATTTTTGACTGATGGCCAGCAAGATTTTAAAATTTAAGCAAACAGTTTTCCTGTAGCCTGTTATGAAAAATACAGTATTACTATTTGTAGAGGCTGATTCTTTTTTTCTTTTTTCTTTTTTAAATTTTAAACTTCTCTAGCCAAACATTCCAGTCTGTGCATTTCTTCCCTTTAAATATAAAATAGGAATTAACAAGGTTGGTAGGTGTAGAACATAAATGGATTTTCATCAGGTCAGATGATGATCTTTGTTTTTTCCAAACAAATGCTTCAGGACTTGTTTGATGACTGGTGATTTCTTTTTTCAATGTGCAGCTACAGTCAAAACTAACCATGTTAGGAACCGTTAGGAAAAGGATAGATAATAAGACAGTAAATATCATAATGCCACTATATATAAATTGATGGTATGCCCACACCTTGGATACTGCATCCAATTTTGGTCGCCGCATCTCAAAAAAAATACATTTGAAATAGAAAAGGAATGGAGAAGGGCAGCAAAAAGGTATGGAACAGCTTCCATATGAGGAGAGATTAAAAGGACAGGGACCATTTAGCTAGGAAAAGTGATGACCAAGGGGGGATATGATAGAGGTCTATAAAATCATGAATGGTGTGAAGAAAGTGAATAAGGAAGTGATATTTACCCCTTCAAATAACACTAGAACCCCAGGTCACCCAATGAAATTAATAGGCAGCAAGTTTAAAATAAAAGGAAGTACTTCACACAGCCCTGTGGTAAAGCTGTGGAACTCATTGTCTGGGGATGTTGTGAAGGTCAAAAGTGTAACTGGGTTAAAAAAAGAACTAGATAAAGTTCATGGAGGATAGATCCATCAGTGGCTGTTTAGGGATGCTCTGGGAGTCCCCATGCCTCACTGCCAGATGCTGGGACTAGATGATGGGGTGGATCCTATCCTATCTCCTAGAACTGGAAGGGACCTTGAAAGATCATCAAGTCCAGCCCCCTGCCTTCACTAGCAGGACCAAGTACTGATTTTGCCCCAGATCCCTAAGTGGCCCCCTCAAGGATTGAACTCACAACCCTGGGTTTAGCAGGCCAATGCTCAAACCACTGAGCTATCCCTCCCCCCCTTCAGTTGATTGCTGCCCTGTTCTGTTAATTCCCTCTGAAGCATCTGGCACAGGCCCCTGTCAGAAGACAAGATACTGAGCTAGATAGACCATGGTCTGACCCATTATGGCCATTCTTATGTTCAGCCATGAGTAATCCAACAATAACAATCTGTGTGCATGTGGTAGTGGAGGAAATACCTTGATAGAGAAACAGATTTCAGAATGAACATATAATCTGATGCGAAAGTAGAGACCGACAATAGAACTTTTAAAAAGGGGCATTTATGGATAAAAGTGATTTAAAAAAAAAAACACCCATTAGATAAGAGATCTCACTTGCCCCATCACCAAAGTGTGTGTGGGGGGGGGAGTGAACCCATGAAACTTTTTTTGAGAAACCCAAGGCAGATCTGGTTGAGAGGGATGCTGTTCCAATCCCTAGCCACTTTGCCCCTTCATGAAATAGGCCTAGGGGTGGTGAGCCAGGAGAGGAACTGGATGGATTAATGCTAAACATAATACCTTTTCAGAGGTTGACTAGGGCTTTTCTGTCCCAAAGGTAGGCTTGGACCTCTCCCTATAGAACCTATGACCTATTGAGTCACAAATGTGATGAGTTAATTTTCCCTCTACAAAGACTGTAAAATCATAGCTCTGTTCTCCTTTATCACCATCTATTTCTCTTTTCAGTTAATTTTGGGGAATATTGTTCATTGTGTAAAGATGATACGTCCCTTCAGCAGTTGGAGATGATCTCAGAGGTTGCAGCTTTTAGTGTGACATGAGTAGCCAACACTATGACTACTTCTAATTTCTCTAGTTTTATTCTTGGAATAACAGAGGCCAGCTATAGAATTTAAGCTAGTTATAGGGTCTCCTGGATTTTTTTTGTTTTTGTTTTTTTTAAAGGGCTTGGGGAGGAATTGTTTGGGGTGGGTCGCCACAACAAACAAAGGAATTTTCTGAATCCAATTCTCCTTATCCCAGATTCTGCTCCTTTCTGCTTCACCCTTTCAGACCCAATTCCTTCTCACAAGCAGCCCTTCTGAAAGAGTTCCAGCCCTCACTTTGCTTCTCTGATACCAGTTGGAAGAAGATTTATCCCACTTCATGAAGGCTAAGTCTAGATCTGTGGATGGCCCAGTTCATAGAATTAATTCAAGGGATAATCATTCACCTGTAGTTTTATCTTGGCCTGACTGCCCTTTTTCAAGTTCACTGTGTATTGTCAAGCAAGCAAAAAGGCTGCAAATGCTATATTTTGTGTTTTCAAGATTGTTACACATGCTTACTTTAGGGCAGGTCAGCATCTATTCAGCAATATTCAAAGATATTCAATCGGAGTAGCACAGGCTGCTTTGGTTGGAAAGGCTGTTCTGTCAATACTGCATCTGAAAAACCACAATGGCGGTCATCATTGTCTCCCATTACCAGTCACTCCTGATTACTTGTGAGGCTAAGTGAGTTTAGTAGAAGTGTTCTAATCTTCTTAATTTAAACCCACCTTCTCTATTGACAGTTTGTATTTTCAGTATGTCAGTTTTCTTCTCTTAGGCATCCTAGTTGCTGTTATCTTTCCCACTTGCAACGTGGTTTCTTGGGAAGTTTTGCTGACTGAGGTGGGAAAGGAGCATAGTCTTCTATAAGTAGTGATTGGCACTTTGTCGCCTCCTTCTTTTTGTTGAGTGGAGTTGGATTAGCATCATGTAAGTATATCTTCAGAAGGAAGAAAAGACTGGCAAGTCAATTCAGCAGTAAGGGCGGGTCTCCTGGGTTAACTTCCCCTTCTTTGCTTTCTGCTTTTTGTAATGTGACTTAGGTTTCTTCAGTTGCTTTAGTGGTTTTAGGGGTTTGCAGCTTAGATGCAGAAATTAACTGTTGTTACTTGGAGTATCTGCCAGCTTGAAATCAGTCCTGGAGATACACATAGATTGTTTAACAGCACAGAAACAACACCTATTGTATCCATTACAATAGGCCATGGCTTGGGTTCTGGGTACTTAAAATTTCATCTTAATGGAAACTTTTCTTGGATTCCCTCCCCCCCCCCCATTTGTTCTGGGCTTCACTACTGAAGCTGTTTCTTAATATCAGTTATCATAGATTCCCTCACCTCTTTAATAACAATGATAGAGTATTGACAAGAGTCTAAAGGATTTTCTCTGCTATACTTGGAATTTTTTGTGTGTGTGCAGATTCTAGGGTCCCCTAAAAATTAACTTGTTTGTAAAGAGGAGGGCAATAAAACAGTTCTATTCTGCCATGATATAAATAATGAAAGTGCCCAGAGGCTTCAGTTAAGATCAAGGCCTTTTTGTGCTAGATGCCATATAAACAGAGGTAGACATGTGTTTGCTCCAGTGGTCTGTCTACTGTGGATGGAGGCTCGCACACATATAGACTCTGACTTCCTTCTTAACTTCCTTCTTAACTTACCTGTTTGGCTTCGACAAGTACTACCTGTGTTCATTTACATCTATTTCAGCTGTCACAAACCAGTTGAAGGCAGTCTAGTGTCTTGGCTCTTCTCAGATTCATGCAGGGCTTGTTAGAGGGCAGAACATGTTAAGAAGAGTTAGACTTGTGGCACATGAAGTAGTAAGAGGGCAAGAGCTTGTTTGTGTGCAGTTTTGTTAAAGGTTACAGATTTTTTTAATGCAAAAATGTTTGAGCTTAAATCAATCTCTTTGTAGTCTTAAAAGTACACATAGCTACATTATAATAAGTAAACTGAAAGGTGTTCTTACCTTCCCAGGATCCTTGTTTCTCCAGTATTTGTTCATGACATCTCACAGGTCCCAGTTGAACACCCCCTTTGATATACTCACCAGACTGCTATGAAGGAAACTAGATGCTGATCCCCAGGTGTTTTAAGTCTTGAGCCTGAATGGAGCTCAGCCACTTGCCCCAGTTTGGGGCGTCCTAAGCACATTCTTGAAGTACAGATCCACTTTCTAGCACCCCCTCCTTGGAGCTGGAACCTGCTGTCCAGCTGCCTGGCCCCTGGGATCAGTGCTGACTCCTCAGGCTACCCCGTAGTGTAAACACCCCCTCTCCCAGAACTCCACCCCAAGGTATGAACCTTCTGGGTTACATTTAACTCTCTCAGGAGACTTGTGGTAAGTGCAAAGCATAAATCATAGACATTTAGCACAAGATTCTAACACCATTGCTTTTTTACTTAACAGATAAAGCACAAGATAGCACAGATCACATAGTACACAACAAACATCCTAAACACAGTGCCCCTCACTAGCTCACCCTTCCCTTGGAAGTCATCGGAGGATCATCTGTGTTCAGGTAGGTATGCAGAGTCCCCTACCTCATCAGGCTGCTACATGTTCAGTTGCTTCTCCTTTGTCCTCAGCTGGAGAAAAATGGCCGAGTACTCCAGATTGATCCCTTTTCATAACTTTCCAGTTTCCTCTGTCAGATGACTCTCTCGTCAGCCTTGAAAGGTGACCAGAGACCCTACCAGTTGACCTCGTTGCCAAGGCGACCAATCCCTTGAGAAACCAGGGATTCTGGGTAGGAGCTATCTTACTGTCTCAGCTATTTCTTTTCAATGGGAGAGCCCTTTAAGCAATGAACCTCTTGTTATTTCTTTATCGCTAGCCTTTGGAATTTCAGTCTAACATGTAGGCAAGCCGACAATGGAGAAGGCAAAGGGGCTGCATGTTGAAAATGGAGTTTGCAGCTTGGTAAAAATACATACATAGTTCATGAATTCTGTGTGAGATCATAAATTGTTCAGACAGATTCCCTAAACTGTCAAATCATTAAACCCTTGAAGTAGGGCAAGGAATGCATCTTCCAGCCTGCATTAGGTGTTTGAACTTCTCAGAAGAAACAGATTCCCGAACTCTCATCTTAGACATTAAGCAAATGAGGAATTTTTAAAAATTTTCAGATATAATGTATTTGATGTTCTCTAAGATGTTAAGTCATTAAGAAAATATACAAATTTAAGTTTTGTTACTAAAAAAACACTTCAGTTCATCTTAGCCTTGTCTATACTATAGAGTTGTCAACAAATGTTATGCTGCTTTAATTAAAGCTATAGTGCATGTCCACACTGTTTCTTGTGTTGACGCAGCGCATCCACAGAAGCAGCTCTTGCATCAAGACAGAGCAGTGCACTGTGGGTAGTTATCACACTGTGCAACTTGCCTCAGGGCCTTTTGGAAAGGGTTTGCAATGCCTCATGGCAGGGCCGTCCTTAAGATTTATGGGGCCCTACGCAGTATTATTAAACTGGTGCCCCTATGCCTGACGGCACCCCGGGGGCAGGAAGGGATGAGGCAGCAAAGGATACCGAGATGCCCAGCCCGCCTCATGGCAGTGGAGAGTCACAGTTCCCCACAGAGACTCCTATACCCTCCCTCCCTCCCCCTCACGCAGAATGCGTGGTGCTGGCACATTCGGCTCTGTGAATACGGCCCGTGCTGGGTTTGCGGGAGCCGACCCGCTCTTACCTGCTGTCATGGGCAGTGGGTGAAACTTCCACTTGGGGAGGCTAGCTCCCCAGCCCACCTCTTCTGCCTGTGGCCCCACCCATACTCCACTCCTGCTCCGCCCCAGACCCCACCCCACTCTGCCCAGGCCCTGCCCTCTCCCCACTGTCTCCCTCTCTTTTCCCTCCCTCACCCTGCTCACCCCCCTTCCATCCAAATGAAGCAAATTACATTTGAAAAAACACTCTTCTGTAATTTCTTTCTAAAGAAAATGAAGCATGTTTTCCACTGCATGCCAGATGGTGAATAATTAAAAGCACTAAACTTGGGGGTGGGGCACGTGAGGGGAGAAAGGGATGGGCAGAAAGGACAGGAAGACTTTGGAAGCAAGTTTTTTTTTACTATAGTAATTAAAATGTGTGTTTTAGATAAGGGTGGTCTTTTGAAGGATTTATTTAAAAAACTGTCTGAAGATCTGAGCATTTAAGGCTAAAGATGATGGTGCATCTAAAAATCTATGCAAGGATTTTTTAGAGGTGTGATTTTATAATCTTCACCAACTCACTAATGAAGTATTTTTAAAGCAAATTTTAAACTAAGGTCCTGTAGTAGACTAACATGTTCTGAGAAAATAATTGACAGTATATTGGCAAATGCCTGTTAAATGGCTTCATTACCACTTGAATGGTTCTTTAACAGTTTCAGTGTTATGCTAATAGGTCTGGCAGGCTGGAAGGCTTATTAAATTTCCTCAGAAGGAAGACTCACCAGGCTGCAGCAGCCAACTGTGGTGGGAGCCTGCAGGAAGGGTCAGAACAGGGATAGGAAGAGGTGGGAGGGTGGACACGAATTGGTGCCCCAATTTTTCAGGTGCCCTATACAGCTGCGTATGCCTAAGGACGGCTCTGCCTCATGGCACAGGTCCAGTATCACATGATGCAGGTTTCTCAATTCTATCATTCCATGGGCATCTTACTTAGGGTTACCATATTTTAAGCCTCCAAAAGGAGGACACTCCACGGGCCCCAGCCCCGCCCCTTCCCCCNCTTTAGCTGAAAAGCGGCTGGCAATCTAGTAAAATTAGGGTTACCATATGTCCCGATTTTCCCGGACATGTCCGGCTTTTTGGGATTTCCCCCCAGACGGGGATTTGGAGCCCAAAAAGCCGGACATGTCCGGGAAAATCTGGACGTATGGTAACCCTAATTTTACTAGATTGCCAGCCGCTTTTCAGCTAAAGTGTATGGGGGAGGGGAAGACTGTGTGTGATAGGGAGTGTGGGCGGGGGAGGGGGAAGAGACAGAAACTGTGTGTTTGGAAGTGTGTTGGCATGCTGTCTCTAAGTTCAGACAGCAGCCTGAGCAACCAAGCCTGGGGGACGGGGAACCCCCGCCCATATCAGCCCATGCTCAGCACAGTCTCTCCCCTCCACCCCACCCCCATCTCCCCGCAGCAGCAGCCGGCTCTGCCTGCCTACCAATTCCACATTGATGGTTCTGTGATTCCCTCAGAGTTCTCTCACAGCATCTTCAGCAGCTCTGTCAGCTCTCCACGCTGAGAAATGTCAAAGGTTCTTCGAGAGATTGCTCATGTGTATTCCAGAATAGGTGCGTGTGCTCGCCACGTGCGCCAGTGTGGGAAGTTTTTCCCCTAGCAGTACCCGTACAGGAGCACCCCTAGCGACCCCTGGAGTGGCACCTCCATGGCTCGGTATAAGGGGCACTGCGCAGTCCCCCCCACCCTCAGTTCCTTCTTGCTGCCAGTGAAGGTGCTTCGGAACTGCTCTGCTCCAGCTTTGCTATAGCTTGTCCCCAGAACTCTTGTTCATTCAGTGTATGTGACCTGTAGTTAGTACTCAATTAGGTTTGGTTTAGTTTAGTTTAGATAGTGCACCTGAGCCAGGATATGCCCCGCGCCTCGGGTTTTAAGTCATGCAACATTTGTAGGCACCCGATGCCAGTGAGTGATCTGCACGCGGACTGTCTACGCTGTTTGGGTGAAACTCATCTCTGCTCTCGCTGTAAGATTTGCAAGTCGTTTAAGCCTCGGACCGAGAGAGAGAGAGACATTAGGCTCCGGGCTATCCTCATGGAGTCGGTGTTGATCCCGATTCTGGCATGCTGTTCCAAGTCGGCACCGTGATGTCGGTGCACGGCGACCTCCTGGTGCCAACTACTAGTCGGCACCACGTCCCGTCCACGGGGCACGCCAAGAAGGCTAAGAGGCCTTCGCCGCCGCGGCACCAGAGTAAATCTGGGGCAGAGACTAGACACGTGTTGGTCAGTCCTCAATCCCCATCGGCCTCTAGGCCTCCTACTCAAGTTGAGCGGAGTAGCCCGGCCCAGTCGGAGCAGGCTTCCCTAGATGTCCTCCATGCTAGAGGCCCTGCAGGCGCCCCGGGACGTTATGACAATGCTGGTACCAGGAGCACTGCCAATGTTGGCCTCTTGCTCCAGAGGCAAGCCGCCACTGGGATTTTGGCAGTGGCCACCGACTCAGTACTGGTCTCGGTCGAGGGAACATTCCTGATGTTGTTCGCCACTCAGCAACCATTCCGTGCGTAGTCCACCTGGGTCGCCGTTGACTCCCACCAGGTTGTCTGGCTGGGTTCCGTCTGTCCGAGACTCCAGACACCGCTCCACCTCGAGGAGCGAACACCGATGGGACCGAGGCAGACGACACGACACCAACACCTCAGAGGGGCTATCGTAGCCGGTTGCGACACAAATGTCAGCGCCGTTCCCGTTCGTCGTCCCGCTACAGAACCCTGCCAAGGCACTGCTCCCGCAGCCCCGGGAGTCGATCACCGGCGAGTCACCATCGCGGATCCGCCCGTCAGAGCTGATCGCTGAGCAGCTGTTACCTACGGTACCGGTCCTCCACATCGAGGTCACGGTCTCGAGGTCGGCACCGCTCCTCCCAGTCCAGGTCATACATCAGCCCAGCCTCCCTTCATACCCATCCATCGATGGGTCAGGCCAGCCAGACCGAACAGCGCGCTCACCCGGTGCCACAGCAGGTGCAGTGGCACCGAGCCCCGTGACTGGCGCAATTGTACCAATGGGCACCGTGGCCCCCAACACAGCCCCCAGTAGGTGTTTGCTTGGTGGCCAGAGCCTCAGAAGGGCTGTCGGCCTCCAGACCTCCGAGGAAGGAGTCGATAGGTCGTACATCCTCGGCACCATGCCCGGAGACCAACTAGGTGATGGATCCCCCGGTGGACACACAGAGTACTGCGCCGGCCTCCTCCCCGTCACCTGATGAGGCGATTGCGGCCCCTCCTCCTTCCGTCCCTCAGGAGGACTCTAAGGCTATTAAAAAAGGTGGCATCAAGTCTCAACCTCCAGGCAGAGGAAGTGGAGGAGCTCTCGGACTCCCTGTTTAACATACTGTCCGCCTCTACTGGGCAGGGTGGTCTTGCCTCTCCACGAAGGGGTGGCTAAAATGTCAAATGCCCTGTGGCAAACCCTGGCCTCATTGGCCTCCATCTCTAAAAGAGCAGAATGCAAGTATTTTGTGCTTGCCACAGGGCATGAATACCTATACGCCCACTCTGCCCCTAACTCCCTGGTGGTCGAATCGGTCAACCACAGGGAGCGGCAGTGCCAACCAGCCCCTACTCTGAAAAATAAAGATTCAAGGAGGCTGGACTCATTTGGAAGGAAAAGTTATTTGTCCTCGAGCTTCCAGTTATGGGTGGCAAACCATCAGGCTCTCCTGGGCAGGTATGAGTTCAAACTGTGGGGCTCTTTGCCCAAATTCGAGGACCCCCTCCAGGAATGTGACAGGAAGGAGTTCAAAGCCCTGGTGGGGGAGGGTACAGCGGCTGCCAGGGCAACCCCGCAGGCAGCATTGGATTCAGCGGACACGGCCGCGCAGTCCATGGCCTCTACGGTGTCCATGAGAAGGGCATCGTGGCTCCTGCTCTCTGGGCTGTCCAGTAAGGTGCAGACCTCCTTGCAGGACCTCCTGTTTGACGGCAAAGCTCTGTTTGCAGAACAAATGGATATAAAACTGCATGGCCTAAAAGATTTCCACATGATGCTTCAGGCTCTGGGCCTCTATGTTTAAGCCGCAGCAGGCTCCCGCCCAGGCCGCCCACTCTAAATACAGTCCTGCTTATAAAAAATTGTGGGACTATAAAATGCCCGCAGAGGCAATCTTGGTCTGCCCCCCAGCCTGGGGAGTCCTCCAAGGGCAAACAGGCAGGGAAACGGCACTTTTGACAGGACGCCCGGGGGCACCCTGACAGTTCTCATCAGGGATCCACTCACAATAAAGCTTCCCTTCTCCAACCGGTTGTGAGCTTTCCTCCCGGAGCTGACCTCAGACCAATGGGTCCTCAACACCATCTCCTGGGGTTACACCCTCCAGTTTACCTCCACCCCACCCGACCACCCTCGGCCCCCGTTCCTCCTGGGGGACCCCTCTCACGAGGCTCTGATCGAGCAGGAGGTGGGGTGGCACCTTGGCCTAGGAGCAGTGGAAGTAGTGCCAGTGGAGTTCAAACGCAAGGGGTACTACTCCCGCTATTTTCTTATCCTGAAGGCCAAAGGGGGGCTTACGCCCATCCTGAACCTGCGAGGCCTGAACCAGTACACAGTCAAGCTCAAGTTCTGCATGGTCTCCCTGGCCTCCGTCATTCCCTCCCTGGATCCCGGGGACTGGTACACCGCCCTCGATCTGCAGGCAGTGTACTTCCACATCCATATATTCGAGGGGCACAGACGCTTTCTCCATTTCAGAGTTGGGCAGGAGCACTACCAATTTAAGGTCCTCCCGTTTTTTACAAAGTATATGTCGGTGGTGGCTGCCTACATCAGGCACCGTGGGATCCAGATCTTCCCCTATCAGGATGACTGACTGGTCAAGGGCAGCTCCTGGTCGCAGGTTTGGGATCACGTGGCGCTCCTTCTGTCCATGTGCGCCACTTTGGGCATGTTGGTAAACGACACCAAGCCCACGTTAGTCCCAGTACAACGCATAGAGTTTATCGGGGCGGTCGTGGACGCACGTCAGCCACTGCCTCCCTCCCTCTGACAGGACAGGTTCGAGGCCCTGAAAGGGCTCATCGACACGGTCACAAGGTTTCCAGACAACAGCCAGAGCATGCCTCCAGCTCTTCGGTCACATGTCGGTGTGCACATGTGTGTTCCGCCACGCCAGACTCAGGATGAGGCCCCTCCAGCTCTGGTTGGCCTCGGCGTTCTCCCAGGCCAGAGACAGGATGGACAAAGTCCTCACTATGCCCAAACACATGATCGCCTCCCTATGATGGTGGTCCTCCCTGGGGAACATGCTCCACGGGGTCCTATTCAGAGGCAGGCCCCTATCGATGGGACTGGTGTCTGATGCATTGGACCTGGGGTCGGGAGCCCGTGTGGGGGACATTCAGACCCAAGGTCTGTGGTCTGCGCTGGACCTGGCCCCCACATAAACGTCCAGGCATGCATGGCCTTCCGCTCGCACCTGGAGGGCTGGGTGGTCAGGGTTCTCACAGACAACATGGCCTCAATGTTTTACATCAACAGGCAAGGCAGGGCCCGAGCCTCTGACAGGAAGCCCTCAGGCTGTGGGACTTCTGTATAGCCCATGACATTTGCCTACAGGCCTACCACCTACCAGGCATCTGGAACTCGCAGACAGATCACTTGAGCAGGGACTTCTCCTCTCAGCACGAGTGGTCCCTTCACCCAGAGGTGATGTACAGACTTTTCCAAGAGTGGGGAACTCCCCAGGCGGACCTGTTTGCGACCCGGCAGAACCATCACTGTCTCCAGTTCTGCTCCTGGGGAGCTGGGATGGGGTGCTATCTCCAATGCCTTCCTCCTTTCCTGGTCGGGCCGGTTTCTCTATGCCTTGCCACCGTTCCCACTGATAGGCAAGGTCCTGGAAAAGAGAGACTGACAGGGCCCGGGTCCTACTAATTGCCCCGGCATGGCCCAGGCAGCATTGGTATGGTACCTTCATGGGACTGGCGGTCGCCCCGCCGTGGCTGTTGCCATCCCGCCCAGACCTGCTCTCCCAGGACCAGGGCCGCTTCCTCCACCCCAACCCAGCGTGGTTGCTCAATGGTTAGGCCGGAAGGAGAGGATGTGCTTGGAAGGGGTTCAGCGCTTCCTCTTGGAAAGCAGGCGAACCTCCATGCGCTGAGCCTACTTCGCAAAGTGGTCTTGGTTCCGATGAGCGGAAGAGTGGGGTGTTTCCCCCATGGCTGCCCCCAATCCAGCTTATTTTGGACTATCTCCTTCACCTTAGACCCCAGGGCCTGGTGCCCTCCTCCGTCAATGTGCACTTGGCGGCCATATCGGCCTTCCACCCACCGGTGCAGGGCCACATGGTATTCTCCCATGCTATGACTGGCCGATTCTTTAAGGGATTGGATCGTCTCTTCCCGTACGTCAGTTTCCCCCATCCCACAGTGGCACCTGAACCTGGTGCTGGTCCGCCTCACGGACCCCCCCGTTTGAGCCGCTAGCTATGTGCTCCTGGTCCATCGTGCTAGGTATCAATACAAACATATCAAGAGCTAGGTGATCAGCCTGGTTCTATGGCTGGAAGTAGCAGATTGTTCTTATGCTGCTCCACATGATATCTTTGCTCAACAGCTTGACACGAGACATTGGGCTAAGATTTTCAAAAGCAATTAGTGATCTTGGATGTCTTCCGTTATTTGTGTCCATCTTGTCTGAAGAAGTTTTTTTAAGAGGTTCCTCGGCACTTTCAGTAAAACAGATCCTTTAAGGTGTCTCAAGTTGGACATCCAGAATTATAGGTCGCTCGACAATCTTGGTCTTGATCTCTGCTATTACTCAATTCTTGGTTGCTGAGACATTGAACTATTGTGGAATATTGGCACAGAGCAGTCTCATGAAACGGGATGTTGGGTGCTTTGATCCTAGAAGTAGTGATCATGCCACATACAAACTCTAAAGCATTGAGTTGCAGTAATGGTGTGGAGTGTTGGGTTCTGGCACATATCTATCAACATTTAGAGGCAAGCAGCTTTAACAAATTAACATCTCAAAAGGTGATTAGAGTAGCTCTTTAAATTCTTCAAGGTGTCAAGACTTGTGGCTCTGTTACTTTTTGGGAACCCTGGAGCGTTTGGCTTAGGACACGTCTTCATTGGCAATGTTAAGGGCCACGGCAGCATTCTAAAAAAAAATCTCCATGAGGGGCGCAACTACCAGTGCTGGGGCACTGTCTGTACTGGCATGTTACAGCACTGAAACTTGCAGCACTCGGGAGTCTCAGCACCCCTGAGCGAGAAAGTTGCAGCGCTTTAAAGTGCCAGTGTAGACAAGCCCTTAAACTCAAAGTTGCAACTTGACACATGAATTCAGTGTCATAATCTTGGAGAATGTGGCCTCTTACTAGCACTGCCCATAAATAGAGGCTGTGATACAAGAGATTTGTCATGGTTTCAATCACCGAATTACCCTATGGCCCAAGTAGAGGAAGTTAAGACCACTATAAGGAGTCACCATAGTTTAGCCTAAGTGCAAAGATTTCTCACAATGCTAGCACTACAGGTGCTGGCTGCATTCTGCCAAATGTTATAAGGACAGAATACCCTATGCCAAAGGAAGTAGGTGCTGAAGAGTTCTGTGTGTGCTGTTGTAAGTTCTATCCAAAGTACAGCACAACTGATGCAAGACAATTGTAGAACTTCACTATATATAATTCTAGATCTTCCAGGGGCACAAATAGACACTATCAAAATCATTCCTTATTACATGAATGTCAGGGGACATTCAAAGCTGGATGGCTGTGGGAGCTTCTGGGTGCTTGGAATTCTTGAAAATCAGGCTACTTATTTTGGTTCCTAAATATGGACTTACGACCCCAATTATCACCATTTTGTAATGTCTTGGCCAGTATAACTAATGAAAAAATAGTTTTTAAAATGAATTATAATAACTGCAACAGGACAGTTGCATTATTTCTATCCATTTATCCTTTTTGCCATGAGTCATTCTTCCAAAGAAACTTTGGAAGTAGTGGACCAGATTCTTTTGAGCTGCAACTGGTGTAAATCCAGAATAATTACATTGACTCTCATGTGGTTCCTCTACATTATCGTTGGTGTAACTCAGAGCAGGATTTGGCTTTGTGCTCCTATTGTTTGTCCTGAATGCGTTGCATTTATATAATTTTGTTTTCCCGCAGAAACAGGCTGACTTATAGAAAACAAGGAAATAATATTGATAAGAATACACAATACGGATGCTGGAACTGTTTCACAAGATAAGATTTGGATTTCCGTATATACTTGAATGGAAGTCAATCATCCTTTGGGTGCCTTACCCCTAAAATATTTTGTTCTTTCTGAGCTGGAAGGAAACAATGGAACATACTGTAGTTTTTCAGTGAGCCATTGTTGGATTTCATGATGGAGAGAGGAAGGGCATTGACAAAGAAATATACGGTCTGCAACAGTATTACTGTGAAGAGATGGATGAATTCATTGTCACTGTAGGAGTTTTTTCTAAACAAGCTTAACTTGTTCTGTAGACTTTACAGCCAATTTAAACTACCTGACCTGGAACACTAGATTATTGCAATGTAACTTCTAATTTTAAAATACCAAAAAGTAGTTACGTGAGTGCAGGGTCAGTTCCTCTTTCTGAGAGGTATAAAAGCCAAGCTTACAGGTTTTAAAATAAAACATAAAATGAAATAAACTCTTTCCTCACAATGTAGTAGTTCTGGGCTCAACTGTAGTGGGAATGAAACTGGTAATTAAAGTTGCCTATGCATTATTCTGAGATCTCATTTCCAGTAGCCTATAACTTCTTGTAACTTAGTTTTGGCCTGGAATTTTCCAAGTCTAGTCTCTCCTGGAGGGTGCATTTTTCTGGAAAGGTTCAGCTATTCATAAGAACAAATTTTAACAATCTCAGTCTGGTAAATGAGGGCTGTATTGCTTGTGTAACTCGGGCCATATCTATGCTACAGTGTTTAATCTACTTAAGCTGCTTTAATTACATCGGTTGTGCACATCCACACAACTCCTTGTGTCAGCAGTGTCCACAGTCTGTGCCCTTGCATCAACAAAGAGAGCATTGCATAGTGGGTAGCTATCCCAATGCGCAACTCACCACCTTCTGCCACTGGGAGATCTGGGAACAGATTGCAGTGCATCATGGGGGCATGCTCACTGTCCCATGATGCAGTTCTTTCTATCCCATCATTCCATGGGCTTCCGACCTTGTTTTGTGCTGTTTTTGAACAGCCCCTGTAAACTGTATGCCCGCCATCTCTGCCTGAAAGCATGGATCCTGAACTGCTGACCAATCTGGTGATCAGCATTATGAACACAACGCAGCTGGTCCTGCAGTGTTTCATGAGCTGTGGAACAAAATGAATCTGTGGTGCCTGCCCTGCTGTGGGCAATGGAAAGAAATAATTCAAAATTGCTGCTGGCATTCACAGAGTAGCTGCACACATTGGGCTGTTAGTTTTGGGCTCAGGAAATGAGCACTGAGGGGTGGGATCAGATCGTGATGCAGGTATAAGATGACGAGCGGTGGCTGCAGAAGTTTTGGATATGTTAAGCCACCTTCCTGGAACTGTGTGCGCCGCTTGCTCCAGCAGTGCAGCGCAAGGACACCAGAATGAGGGCTGCCCTCGCAATGGAAAAGCGAGCGACGATCGCTGTGTGGAAGCTGGCAATTCCAGACCGCTATCGATCAGTTGCAAATCACTTTGGAGTTCGAAAGTCCACTGTAGTGGTTGTGGAAGTGTGTAGGGCCATTAGTCACTTCCTGCTATGAAGGACAGTGACTTTGAGTAATGTGCAAGAAATACTTGATAGCTTTGCAGCAATGGGATTCCCTAACTGTAGTGGGGCAATAGATGGCATGCATATCCCAATTTTGCCCCCAGACCATCTTGCGGTGCCATCGATCATAAGAGCTACTTCTCTATGGTTTTGCAGGCGCTGGTGGATCACTGGGGTGTTTCACTGACATCGATGTGGATTGGTCAGGGAAGAGTCATGATGCATGAATCTTTAGGAACACTAGACTGTATAGAAAGCTCATGCTGAGACTTTCTTTTGAGACCAGAGATTCCAATGGGGGATGTGGAAATGCCATAGTGATTCTGGGAGACCTCACCTACCACTTGCTCCCCTGGCTCACGAAGCCTTACACTGGGAATCTAGACAACAGCAAGAAGTGCTTCAACAACAGGCTCAGCTGGTGCTGAATGACCATTGAATGTGCCTTTGGCAGATTAAAAAGTCACTGGTGCTGCCTTTTTGGCAGATTAGACCTCAGTGAGGATAATATTCCGATGGTTTTAGCAGCCTGCTGTGCTCTGCATAATATTTGCAGAGCGAAGAGGGAAAAGCTTCCCTAGGGGTGGAGCGCTAAGGTGGATCATCTGCTTGCTGATTTTGAGCAGCCAGATACCAGGGCAATTAGAGGGGCTCAGCAGGGAGCTATTCAAATCAGGGAGGCTTTGAAGGAGCATTTTGACAATGACCCCCAGCAATGTTCCCTCTAATTTTTTCCATCCAAGTGCAGAA
Source organism: Trachemys scripta elegans (assembly GCF_013100865.1). Taxonomy (NCBI): domain Eukaryota; kingdom Metazoa; phylum Chordata; order Testudines; family Emydidae; genus Trachemys; species Trachemys scripta. The sequence continues at coordinate 49,949,890 of NC_048306.1, read as the reverse complement.
TACATTTTATGTGCACCGAGGTATGTGCCTATGTGCGCCACCAATATAAACACAAAACCTAGATATGAGATATATATCATTTTTTTAAGTGACCATAGGGATAATTACTCCAGCCAGGTTAGGCATTTTAGAACTCACTACTCAAAGAATTAAATTTTAAGTGTAAGAGAAATAAAAATTATGAAATGCATAGACCAGTCAAAACACTAAAATAACACTTTGAAAGAATAAAATTACAGAGAATATATGTGCATTGCACGAAGTAGCAAGAAGTAACAACAATAATGCAAGTATGTGTTGGGAGGCGAGTGTGAAAGAGACTTGTGTGTAAGAGAGACTGTGTGTGTGTTGGCTGGTGGGAAAAGCAGTGCACTGTCTCTCTAAAATGCTTACTGAAAGCTCTCCTGCTCGGTCCTGAGACCTGTTGTCTCTCTCCCTTCCCCCCTACTCTGTGAAGATGGGGTACATGGGGTGGGAGGGGGGAGGGAAGAGAGAGACTGAGCTGGCTGCTGGGGAAATTTCAGAAAAAGTGCACTGTCTTTTTAAGAGAGGCACGCGCTCAGACCTCAGTAGCTCCAAGTCCTCCTGAGCCAGGCTGTCCCCTCTGCCCTGCTCTGTGGAGATGGGGTACAGGGGAGGGGGACACCCTAACATCAGCATTCTCCTCCCCACTCTGCACAGCCAGCAGGAGGGTCCCAGGAGCAGCTGCAGGATGGAGCAGCGTGGGGGGAAGGACACCTGAACACATGCTGCTGGCTGTATGTGCTCTATCAGCTGGGTGCCACTTAAATCTCTCCTGTACAGCTGCCCAAGCGTGCAGCTTACAGGGAACACAGCCCCAATAATGTCTTTGTGATGCATTTGGCCAGGCAATGTTTACCTGCTGCCTTGAATGACCCCCGTAATGCTTTCTTCCTGAGCTTTAATTGTAGTGAGCTAATGTTCCTGCCTATAGCCACTGTTTTGAATTTTAGCAGCAAATACCGTGTGCATGACGCACAGACTCACTTTGTTTCAAAGACTATACTTTTAATTAAAAGGATAAAATGCCCTTTTTTTTTTTATTTGTTTGCAAACAGGACATACCAGTGAGGAACAGTCTCTCAGTTAAGGCACTCACAGCTGTAACTCCAGCTTTCATCATGAAACCAGTCTCTAGGGAGGGAGTGCAAGGGGTACATGCGGGCAATGTGTTTGAGGGAATTTGGGGAGGGCATGGAATGGCGTTCTGTATTGGCTGCAGGGGGAGTCGTGTACAGATGTGCTCAGACTGCAGTGCTATAAGGGACTTGAGCATCTCTGTCTGGTCCTCCAGTAACTTTATCATCCACTCCTGCTCCTGTCTCCTTTCCAGGCTATCCAGTCTGAATTTGTCATTAACTGTCTCCCTCCACGCTCTTGTTTTGCTATCTGCTGTATCTGTTGACTGCTGCACTTTGTGAAACATATTGTCCTCACTATGGAGGATTCCTGGGACAAAACTTTTCCACTGGTCCCCCACTGCATAGCTGTGTAGGCTCTGTTGTTAATTTCTACCCCTTATCCCTCCTCTGTCATATAACAAAGTAAATGAGACGGTAGTCGCCTATCCTCAGTGTGCATATCAAAGCAAAAGGCATGCTTACCAGAGCTAGCCCCTCCTGCTTCAGGCACACCAGAGCCATCGTGCTGGGATTGGCAGACCCCTCCATAGTCAAAATGAGGTCCTGGCTTGTCACGTCACCAGACGACCCTATCACGTGTCCCACGTCCCCCCTCTAGCTCCATTTCCTCATCTACCACTTGGTCTTCGAGGTTGACTGCTGGCTGTTGCCTCCAGTCCCCCGAAGTATCCATGGGGCTCTCGGTGGTGGCATTGGGTTTGCCACCGACTATGGCTCGCAGCTTCACATAGGAGCAGCATGTCTTTGGTGCCACACCAGAGCGATGGTTGGCCTTCTGGTATGCCTGCCTCAGCTCCTTGATCTCAGCATAGCACTGCTGCGTGTCCCTTTTGTGTCCCTTTTCCTGCATGCCACGAGCAATCATAGATATCAAAATTACTACAGCTTGAGTGAAGCTGCAACTGCACAGCCTCCTCTCCCCACACATCCAACAGCTCTGGTGTACTCCAAGCAGGACCATGTCTGTTGAGGAAAGCCAGCATGGTCAGCTGGGAACATGCTGTGTGAACAGTCCGTGCCGAGCAAACAGGAAGAGGAATTTCAGAAATTCCTGGGCCTAAAATCCATGGGCGCATGTCTGTGTAACTGCAGTGCAGCAGAGTTCAAACTGCTGACCAGAGCAGTCCTGATGGACATTGTGGGACACCTCCTGGAGGCCAATTAGGGTGGCATAAGTAAGCTCAGTGTCTCCACTGACGCTGCATCGCTCAGCGTCCCAAAAAGCTCTGTGTTGCTTGTTGACGTGGTTTTATTTTGTTGGCATAACAGAGGAGTTACATCGGCGGAAGGAGCATTTCAGGGTGTACACCCCCACTGTTTTGTTGACAACAGCTAACTTTTGTCAACAAAACTCTGTAGTGTAGACAAGGTCTCCATCTTAATAAAATGTTGAGGTTTCTCTCATTTGGTGCACAAGACTACATAGGAATTTTTGTCTCCTTCACTGCATATTTAAATCGCTTACCAGAAAGCTCACCATACCTTTTCATAACATGAGACATCAAGCCTTCTAAAACCAGGAAATGCTCAGTTAAGGCCTCAGCAGCATATATCTCCCCAAAAGCCTCCTGTTGCAAGAAATACTACACAGATTTCTACTCCCACAAGATAACCTTAATCTGCCCTGTAGGAATGGCAGTAGGAAACATGAACGGAGTACCTTACTCCTCTCCATTTCCTCTCTGCTACCAATGCTCCAAATTAGGACTCTTGTTCAAACAGTCCAATGGGATCTTCAGTGTGGCCTGTGTACCAGCATTGATGTGGGGAGTAATGGCTGATGATTAACAGAAATCATACTGAGCACACTAAGCTGTTTCAGATCTTTGCTTCCAGCAGCATATCCACAAATAGAGGCCAACAGTCCACTAGGGGATTTTGTACAGTGACTCTCCTGCCGTGAAGGGTGCCAGGTAGGGAGAAAATGATATATATCCCTGAAGAAGAGCTCTTCATAGCTCAAAAGCTTGTCTTTCACCAATAGAAGTTGATCCAAGAAAAGATACTGCCTAATATCCTGGGACCAATACAGCAACATTTATCCCTGTTATACTTGTCCCAAGCACCTTCCCTTCCCTCTCTTCCTCCCCTGCCCCCAATAGCATCTCTTTACCTACACACATTCACCAATTGACTCTACTCCCTCTTTCGCTTAACCAAACCATTCTCACTGCTCCATCCCAGCTCAGAACAGCTTCAAACACCTGTCTCTCTGCTCAGAAACACCCCCTCTTGCCTCACTGGGAAACTCCAACACTTCCAGGCAGGAAGCGCTACAGGTGAGGGTTTATAGTAATCAAACATAGGATTGTTACTAACATGAAATTGCCATATCAGATTAAACCAGTGGTTCACTATCCTGGTTAAAAGGTAACCAGTACCAGACATTGCAGATTAAGGTGTGACCCCCTCATAATGGACATTAATAAAGTAACATGTCCTTACAGGAAAAGCTTTGCTCACACCAACCAGTTGACTTACCTCATAGGTACAAGGGTTTATGCATTTTACATTTGTATCTTATCTAATGTAACTGAATATTAGTTCAGTGAACAAGATGACATTTTGAATCCGACCAAGCTCAGATTCAGTATCTTGTGGAAGTGAATTCCATAGGTTGGCTATGCATATGTGAGGGTAGGAAGGATTCTGGAGCAGTTGTAAGAAAGCTTCAATAAGGGATTTTCCTGAATATGTTTGTCTAATCCTTGTTTTGTTTTTGAAAAGACATTTTAAAAAATTAGGAGAGGAAATGTATAAACTTTTTTAAAAAATAAACCCTCATTTTGAATTGGTCCATTTTTTTCCTTGCTGTAATATGTGATTGTTGTAGAGTTCTCGCTGTAAGTGTATGGGTTATTTTTTGTGGGTGGTGGTCAAAGGGAGCAGTGTTACAAAAATGGCCATCAAAACTCACCTACCTTACTTTATATTTAGTTAAAATTAATAAATCTAGTAATAAATCAAATCGGGTATTCTTTAGTGTGCAGTTGAAGCGTGAAAAAATATCTAGTATATCCACAGCTGGCTACAAGTTGAAAATAAAGAACATTTAATGCAGATAATTACTTTTGCATTCACTTCAGAAGGATCTTGAGTCAGTTCACTTGATTTATTTAAGCTGGCCTTTTGAAAATCAGTTTTGGTCACTTGTGCATTTGCCTATTTAACCAGTTTTGTAAAAAATTACACTTTAGTTTGTTTACAGAATGAATATTGGTTACAGTTCCTTCTTGTCTTGTCTTTTTTTTTTTTTTTTAGATCAAGCCTCAGAAGTGCAAGTGACAATGATGCTGACAGAAAGCTGTAAACTCCGAGGCCTTCATCACAGGTGAGTACTGCTACTTTCACTCTCACCGTAAGAGGCTTTAAATTAAATTTATATCCATGTGTATTGAAAATAATATTTGTGTCTTTTCAGTGCTAAAAATTTCAGAAACAAATCACTTCCCAACTTAAATGTACAATACTTCAGCCAAAAAATGTTTGGCAAAGTTATAAAAATCTGAAAAGACCCTTTAAGAATGAACACTAAAGTAAAGAGCATTTAGCATGCACCTTTTACCACCTCACAGTCCCATGAGGTGCTGCAGGCACTTATTCCAGAGACCATATAAATTAACAAGTTTGTTACATGTGCTGTCTTGCTGATGCTGAAGAAGGCAGCATATGTGCTGTCAGACTTGCATCCACACCCTGGTTATCTTCCAACCATAGCCAGTAACACAGTCATCACACAATCCTGCCAATAATTCCTGTACACCACTGTGACATACAGATAGTCTGGAGTGTACCCTGGGTATCACCCCTGCCTTCTAATCTGGGGTGCCCTTTACATTGCTTTACTACTCCAGCCTCTAGTCTGGACTGCTCATAAACAGCCTCCAGCATGCAGGTCAATCCCAGCTATGTCTGTGTGAGCTGCAGCTAACCAGCCATGCTTTGGCTCTTGCTAGCCTTGATTATATTGTGGGGTGACCCCAACACACCCCCAGTCCTAATTTCCCGCCAGAAATGTATGTCCTGTACTGCCCAGCCCTCTCCTGGATGGTACAAGCTTATTTAAAGACTGTCATTTTATTAATAGAAATTATATGCACACATCTTGTTATCCGAAAGAGAGTTTCCCAAACACTTCAGTTCAAACACATTGGGTTAGATAAAACAAGTTTATTAACTACAGAGAGAGCAATTTTAAATGAATACAAGTAATGAGTCCTAAACGTCAGAAATGGTTACAAGAAAAATAAAGATAAAATGCAACTAGTGCCTAACTTAACAAACTTATGTTAAATTCAAAGCAAAGTTTCTTACCACGTGCTCTCAACAGTCTCACTGGACAAACTTCTTAGGCCAGGACCATTTCTGTTTAATGGCTGCTTCCTTTGTCCATATTTATGCAGTCAATCGATGAACGATAGGGAAGGTGGAGGTGCCTGGGGTTGTCTGCATCTTCTTATAGTCCTTTCCTTCCTTTGGGAAGTATTTCCATCTGGGAGCAAGGAGAACAGGCAGTCTGTTTGGAAGGGGACTTTTCATGCTGTTTCTTTACTAAGATGTAGATTGATTTTTTCCCCCCCTTTCCTGCCAAAGAATGGCCGCTTAGTGAGTAGTTGGCCCATCAGCCTTATTTACACCTGTCTGAGGCATCAGTTTGCCCTTTGTCTCTGAGAAACTGGTTTGGCCATTCCCCAGACACCTCCGGAAAACTTACTGGCCATGTCTACACTACAAAATTAAGTCAGTCTGACTTATGTCAGCATACCGCTGCCACAGTAATTACATCGCTTGTGCATTGTTTACACTTGGCTCCTGGTATTGATGGTGCACATCCTCACCAGGAACGCTTGTATCAGTTGTACTGTCAGCATAGTGCATTTGTGGGACAGCTCCTGAAAGCCAGTAACAGTCGAGGTAAGCAATGCCAAACTACATCGACCTTGACTACGCTGCTCATGGAGGTGGAGTTAAGTCAACGTAGTGGGGCAGTTCTGTCGGTGAGAATGAAATTAAGTGTAGACGCTTCATAGGTCGACATAAGTTGCCTTGCGTTGACCAAACTCTGTAGAGTAGACCAAACCTTAGGGCTGGTCTACACTACCACGGTAAATAAATCTAAGTTACGTGAATAACGTAACGGAAGTCGGCGTAGCTACATCCACTTACCACAGTGTGTACACTGCGCTGTGTCAGTGGGAGATGCTCTCCCATTGATTTAGCATGTCGTCACCAGATCAGTTAAATCAACACCACTGCATCGATCGCAGCAGTACCAGTTTAGCCGGTAGTGTAGATGTGGCCCTAGTCATAATCTCAATTTATGTTTATAACTTCATATATAATGCTGCTACATGCATATTGCCATGATATTATTGATCAGAAAATAGTTTTTAAATGATATCTCAGAAGATTACACTGCTCTACAGCCAAAATGCTTCTGAAATAAATGTAGTCAAACTTTACAAATTCTGGGTCACTGAGAACGAAAATGATGCTTAAAATTGTTGATTGGCTCTAGTTTTCAAGATATGCTATTGAGTCAGTATATACGACCCTTGACTTGGGAATGGCGGAGGATAAGTGAGTTATAAATGGAAGGGATCTCAGTTTAAACCAGAAATGACTAAAATACATCTTTGACTGGATCTATGAATAAATCTATGACTGGGTTTGGACAGTACTTGCTTTTGAGGCAAAACAATGAATGATGCAATCTGAAGCTGGTATTGCATCATACATGATATGAATTGCATCATGTTATTCCTAGAAGTCATGGATGATGCAATCATAACAAAGCTTACATCACTCTGCTGAACAAATTGCCCTATATCAGCTCTAGAAATCATACAGTGTCATGCTCTCTTATTTGTCAGTGTTTGATTTTGCAAAGGGACACATTTCTGTTTAGCTGAAGTGAGCAGAGATGCCTCGTACTTGTGTGAACAGTGCAGATAACTTCTGCTATATTTGTGGTGACGTGACTTTTGCATCACAAAAGCGCAGTATAACCACTCTAGTTAAGAAAGCCTATCACCTTTATTTTGGCTGCAAAATTGGAGATCAGGACAAGAGGTGGGCCCCACACATATGCTGCAATACTTGTGCAACAAATCTTCGCCAGTGGTTGAACAGAAAAAGGAAATCTATGCCTTTTGCAGTGCCAATGATTTGGAGAGAGCCAACAGATCATACCAGCAATTGTTACTTCTGCATGGTGCCTCCAGTTGGGAAAGGTGTGTCAAAGAAGAAAAAGTGGACTGTGCATTATCCAAACATTCCATCAGCTATACGCCCAGTACCCCACGGAGAAGGACTCCCGGTTCCTGATGCACCAGAATCGTTCTCACTTGAGTCAGACGAGGAGGAGGAAGAGGATGAAACTTCTGGTCCTGAACCATCAATGTCACAGGACCCACATTTTCTCCCATCCTCCTCCTCTGAATCACACCTCACAACACAAGGTGAACTGAATGACCTTGTCAGGGATTTGGAACTACCCAAGAGTAAGGCAGAACTGTTGGGCTCCAGACTACAGCAGTGGAATCTCCTGGCAGGTGATGTTAGGGTTTCCATGTTTCGTGACCGTCAAAAGGATCTTGTCCCATTCTTCTTCATGGAAAGTGATCTTGTAGCCTGCAACAACATCGATGGTGTGATGGCAGCCCTCAACATCGTTCATGATCCAGATGAGTGGAGACTGTTCATTGATTCATCAAAGACGAGTCTTAAAGCTGTTTTACTGCATAATGGCAATGTTTTGCCATCAATTCCAGTTGGTCATGCAGTCCATATGAAGGAAACCTATGACAACATGAAACAACTTTTGAGGTGCATAAACTATGACCAACATCAGTGGCAGCTTTGTGGCGATTTGAAGGTTGTTGCTCTCTTGCTTGGTCTGCCGACTGGATACACAAAGTACTGCTGTTTTCTCTGCGAATGGGATAGTCGTGCAAGAGATTCCCACTACATCGAGAAAGATTGGCCACTCCGACAGGCATTGGAGCCTGGGAGGAAAAGTGTTCATCATCCACAACTTGTTGAATCAAGGAAGATTTGGTACCACCCTTACACATCAAGCTGGGTCTGATGAAGAACTTTGTCAAGGCCATTGACAAAACACAAGCAGCTTTCAAGTACCTCCGTGGAAAATTTCCAAGGTTAAATGAAGCTAAGATAAAGGAAGGTGTCTTTGTTGGTCCTCAGATTCGTCAACTTCTTCGAGATGATGCATTTGACCATGCACTGCGTGGCAAGGAAAAGACGGCATGGAAAGCCTTCCAGTTAGTGGCAATAAATTTTCTCAGAAACAACAAGGCAGACAACTACAGGTTGTTGGTGGAAAACCTCCTCAAGGCATACAAAAGCCTTGGTTGCAACATGTCACTAAAGATACATTTTCTGCACTCTCATCTAGATTTTTTTTCCACCGAACTGCGGAGCAGTGAGCGACGAGCACGGCGAGCGATTTCATCAGGACATTGCAACAATGGAGAAACGCTGTCAGGGCAAATGGAGCCCATCAATGCTTGCAGACTATTGCTGGACAGTGACAAGAGATGCTCCATTTAATGAATACAAGAGACAAGCCAAGAAGCGCCGAGTAGACACTGAATAGGACTAAACTATGTACATAATAGTTTTTTGCCTTTTGTTTCATAATAAATTTGATTTATATAACCCTTTTGCTGATTTTTAAAGTGTTACATAAACAGGACAGGTGAAATTATCATGTAAAGCAACCATAAACACATGAAAAGACCTAGGTTAACAATTTATGATTAAAACTCTACTATCTACACAATATACATAGACATAAAATGTAAAAACTTAAATATCTTAGAAACAGTAGCCAATCAGTTGTTTTAATTGTCATATTTGAATTCAGCACATCAAAATACATAATAAATAGCACATTTTATCTCTGAAGCAGACGACTTCTCAAAAATTGTAGACCAGTGTTATTACAGTAGCATATATAGGGTGTGGACTCGGGTACATTCTGTCACCACCTATACTTCACGCTATTAAGTATTCTTGCATATCAAGATATAAATCCTGCCAATAGTGTTATAACAATGATCAACAAGGAGTAGAATGGATGCAAAAAAATTATAAGCCTCCAAGCAGTACTATGTGTTGCTAAATAGGAAGCATCTAGGATGTAAGAATGCTTAATAGCATGGGTGTAGTGTACATGAATTATTGTCATGATTTTTGGAGTCTGTATTTAAGGGACTTATGTACGTCATCCAAGACAATCTCCATTCACTGGGGTTTGAGATATCACTGAGGGCTTCGTTTGGTTTTCAGGATCTTTAACTGGTAATAGCAAGTGAGCAGGAAGGAACCCAGTTTGACATTCAAATCCAGCTTGACATTCAAGTCTCACGTATTGACAATTGAGCAATCGTGTAATCTGAAGGAGTTTGATACGGAAATCATTGAAACACAAACAAGATCCACACTGCCTTTTTAAGTCACTTTTCTTTGCAGAGTCATGCTTAATTTAAAGTTCTAGTTTATGGCTAAAAAGAGAGATTGGATTAAAGGAAATAAACAAAATAATGCTTCCCATGAAAATGCTCAAATGTATCAGTGTAGAAGTATATTTGCTTTCTTCTCTCCTCTCCCCCAATCTGATTTCTGTTTAGATTGTAAACTTTTTCTGGGGAGGGGCTCTTTTTTTACACGCACATGCACACTCGCTCTCTCTCTCTCTCTCTCTCTTGGATCTGGGATGCTGAAACAGATTTTAGAAAGAGGGCTTTGGAATTTGCATCAAAAGTACTATATAAAGTAATTACTAGTGCAGGTTGAGAATTTTGTAAATGACTTTTCCATAGTAAATTGGGGAAAACTGAAACAAAATATTATGTGGGTAGCTTTGACCAAGATTAAAATTGTTGAACAGAACCAAAACACTTTATTTACGTCAGTTCAGCATTAAACTGGATCTGCTGTTTTGCGTGGTGCATCTTAGGAGATTCAGCCAGCCCGTAATAACACAATAGCTTCAGCACCCATAAATCCCCGCAGCACCACAGGCAGATGAGTTTAAAATTAAGCTGACTCAGAATGAAACATTTTGATTTGGCACTTCCAACCCAGTGTTTTTCAGACTTTTGTTCCATGAAAATATTCAAATATTGACTTTCCTTCCTTGTGTAGGACAAATGTCAAACTATCATTTTCCAGCAAAATGGAAATGCCAATTTTTTGCTCAGTTCTATAAACTATGCTTACTGTAATATAATGGAATCTGTAACATGTATAGGTGCATTTTAAAGAGATGGATACATTTCCAAACTGAAGATACACTCATAGTTTGTGTAAATAATAATCTTCAGTGGGATTTTATCTTTAATCAGCTTTGGATCATGCAAAAGTTTTTTTTTCTTGATGGAAAACTACTCAGATGTTTGCACACATTCCTAAACATGTAGCTTCAAGTTATTTGGAGACCTTGTTACTTTATTTTGTTAAATAATCTATTGCCTTTTCTACTGTACTTCTATTTATCATTTATAGTGGGTTCTTTTGTTTAGACAACTTGCTAACTTTGATCAGATATCACCTTTCTAAAATTTAGGAGCATCTGCTCTCATCTTTCAGGAACCTGCTCCCTATCACCCATGTCAGTATAGAAGATGGGGAGAAACCCATGGTGCTGCTGCCTTTCATGAACTGGGGGAACCTTAAGCTGTTCCTGCGCCAGTGCAAGTTAGTAGAGGCCAACAATCCTCAGGTAAGAAACGGCTAATTTAAAAACTCAATGTTTTAGTTGGTCGAACTTTGTTCAGACTTAAAGATCCAGCTGTGGAGACAGTACAGGGATGACTTTTCCAGAGTTGAATGAATTGGAAAGCCTATTATGTAGTTGAAACTTAAAAGCAGACATGGGAAGTGTATATTTTGTGGTTCACAAAAAAAGTAATTTTTCTGTGCATTTATCACAGACAGTTGACTCCAGTGTCTTATTGATTACAGCAACTCCCTATTTTTACTGTAAATTGGGAGTGTTACATTAAGCATTTGTTTCACTTTGCATTCTATCTGTTTTCAGATTAATATTTTACAGCTGAACATCACAGGTTCTTTTAAAATGTTATGATAGTTTACTTGCCTAAAGACGTATGGTGTTAGTGAAGTGCTGTTAAAATTTGTAGAGCAGAATAAGAATTTCAAATATAGGAGTCTAAAATTAGGTTCCTAAATCAGTAGTTAAATATCTGCCTGGTTTTCAAAAATTCTGAACACCAAACAGCTTCCTTCCATTGCCTTATGCTTCTTCTTGGCTACATGGTATCCGCAGGTCATGTGCATCTTGGAAGTGAGGCAGCACTGTGTTGTAACTCAATCTGTCAGTGTGACCCCATCTCCTAAGGTGTGTCTTGAAAGCAGCAGTTCTTTGTAGGAGCCTTGCCGCATTCACTGTGCTCAGTGAGGTAACTCCATAGGCACCCTTTACATCCCTGTGTGCACTCCTTACATAGACTCATAGACTTTAAGGTCTGAAGGGACCAGTATGATCATCTAGTCTGACCTCCTGCAAGATGCAGGCCACAAAAGCTGACCCACCCCCTTTCCCTTGACTCAGCTGTTGAAGTCCCCAAATCCTGTGATTTAAGAACTTCAAGTCGCAGAGAATCCTCCAGCTAGCGACCCCCACCCCATGCTGCGGAGGAAGGCGAAAAACCTCCAGGGCCTCTGCCAATCTACCCTGGAGGAAAATTCCTTCCCGACCCCAAATATGGCTATCAGTAGAACCCCGAGCATGCAGGCAAGATTCTCCAGCCAGACCCTCGTTGACCATTGATACTGTTTACCAGCGATGGCATGCTGTTGATTAATTGACTAAAATCACGTTATCCCATCAAACCATTCTCTCCCTAAACTTATCAAGCTTAATCTTAAAGCCAGAGAGGTCTTTCGCCCCCACTGTTGCCCTTGGAAGGCTGTTCCAAAATTTCACCCCTCTGATGGTTAGAAACCTTTGTCTAATTTCAGGCCTAAACTTCCCCACCGCCAGTTTATATCCATTCGTTCTCGTGTCCACATTAGTACTGAGCTGAAATAATTCCTCTCCCTCCCTGGTATTTATCCCTCTGATATATTTAAAGAGAGCAATCCTATCCCCCCTCAGCCTTCTTTTGGTTAGGGTAAACAAACCGAGCTCCTCGAGTCTCCTTTCATACGACAGGTTTTCCATTCCTCTGATCATCCTAGTGGCCCTTCTCTGTATGCATTGTGGTTGTCTAGCCAAATAGCTTGAGTATGGAGTATTTCCTCCTTTTTCTCAGAAAAACTTCTAGCAAACTTTAAGAAAATGTTAATGTTGCAGTTTCTCACTCCACCCAGAAATGCCAAAGTTAAGACTATACTGCAACCTGAACTCCACTTCCTAATGTGTGAGCACTGCCGTAATCTTCGATTACGCAGCTGTGTACTATTTCTGACATAATTCAGTATCACACTTCTTTTCATGCATATATTATACATTAATATCTGTAATAGGCTATGTATCTAACATACACAGAACCACACAGTGGAAGATGCTACAGCGGTATATCGTTCTTAACTTTTTAAAAAATTGTTTGAGAAAACAAAACAGACGGTAGAATTAAATTATAATGCGCACTCACAAAGGGGGGGTTAGTTGTGCACAACTTTAACTTTTGACAATTCTTTAATTTTGGTTACTTAATTGTGCATACTTAATGTTTTATTGATATTTAATGCACTTGTTATAAGTTAATCATAACACTTCCATTAATGGTCTTAATTTTTGAAGTTCTTAATGTTTTTAAAAGAAAATCTTAAGGAAGCTTCAGCAAATTGGAAGTGAATTAATCTTTTTATCTCTATTTCCGTTGACTTGTATCATATAGTTGGCGGGAGGGGGAGGGGAGAGTGTGGAACCTGTACAATTTACCAGAAGTGCTTGCTTAATGTTACTAAATTGAATATAATGATTTATTGGCAACCGTCATGTTTTTTTGAGATGGGCAGTGGGGACTGATCGTAATAAGAGAAACACAAATGAGAAGTATACAAGTTAATTTGAGGTTGGGGACCTTTTCTACCCGAGAATGTACTGTCGTCCAAGATGGAACATTTTAATAGTGTTTGTGCTACTGAGATTTATAGTAAATGTTAAGGCTGTCAATTAATTGCAGTTAACTCACGCAATTAACTTAATTTTTTTAATAACAATTATTTTTTTTAATCGCAGTTTTAATCGCACTGTAAAACAATAGAATACCAATTGAAATTTATTAAATATTTTGGATGTTTTTCTACATTTTCATATACCTTGTATTCTGCATTGTAATTGATTTCAAAGTGTATGTTATTTTTGTTACAAATATTTGCAGTTAGAGATAAACAAAAGAAATAGTATTTTTCAATTCACCTCATACAAGAACTGTAGTGCAATCTTTGTTGTGAAAGTACAACTTACAAGTGTAGATTTTTGTTGTTACATAACTGCACTCAAAAACTTCAGAGCCTACAAGTCCACTCAGTCCTACTTCTTGTTCAGCCAATCTCTAAGACAAACAAGTTTGTTTACATTTACGGGAGATAATGTTACCCTCTTCTTATTTACAGTGTCACCAGAAAGTGAGAACAGGCGTTTGCATGGCATTTTTGTAGCTGGCCTTACAAGGTATTTACGTGCCAGATAGGCAAAACATTCGTATGCCCCTTCATGCTTTGGCCATTATTCCAGAGGACATGCTTCCATGCTGATGAAACTCATTTTAAAAAAAAAAGTATTCATTAAATTTGTGACTGAACTCCTTGGAGGAGAATTGTATGTCTCCTGCTGTGCCATATATTTCATGTTATAGCAGTCTCAGATGATAACCCAGCACATGTTGTTCATTTTAAGAACATTTTCACTGCAGATTTCACAAAACGTGAAGAAGGTCCCAATGTGAGATTTCTAAAGATAGCTACAGCACTTGACCCAAGATTTAAGAATCTGAAGTGCTGTCCAAAATCTGAGAGGGACGAGGTGTGGAGCATGCTTTCCGGAGTCTTAAAAGTGCAACACTCCAGTGTGGAAACCACAAACCCCAAACCACCAAAAAAGAAAACCAACTGTCTGCTGGTGGCATCTGACTCAGATTGGGATTGTTATTAAGCAGAACCCGTCATCAGCATGGATGCATGTCCACTGGCCTGGTGGTTGAAGTATGAGGGGGCATATGAATCTTTAGTGCATCTGGCATGTAAATATCTTGAGACACCGGCTACAACAATGCCATGAGAACACCTGTTCTTGCTTTCAGGTGACATTGTAAACAAGAAGCAGGCAGCATTATCTCCTGCAAATGTAAACAAACTTGTTTGTTTGAATGAGTGGCTGAACAAGAAATAGGAGTGAGTGGACTTGCAGGCACTAAAATTTTATATTGTTTTATTTTTGAATGCAGTTTTCTTTGTATATAATTCTAAATTTGTAAGTGCAACTTTCATGATAAAGAGAATGCACTACAGTACTTGTATTAGGTGAATTGAAAAATACTATTTTAGTTTGGTTTTTTACAGTGCAAATACTTGTAATCAAAAATAAATATTAAGTGAGCACTGTACACTTTGTATTCTGTGTTGTAACTGTAATCAATATATTTTAAAATATAGAAAACATCCAAAAATATTTAAATAAATTGTATTCTGTTATTGTTTAACAGCGCGATTAATTGCGATTAATTTTTTTAATCGCTTGACAGCCCTAGTAAATGTTAATCGTCTAATACAGAAACGAAATGAAACAAAACACTTGTAAGTGGAAAATCTGAATGAAAAAGGATTTATCAACCACAGCAGACACATGCCTATGTATTTTGTTAAGATAATTTTCCATCATGCTCTTCTTAATCTTTCTCTCACAACACTGCCTGGCTTTCTCTAGATGATTGACTTGTCACTTACTTTATTTTTATGGGCTATCTGGTTCACTGGGGTCAATAAGTCATCCCTGCTTTGTACACTAAGTACCAAGCAGTCAAGGGTTTTCTTCCTGTTAATTTGCAGAGGTATTGTACTGTGAGCAACTGTGGGACTATGATTGTGTCTGCTTTTGCTTTGTGGCTTGATCTCTAAATTGCAAATGTCTACAGACTGATACTGTCTCCTTCCCAGGCATCCAGATATTAGCCCATCTGATGGAGTTTGTGTTCTGAATATTCACATAGGATTTGCTGTCCGTGTGCCAAAGAAAGTCTGCAGGAAAACACTAATCCAGTTTGATAACAGTTCATGTACTATTGCTTTAAGGCCCCGTTAATGCAAACAGGCAGTGTTTTCACAACTGACTTGTATTAACTAGCTCTGACCATATTTTCTTTTAATGTAAAATAAAGTAAGAAAGTGGGAAATACTTAACACCATAAAACCTGAGTCCTTTGTTGAGAGTGCCATTCCTCCTTCACTCATTCAAATACTTTAAAACAATTAATTTAGCAAACTCCAATTTAGCTGGCATTCTTCTGTTTTCTCATCATTATCTGTGACTTATTGCATTAAATGTGACCAGTACAACATTGCTTATGTCATTTGATATTAGATTCAATTTATTTTATTCTGCCTCAGATTTTGAATGTTACTACAAAACTTTGTGTAGAAATTGCATAACTGTTGCAGCAGTTGTGAACTGAGCACCTGAAGCACACATCTGTGGGAAGCGGTGGATTCTGAAGTGAATTCTGCAGAATACATGGGACACTGGCAATGATATAATACTAAATCAGTGTCCGTATCCCGGAGCAGGCCACAGGAAGTAGTAAATGTCTCAAATCGCAGACAACATGCAGTAACATAATGTTTGCATATATATATATATATATATATATATAAACATTTTAAAATTAAACACTCTCACTACAAAGCTCTCCATTAATTAACACTGACAAAATTACAAAGGGATATGGAGCAAAGGTGTTGAGACTTGCAGTCTCCAGCAGTGGATAGGAATTACAAATTTGAGGCTGCTGCTCCTTTTATATACTTGGTTGTGGTTTGCTCCTTGAAAATGAGTGCTGCTCTTGTGAGTAATATGCAGAGAAGTGTATAGCAGGGTGGCTGAAATTTTGGTGGATCCAGATACCATTTTGTCTGTCCATCCCTGATTTATGTGAAAAAATGGTGACAAGGAAAATGAAAGCTAGGAAATATTTCAAAGCCAATTTACAGCTAAAAATGAAGCATTTTCAGAAATTAAGGATTAATTATTTTGAATAGGTTTCAGAGTAGCAGCTGTTAGTCTGTATCCGCAAAAAGAAGAACAGAAGTACTTGTGGCACCTTAGAGACTAACAAATTTATTAGAGCATAAGCTTTCGTGGACTATTGAAGAAGTGGGCTGTAGTCCACGAAAGCTTATGCTCTAATAAATTTGTTAGTCTCTAAGGTGCCACAAGTACTCCTGTTCTTCTTTATTTTGAATAGGTATCAAGAAATACCAGGGAGCAATGATGTTGTGTCCTGAAGAACGAGTGGTTGCAGATAGTTTTTATAAATGAGATAAAATGTGGAAACGAAGGAATATTAAAATTGAGAAAAAATACTCAACATGGCAGACACTCAACTCTCTATTTGTAGGATTTTGTGATGTTAATAATTTTTCTGTGCTGTTGCAGGCAATTTCCCAGCAGGATCTTGTTCATATGGCTATTCAGATTGCCTGTGGAATGAGTTATTTAGCAAGAAGGGAGGTCATTCACAAAGACCTGGCTGCTAGAAACTGTGTGTAAGTACAGTGTCTTAAAGGACTATTATGGAGCCAGATTGTACCCTGTCTATGGTTATGGCTGAGATGTGCTTTCCATTATAAATCTGATTTTTTCCACCTCAAACCATATCCTCAGATGTTTCAAATGCTGCACGTGTGGTCTGTGTCCAGATATGAAGTGAATCAGATGAACTGTTTTTGAGATAGGATGCAAAAAAAATAATTTTTAATTGTGTTTTGAAAACTCCTAATGTTTTGGTTTTTTTGCCTGATCATGTCTCAAAATGTTTCTTACACTTCAAGTTTAAAAGGACTTGGTGAGATCTAGTACACTGTTTAGATTGAGGCCTAATCTACACTGGCGGGGGAGAGATTGACCTAAGATATGCAACGTCAGCTACGAGAATAGCGTAGCTGAAGTCGACGTATCTTAGGTCGACTTACCTCGCGTCCTCACGGTGCGGGGTTGACTGCCGTCGCTCCCCCGTCGACTCCGCTTCCGCCTCTCGCCGCAGTGGAGTACATGAGTCGACGGCAGAGCGATTGGGGATCGATCACTACCCGCCGATCCAGCAGGTAGTGTAGATGTACCCTTAGTGTATGAGAAGCTTTTCTCTGGCACATCAGGAATATCAGAATGGTTTGTTTGTCCCTGGTAGACTTCTTAAAATAGCCAAATGATTAATTGAAATGTTACCTTTCATTTAAAGGCAGAGAAGAACCGGTCTCGCAACAGTTGCCTTGTGGGGAGAGCCCTCAAAATGTAAAATAAAAAAAGTCACAGCCTGCCCTGCTCCCCTTTACGTTCCCCAAAAAGTCTGTTCTGATTTCCCCTTGATTAGAAACCCAGATTATTAAATTTAAATAAGTATTTGAAGGCATAGAAAAGAACAGTTAACCCCCCCCCACAGCAGTTGTAACTCTTGGAGGATTGCTACAAAGGCAGTTTAATAAGTGAGGCAACTTTTGTCCATCCATAACTGACAGCTTCACCCCTCACTGTCCACAAAACCTAATGCTTTAGCCTTAACTGTATGGTGTTTGCACTGACTCCAGCTTTCTTTATGGCGATACATGGTCCACAGAGAGCCACTTCAAAAATTCCTGATAAAGCAGTCATTCCTCAGTGTTCATTGAAATTCCAGTTTCTGTAAATAAGTAGCTTTAGATGCAGAGCTAGTATAGGTGTGGATTATGAAATTATATCACTTTGGTAAAAAGATGTCAGTAATAACTAAGCACCATGCCAAGAATCCAAGACGTGTGTGAAAGTGATTATGAAACTAATGCTTTGTGGTTCACATTTTTGATACTCTATCCACAAGCTATACAAACATATCCAGACTTGAAATGTTTGAAATCTATCTGCAGAAATCTCAAGAGCCTTATGAGTAAAAGTTGGAGAAGATGGTACCCTGTGGTCACTATTACACAGTATTTTTCCAGATTCAAGATGTTTAAGCCTTGAAAAAAATTGAAAGAATAACACTGGACTACCAGAAAGATCTATTAACACTAGAAAAAATACAGGGACGGTCAACCAAAATTAATAGGGGTACGGAACAGTTTCAATATGAGGAGACGGGACCAGCTCTAGGCACCAGCAAAGCAAGCACGTGCTTGGGGCAGCACATTTCCGGGGCAGCATTCTGGCCGTCCTTTTTTTTCGGGGCAGTTGCGCTCTTGGAGCTGCGCCACTTAGATGGGGCGAGAGCACCATGCCCCCAGCCGCAGCGGGAAGGGGAAGCCGCAGCCCCGGGATGCTGGGTTGCCAGGGCCCAGCCGCTACCTGGGGAGGAGAGGGCAAGTCCTGCCGGGGAGAATCCTAGAATATCAGGGTTGGAAGGGACCTCAGGAGGTCATCTAGTCCACCCCCTGCTCAAAGCAGGACCAATCCCCAACTAAATCCCCAAATTGCCCCCTCAAGAATTGAACTCACAACCCTGGGTTTAGCAGGCCAATGCTCAAACCACTGAGTTATCTCTCCCCCGGAGTTGCGCCGCCTCATCTGCGCACTGGCTGCTGTGCTGCCTTGTGCCACCCCTTATATCGGGGCTTCTCTGCGCGGCCGGGCAGGGGAGGGGGTAAAGCCCCCTGCAGGTGCTGGGAGAAGGTGACATCACTCCCTCTGCTTCCAGCGCCGCCTGCGAGCCCCAGCCCCACCTGAGCTTGGGGCGGCAAAGTTTTTGCTTGGGGCGGCAAAAAGCCTAGAGCCGGCCGTGTGAGGAGAGATTAAAAAGAGAGATTGTTCATTTTGGAAAAGAGACAACTAAGGGAAGATATGTTAGAGGTCTATAAAATCATGAATGGTGTGGAGAAAGTGAATAGAGAAGTGCTGTTTACCTCTTCACATAACACAAGAACCAGGGGTCACCCAATGAAATTAATAGGCAGCAGGTTTAAAACAAACATAAGGAAGTACTTCTTCACACACCATGCAGTGACCGTGTGAAACTTGTTGTCAGGAGATGTTGTGAAGGCCAAAAGTATAACGGAGTTCAAAAAAGAATGTTAAATTCATGGAGGATAAGTTCATCAATGGCTATTAGCCAAGATAGTCAGGGATGCAACCCCATGCCCTAGGTGTCCCTAAATAACTGACTGCTAGAAGCTTGGACTGGATGTTGGGGTGGATCACTTGATAAAGTTCTTTGTTCTGTTCATTCTCTTTGAAGCATCTGGCACCATCTGCTGTCAGAAGAGAGGATACTGGGCTTTGGGGACCATTGGTCTGACCTAGTATGGCCATTCTTATGTTCTTATGAAAGTAAAGCAAGTCATTAAGGAAGATAAATAACACTGTAGAGAAAAGACATGATTTCTTTGTATTGATCTCTACCAGCGGATATTGAAAAGAGTAGGAGTCTCCTCAGGTACTATAAGTGTGAGATGTCAAAAGAGGAGGAGCTGAAGTAACTTTAGAATGAAGTGGCTCAAATGTTAACAAATATGTACTATCTTGACCTTGATATAAACTATTATATTGGAGGGTAGCAAATGTTGCAATATCTTTAGATAGGCATAAAAGGTGATCCTTGTAGTGCCTCACTTAATTACCAGGATAATTGGTTGACACAAGAATTTAAAAATAGAATTCTAAAACAAAGCATTATGAAGTCACCTGTTTGCAACTCCATAGTTAGTGTTCTGTTCTAAAGTGGATTTAATTCCTGAATTTTCTCTTAGAGTAGGTTTCCAACCTGTGTGAAGTTTAGTTTTTTGTTCTTTGAATTGAGGTGCCAAAAATCAAGTCACTTCTGAAAATTTAGGTCGCCGTGTTCAATTTTGGTCACTATATCTCAAAAAGGATAAAACAGAAATAGATGGAGTTCAGAGGCATGTGACATGATATTAAAGGCACTGAATATCTCCCATATGAAGAGATATTGAAAAGATTGGGACTGCTTATGTTAGAGCAGAGTTGAATAAGAGGCTGTGTGACAGAGGTATGCTCAGTAATAAATGGTGTAGAGAAGATAAATCAAGAATTTTTACTTACCCTTCCTCATAAAAACAAGAGGATATTCAATTAAATTGAAAAGCAAATTCAAAATTGATAAAAGGAAATTTAAACAAAGCATAGTTAGTTTGTGGCTCTCATTTCCACAAGATGTCTAGTTTAGCAGGATTTGCAAAAGGATTAGACACACAGGTGGATTATCAGAATATCCACAGTTAGAGGATTTTTAAAAAGTTTGGAAGAGATACAGAATTCTCACGTTGAAGAGTGTAAATTAGCCTGCAAGTGAAGAAACTTTGCCGCTGTAAGTAGGTTCTTCCATAACTGTCTGCTTCAGGCTTTCTTGCACTTTTTCTGAAGCATCTGATACAGACAATTGTCAGAGGCAGAATACCCATTAGGTGGAACCTTTGTTTCATCAGATATGAGAAATCCTAAATTACTATCCTGTAAAATCTGTCTGCAAGGAAACAAGAAGGGAATTGGGAAAGTTGTTGACTATTTTAACTGGACATTTCCCCATTTTAAAACAGTTTGGTTTTATTTTATGTCTGAGACTTCTGGCTTTCTATTGCTCATCTTTTCATAGCCAAAAATAATTTTGAAATCACTTTATCCTGAAGTTAACTGATATGTACTTAGTGGTAATGGCAGCATATCAGTGTCATGATCTGGGAAAATGTTAAGCTTTAAAACCTTGGTAACATGATCAAGCTAATCTGTGAAATCCTATATATACAATATTTTTAAAAGATGCAGTAACGCAACTGTAAATAATTCATATGTTGCATAACTAAATGCTCTTATTGTCTTTTAATCAGCATTGATGATGCACTTCAGGTCAAGATTACAGACAATGCGCTATCCCGAGACCTATTCCCCATGGACTATCATTGTCTGGGAGATAATGAAAACAGGCCAGTGCGGTGGATGGCTCTTGAAAGCTTGGTTAACAATGAATTTTCCAGTGCTAGTGATGTGGTAAGTTTTATATTTACATTTTCTAAAACAGTATATAGTTATATGGGTTTCTTTTAAACACCTTTTTCACACAATTTATTCATGAAAAAAGGAGTTGAATTGACAGTGCTGAAGACTGAAGTCCTCTGTACATAACATATATATCCAGAACAGCAGCTGTACCTGCTTCCACCACGCACTGCCTTGCCTATGGTATCCAGCCCTAACATAGAGGGATCACCTCTTGAACGACAGGATTGTTCACTCCTTTCCCATTGTGGTTTGGCACCTCTGAGATTGCCAGCAAGGGTATCAAGTGTAGTTGACGCAGACACTTGTCTCCTAAAGTAGAGGAGGGAACACGTTCTGTATATACCACTAAACAATTATGAAATGTTACTGACATTTAGTCACTGCTACCCTTTAATAGCCTGGCTTCTATCTAGAGACCTACAGATGAGCAGAGGACTTGCTGATTAAATCCTGAAACTTTCTAAACAATTCACCTGATTTCAAGAACTGGCGTTTTCATGTATTCTATGTTTTCTGTGAATCCAAAATGTACTGTCCCTTCCAACCCTGATTGTAGTGTCCAATGGTAATTGTGACACTGCTTTTCTTGGGTTGTCTTCTCAGAATGGAAGTGTGTGACTGAGCTACAACAGAATAATTTTAGCACACAGGAGCAGTACTGAAAAGTATGCCAGAATGGTTTCCTGAGCAAATTACCCTGATGGCCTTCAGCTTGTCATACAGCTTGTCTTAATGCTTCAGAATTTATCTACTGTACAAGCCCTTACATTTCGCATTCTCACTTCCTTGAGACACATTACTTGTGAATTTAATGCACAGGGCATTTAGTGTATAATACATTAGAATTCTTTTTACACTAAGCATCTTCAAAACACTCATTACATAGAGCAGGGGTCGGCAACCTTTCAGAAGTGGTGTGCCGAGTCTTCATTTATTCACTCTGATTTAAGATTTCGCATGCCAGTGATACATTTTAATTTTTTTAGACGGTCTCTTTCTAGAAGTCTATAATATATAACTATACAATTGTTGTATGTAAAATAAATAAGGTTTTTAAAATATTTAAGGAGCTTCATTTAAAATTAAATTTAAAATGCAGAGCCCCTGACCGGTGGCCAGGACCTGGTCAGTGTGAGTGCCACTGAAAATCAGCTCGAGTGCCGCCTTTGGCACACGTGCCATAGGTTGCCTACCCCTGACATAGAGCAAGCTATGAAATTGTTGCTCTTATCCCCCAACACAACTGTCCAGTCTGTAAATCCTTGACATATAGATCATACCATGCATTAAAAAAATTCTCCTTTCCAGTTTGAGATCAGATTGTTCTTTTCAGTCTGCCCTGAGTTTCTTATTGAAGGCCCTGTTCTGAGAAGTGAAAAGAAGCTCTTATGTAATGCTAAGTACCATTCACTCCTGTTGATATCCGTGGTCGCCATGTGCTGATCAGCTTGCAGGATAAATGCCTTACACCTTTTCCTTCATTAAGACTTTCAACAACCGTAGATATTGGAAAGAACGGTTTTCAACAATCAATAGTAAGAGTGACTCTGGAGAACCTTGGTTAAGATTGTGCAGTAGTTTGAGCACTAGCCATTGATAAACGACACAGCCATGTGATCTGGTTTTCCTGACATAGGGTAATTTCCATTTAATGATGTTACCTTTACAATTTTGATGCAGTGAGGTGTTGTGCATTTTTTTTGAAACCTCATGTCTCATCTGTTTTAGAAGTCTTCTCAAATTTTCTAACGGTATGTGTACACATAACTCGTATTCCACTGAAGTTTCCCATTCTCTTGCATATTGCCATAGTTCCTATGTTAGTAATCAAGACTTTGAAAAGGATCAGCTTTACCTCAGGATTATTTCTATATTAGCGTAAAACGTTCTAAGTATTTCCTGTTTTTCTAAAGTCTTGTTGTTTTGTAAATTGAGTAGATTATTATCTGAAATAGCCTGCATTAGCCGGATTTGCTGTATTCAGTGGAATCAGTACAATGTATTCATTTCATCTCCAATATTAAACCTTCACTGGTGTGAACGTGTCCTGTGAAGATCAGACTAGAGGGAAAATTTTCAAGTGTAAGTGACTTTAGCATCTGTGTCCTAAACTTACAATTGGGCTTGGGCACTTAAATCACTTAAGCACTCTTGAAATTTTACCCTGGACCAGTGAAGTGCTCTTGGTTAGGAGATACCATGAGCCAGGGTGAACATAAAATAGTGCATGTCTTGCCACTTTTGTGTCATGGATGTGTATCATTTCTAATATATAAAATTGAAGCTGCATGGTTTATACTCACCCCTAGCCACTTGAACATTGTACTTATCAGCTCCACTTCTTCTGTTGAGCCCCTTCCCTGGAACTCCCCAGTCTACAAACACTCCTTTTTATCACTGCTGAAAAATAACAGGGTAGTTAATGAATTTCCTGGCATTGACAGAATTAGAGGCTTATTCTCAGGGGGTGTGAAGAATAATTATAACGGCGCCTTCTAGGCTGAAGTCTGTCCAACAAAATCCGTCAATAGAGCAAGGGGGTCAGAATGTAGTAGGGTCTCTCTGAGATCCTACAGATTTAAATGTGCCCCTTTAACCTGCAATACATAAATGTTTTGCATTATACAGAATAAATGCAGCTATATTTTAACATATAGTAGATCATGTTGTTAATAAATTGATAGAACACCTCTACCCCGATATAACAGGAATTCGGATATAACGCGGTAAAGCAGCGCTCCCGGGGGGGGGAGAGGGGGCTGCACACTCCGGTGGATCAAAGCAAGTTTGATATAACGCGGTTTCACCTATAACGCGGTAAGATTTTTTTTTGGCTCCCGAGGACAGAGTTGTATCGGGGTAGAGGTGTGCTATAGCTAACTACTAGAATACTGTAATGTGCCTGAATTAAAATTCCTTTATCATTTTCGGAAACTGAAAAGAAAGGCCTATCCACCCTAACTAACTTCCCTCTTAATGTTTACCTTAGTGCTGTTTTATAGATCTATACCCTTCTGTCTGCTCCTCCAAAAACAAATGTTAGGTATCAATTGCATGTAATACATTATGCATAGTGGTATCAGTTGTACACATTTAGGTTTTGTCTGCACTGAGAAAAAAGAATCCGTGCTTTTAACAGTTTTTAAATAGGGTTCAGACACATTATGTTGAGCCCGTTTTAGCTGTTTTTCTTTCATATGGCTTAGCTGATTTTTTAAATGGTTCCTACAAGGTTTTTTTTCCCATCCACAGCAGTCAGCCAAAGTGTTGAAAAAAAATAGTTCAGTGGGAGCCATGTTTTTATACTATTTTCTTTCCAGGATACATGGGGCCTTTTTCCTTCTTTGTGAATTTTATGAGACAATATAGTTATAAAATGAGAAACAACTACGTTGTCACTATATAAAGTAGTTTTACTTGAATTATCTGTTTACCCAGTTTCCTAAATTTTAGTTTGCTGCTTATTTCAAAACTCTCACCAGAGTCCATTGACTATCAATCTTTTTGTATTTTTTAAAAACCTGTGTTTACATCCCTGGACAGTTTTTTGGGCTTGAGGGGCTCAAGCTGCAGAACTGTTTCATTGCTGTTTAGACTTCCGGGCTAAGGCTGGAGCCCTGGGCACTAGGACCCTGTGAGGTGGGAGGATCCCAGAGCTCAGGCTCCAGTCTGAGCCTGGAAGTCTACATGGCAGTGAAACAGCCCCATGAGCCTGAGATGCTGAAGGCTGAGGTGTGTGAACCCCTGAGAAGAGAGAGAGACAACCTGGTTAGAGAAAATTGAGGCAGGAAGTGCCTGCAGTGCTGTGTGGTCAGAAGGGGGCACTTCAGGGCTGGCATGCCCTATGATACGTCTGCTGAGCAAAATATAAAGTTAGTAACTAACTCACCAAACCTGTTGTGGGGATTGGTTTGCACAGTGTTGTGAAAATCTAAAGTCCTGTGTAAATATAATTGTTTGCTACATTCTCTACAAAGTAAACTGTACTGTACATTGTTACTTAAACTTAGTGTTTTTAAGGGTTGTGAAATCTTCAGATCAAATACTTTATAGAAAAGCAGCGTTTTATTATCCTATATGCATTTTGTGATTTTATGTGTGTTTAAAAGCTTGGTGCTGTCAGAGCTATCTGTTACTGTTGAAAGTTAGAACCAGTTCTTGTTTCTAAGGTTGTTATTCCCATTTAAATGTTCAATGATGCAAATGAGAAAAGTCACTTTCCTATTTTGGGAGAAAAATTATAGCAGCACTGCATTTAACATGAAAGGACAGGAGTTGCCACATTTATAAAGCTCTTATATCTTCCTTATCAAAAATATGAGGAACACATTAAGTTTAAATAGTTGTTTAGTGTGCATGACTAATTTTGTGAGAGAACTGAAGCTGACAGAGGCCCCACACCCTACTGGACTGCTAACTTGCTGCAGTATAAAACACTTTTTTTTTTTTTTTTTTTTTCCTAGTGGGCATTTGGAGTAACACTGTGGGAGCTGATGACTTTGGGGCAGACTCCATATGTGGATATTGACCCTTTTGAGATGGCTGCATATCTAAAGGATGGATACAGAATAGCTCAGCCAATCAACTGCCCTGATGAACTGTAAGTGTGGGCTTATTACGAGAGGGGAGGAAGAGTGGTTTTTATTCCACTTTTTAGGAAACATTTTTTAAATTCAGAGCAAGCAGAGAACAGAGGAAGTCTCAATTCAGTCATCCCGACAAGGTTATGTTAAATGTTCATTTAAATGATGCGTTGTTGTTGTTGTTGTTTTAAAGGTCACACTCGGACATTTTTCAAGTGGAATAAGTAAAGAGAACCAGTATTTTTCTTCCACTCTACCTTCCTGATCTCAGCCTATCTTCCCAAAATTCCCTTTCTCTGTACCCGCCTACAGAAATTCTTTAAGTAATGTTTTTAAAGCATTTTAATTGCACTATCAGATTATCCTAATACTACTACTGGACTGCCTTTGACATGTCTATCTCTTATCAAACCAGATCAGCACCTCCAGTAGTAGTACCTTTGCTGGTCACTCCAGATATGCTACTTCTGAAAAAACAATTTGGCACAGTGCCATAAGGTAAAAAAAGTATTGATGGTCAAAGGGAAAAAAGAAACTTTGCTTGTGGTTGGATCTCTTTACTCAAGTTCTTGACACTTGTGTGTATCATGATTAGCTGTCGTCTTCTGATGTCTCCCCTTTGTTTTTGTCTTCAGGTTTGCTGTGATGGCCTGTTGTTGGGCCCTAGATCCTGAGGAAAGACCCAAATTCCAGCAGCTAGTGCAATGTCTAACGGAATTCCATGCAGCTCTGGGAGCCTATGTCTGACGCTTCAGGCATGGATTCCATATGCTACTTGGGAAGGGACAGTGCATATACGTCCAGCGCCATGCATCCCTTGGACCTACTCACGCACTACGTGTATAAAGCAACGCCAACGGGAGAAAGCACTTCTTCCAAAACACTGTGCCTTAGAATGCTTTTGTAGCCTGACTTTTTTTGTAAGACCTCTTGATGTTGAGTATTTTCTAGATATCACTTTTGCTAAGTTAAATTGAGACAGTTTTATTTGCCACCAGGTTTTCTAAAATATTAGTGATAGTGAACTTGAACACAAGAGTTGGACGGACTTTTGCACTGTTACAACAGACACAGAGTTGTTTTTTTAAAGGTTATTTTAGAGCTGGTAGGAAAAGGGGGAAATTATGCAAACAACATTGCAGAGACTTTTCCCATTTAGAAACTGAAATTTTCAGACCAGCTCTAGTGCTTGATTTTGTATTTATCTGGAATAGCTTTTTAGTATCAACTGCTTTTCTTTTGAGACGATGGCACAAAAACATTGGGTCCATAAGTGGCATCTTATTTTTTAACCCATTCTTCATCAACGGTTCTTGGAAAAGCTGGTCTTCAAGATGCAATATCATCTTTCTAAGACAATAAGCAATGTAAAAGAGATTCCAGTTTACCTCATACAGAGTGGTAAGGATCGGACTGAATGGAGCCTGTTCTTGCAAATGAAAGGCTGACATGATTTAAGATAGTTCCAAATGCTAAGTAGAGGCCTTCAGAGAAGCACCAAAATAGCCCTTATTTGGGTGCCTTTCACCTCAGATTTCTAGATTGCAGTTTCTCTTGCTGAAAAGGTACTGGTTGTTTTTAGGGTTTTTATGGCCTGAAATGGGCTTAAATACATAAATATATATTTGTAAAGACACACACTTGCAGAGTAAAGAATGTTTTTCTATTATAATGATTGTGAAAATTTAATCCCTAACACTGGCTAGTGTATCAAGCTTGCAGGTTCTGAAATATATCTTTATTAGGACCAGTTTATGTAGCCCACTGTGAAAGCATTAGATTGCACCTCCCTTGACTGCAAAGCCCAAAGATTCAACATGTATTGTTATCTTACCCACCCCCATCTGCCCCAGACTTCTATGCCATCTCACTGGGGGAGGAGATGGGGATGTTCCATCCTGTCAGTGAGCTGTAAGTAACATCCAGAATATAGGTATGGCTTGTAGGGAAATGGAGGCTGGAGGTTTCCATTGATTCAGCTTGAGGCTCAGAGAGGAGAATTTTCACTTTTTCATGAGATTCAAGCTGCCTCCATTAGAGCTCTCAGGCAGCATGAAGCAGCCTATACTTCAGATCATACAGCACATAAGCACAACCAGCAAGCATCCCACTAGTTTCACTCACTTTAGGATGAGAGCCCCATACCCTGAAGCTCCCTGCAGCTGTCATTGGCCATTGCTGTCAGAATAGGCCATGTACCTGATGGTTATTGACACCAAGGTTTAGAAATCTTTGATTTACAAGGACAAGAAATTAGACTTGGCTCTGATATGTGCAAATTAAAAATTAGAGCAGCCTTTCTCAAACTTCTGAAATCTGAGCCCCCTTTCAGGAAAATAAAACCAGTCTCTCCCCTGCCACGTTAAGGGAGTATCTGGGAAGAGTTTGCAATGCTACTGTATGTGTACCCCTTTCCTCCCCGAGCTGTGCCTTCATACTTTCTACAGCATGTACCCTGTAATTTGGGAAACACGGAACTAGAAAATTTTAAGTCCCTCAAATAGAAAAGCTGTCTTTATCCTTACATGGAGAGGTCCTCAACCTGTGATTGGAGAAACAAGTCATGTTTCATTCCAAACAACTTTTTCTGATCATTGTAATGAGCTGTAATAATAAATGCTGGCACACCCATTGAGCATTCTGTCTAAGAGATGCTGTAAGAGGTGTGTGGGTTTGAATTGGTTGGAACGCATTTCATATGACTGATTTTACAGTCATATATTTAATTGCTGGGGGGTGGTTTTAAAAACCTTGCCGTCCAGACACGTGGCACTTTCAATAGCTGAGATTTTTTAAAAAATCAATATTTGTTTTATGCTGACTCACTTGGTAAAATTATCCAGGGCTGGGCCATTTTTCTACAAATTTCTTTATGAAGAGTTCCACAAAGACACTGCGGTTGTAATGCTCATCTGAGATTACTAAGCAGAGAAAACAGCATTATTTGAAAATGATATACTACTTAGAGTATTGTTTAAAAACAAAACACATTCTAGCTTCACTTTCTGCAATCATCATTGCTGAGGAATCATTTTATGGATCACTATCTTGAAACAGCTTCTAGCACAGACCATATTTCTGGATTTTCAGAATATATTTAAGAAAGTTACTTCATTGAGTGCACTGCTCTGATCATGTACTTCTTGGTGTGCCTCTTTGTGTACACAAAATCCATTCACCTGCCGCAATTAGACATTTAGTTGGGTGAGAGCCATCAACTCTGGGAAATCTCTGATGTCATTTTAAAAAAATTAAAGAAATCTGGCTGCACAGGTGAAGTAAACCTTTCAAAAGGAACCAGAGTTAATTGATGGCAGAGCTGTTGTCTTTGAGTTTGCAAACAGCTCTTCTGCCTAAGCTGTAGCAGAGTGAGAGCTGACTAATGTTCTCCCTCTTCCCTGCTACTGTTGGGAACTGGTGTAGGGCAGTGAAACTGCCAAAAATTGGGTCAGTTTCACTCCACTACATCTTAGGAAAGCTCTGAGCAACAGTAAAGGCTAGCACTGAAGCAGAAGGTCCAAAAATATGCTCAAGAAGGGGTAAATGATCAGAAGACCTATACCACACAGCAGCTTGGACTTGGGGGTTGGACCAGAGATGCATGTTTCTTCTCCCTTTCAGCTGCAAGAGGAGAGCTTGTAGGGCTTTGGGTATATGACATTGCCATCATTACAAACAATGGAGCACTGACCAAGATCCAGGGACAAAACTCTGGTAGGTATACCATCATGCTCATCTTCCCAGCAGGGAAGTGGGTCTGGCTTAATCCCTGGACAAATTCGGATCCAGTTCTACAACTAATTGATCAATTTTTGACTGCCTTACTTGATAATCCGTCTGATGGTGCCTGATTGCAAACCTCTGAGCAGCTTCTAAAGGCTGCCATGTTTCCTTCCAGTTGTAGAGTTTTCGTTCCTGGCCAAAGACAAGGACAGGTACTTTATTCAGTCCTCTACCACTGAGATGCTGAAGATCTGATCTGCAGAGGTTTACGCTATTGATAAGGGACCTGATGGGGCCTACCACTTGCTTCTAGCCTCTGAATTGGACCCTAAAATCATGTGTAGGTCACAGAGTTTTTGCTATTGCATACGTGGCCTCTATATGCTGGTGTGGTTATAGAGGTTTTATCAGCACTTGTTTGGGAAGAACTACATGTCCCACTCATGAATAAGGCTAAGATTTTGTCAGGGATATTTTTAGTAAAAGTCATGGACAGGTCACGGGCAATAAAGAAAAATTCACGGAAGCCCGTGACCTGTCTCTGACTTTTACTAAAAATATCTCTGACAAAATGGGGAGTTCAGCTGTGGGGTCCCCACACCACCTGCAGAGGTTGGGCAGCTGTGGGGGCTGCTCTTGAGCTCTGGGGGCCCCCACCGCCTGTGGAGAGCTTTGAAGGACCCCTGGTCCTGTGGTGGCTTGGAATTCCGGAGGCCCTGCCACCCTCAGCGGCTCGGAACTCCCGGGACCCCCACCCCGCTGGCAGCCAAGAGCTCCGGGTCCCCCGCCCCACTGGCAGCCAAGAGCTCCAGAAGGCCCCACAATCTACATCAGCCGCAGCAGCTCTGAAGGGGCCATAGCTGCCTGCGGCAGCTGGGAGCTATAGGGGGGAGGGGCCCAGCTCCTGCGGCCACTGGGAGCTGCAGGGTCCCCCCACCACCTGCAGCTCCCAGCCAACAGGGCTGAATTCAGAGGTCACTAGAAGTCACAGATTCCATGATTTCCATGACCTCCATGAAAAAAATCTTAGCCTTATTCATGAATAATGTGACAGCTCAAATCTTTATACCCCAGATCATCACATCTGTATAACATTTTTTCTGCTCCTGTTCAGCACCACCATTTGAGCCCCTCCACTGGCTCCCTCCATATCAGTATCAAGTGTTAAGGTGAGGCAAAGCAGCTGAAATGCCCTTTAGAACTCTGTCTCCACTATCCATTCCTCACTTTCACCATCTGGCTTCTGCTGCTTCGGTTCATTTCTTAACTTCATGTACAAACATGAAACAAACTCTCTTCTGTGCTGCTCCTTATGCATCAGTTCTCTCTGAACTGATCCACAAAGCCACTGTCTTCAAATCTCTCCATGAGACTCACGTCTGCTATGATACCTATAAACCAGTGGTGGCATGAATGGCAGATTGGTTGATAAACACTCGTAACTCTTCTTAAAATGCAGATCTTTCTAAAAGTTGTATATATTTGACTTCCCTTCCTCACCCTTTGTGTCATGTCACTTCTTAGCTATCCGTTTTTTGAGTCAGGGACAATGTTTGTCTGTACAGTTCATATCAGAACACTTATCGGGAAATTCTATGTTTGCGGGAAAGAAATATTTCCCTAGCAAGTTGTTTCAATTGTTTTATGTTTGAAGCTGCTCAGAAATTGGGAATATTGGGAGTTGTGCCAAAGCCTCTCGCCTTACCCACTACTCAGCCAAAAAGAATATGAATGAGAACACACTGCATAGGCACCCTTGTCTTGTCCTTCCTTTCTCTTGCATCCAGTTTACTGAGAGTTGTTCTTATCTCTGCTCATTAGAAGGGAGCATATCAGCTTTAATGCCTTTTCTGTATTAAAATGTTTAGTATTACCGTATCGCCTAGGAGCCCTAGTCATGGCTGAGGACCCTGTTGAGTACAAGCACAGAACAAAAGATGGTCCATGCCCCTGAGAGCATCCAATCAGGGTATATGATATGACCGATGGAGTATAAGGAAACAATGAGACAATATTGGTCAGCAGGATGGGCAATGGTCTCAGCTCACTAATAGCCTAACACTCAAGTTTTTGTAGGCATCACGGCAAAGAATAATATTGAGGGTTTCTGAAGGAAGATAATTAAAGTAGCGTCACAGATGTTCACAGTCAGCCCCTCTTAAGTATGAGGAAAAAGCGTGAAGGTTACTGTTTGAAAATGTAACAAGTGGACACTGGAGGCAGGAGTTGACATCTCAATATTGAATGAGATATGATAGGTCCAGATAGCCCCTGAACAGCCTTGAAAGTGAAGACAAGTTGTTTAATGCAGTAGAGAAGGGGGGGATCAGTGGAAGAGGGGTGACATGGTCAAAGCAATGGGTCAGGAAAATTATCTGAACAGATACGAGTGGGGCAAGATTGCATGTGTCAGGGCCAGAGAGAAGAAAGTTGAAGAAATCGAGGATGAGAGCCTGTACAAGTTTTAGCTATGTAAGTGGTTAGGAAAGACCTGTATCTTAGTGATGTTATGCAGAAAGAATCAACAAGATTTGGGCATAGCCTGGATGTGAGGATCTACAGAGAGGTCCAAGTTGAAGTGACGCCCAGGTTACGGGCCTGAGTGACAGGTAGAATTGTGGTGTTAGCTAGCCATAGGGATCGAGAGGCTGGGGAGAAAGATTAAGAACTCTGTTTTAGCCATGTAGAGCTGGAGCCAATGGCCAAAGGTGTCGGAGACAGGCTGAGATTTTAGCTTGGACGGAAGGAGACAGATCTGGAGTAGAGGTAGATCTGTGAGTTGTCAGCCTAGGGAATGGGTAGTTTGTGTTTGCAGACGAGATTACCCAAAGAGAAGGTATAGAGGAAGAAGAGAAGGGGAGCCCTATCAGAAAGTTGGAGGGGCCTCCAAAGGACATGCTGGAAAACCAGGAGCAGACAGTCACAGAAGTCGAGGGAGGGAAAAAATTCAGGAAGTGTGGCCAACAATGTCAAAAGTACCTGACAGGTCAAGGAAGGTGAGGACGAAGTACTAGTTCTGAGCTTTGGCTAAGAAGAGGTCATTAGAGACATTGGCAGAGCAGTTTCAGTGGAGAATAAGAAGTTGAAGCCGGATTGGAGAGGGCATAGAATGGAATTGGAGCAAAGAAATTCGAGACAGCAGTTGTAAACAGTGCACATGAGTTAAGGCTAGAAGTGTGCTGTGTGCTTTCCTTTCCATTCCCTGTCCAACAACAGTGGTTCAGAAAGATCTTAGCACTCTTTTGGCCTGAGACAGACCCTTTTTTATTGTTTACCTGTCTAGTGACTTTTTGTTCTCTAACTTCCATTGTGACTTTGTGGCGACTGGGAAAGAAGGGGGCTGATGCATGGAAGAGGGAGGTACGAGTGCAGAAAGTTCCTCATGTGGATACTTGGGAACAGTTGAGTCCCCTGTCAGTTTCCAGATAACCAATGTTAGAGTGACTATGCAGCCTAACTCTTCTGCTGTTTATTTCTTTTTTTAAATTCTTCTAATAACTGACATTTCCATCCTTCCCCACCCAGAGTTTGCTTGCTTGACTAAAAGATTGTTAAATATTGCAGTAGGAGTTCGTCATTTGGCTTCTGCTCTGGAAAGGAGTACACCATGGAGTGCATGGTGAACTAAAGTGCATTCTGGGGTTTTCACAGGCTGAGACAGCACCTTTTAGAATTGAGTTAAAAATTGAGAGAATTTGAGTAGGGGTATTAATACTTTAACATTTCTGCAATATCAGGTGTGTATGGCACTTTAGAGACAAGACTGGATTTTTCAAAAATGTATGCAAGGTTCGATGGACATGCAACAACCCAGAGCTGTGCAAACATGTATATATAAGTCCCAGATTGGATGCATGCATCAAAGTCCAGGCATTGCAAATTCAGCTCACACCTTTCTGAAAATCTGTCCCAAAATAAGGTACGGTTCTGGCCCCTTAAATGTTTACATTCTAAATTAGGTAATGATACAGGCAAAAAGAGAGTCATGTGTTTGTCCTAATTGACCCCATTCAAAAGTCAGTGATGAAACTCCTGTTTGACTGAGGGTATGTCTGCACTACGAAATTAGGTCGAATTTATAGAAGCCGGTTTTATAGATATCGGTTTTATACAGTCGATTGTGTCCCCCACATAAAATGCTCTAAGTGCATTAAGTCGGCAGACCGCGTCCACAGTACCGAGGCTAGCAGCGACTTCCGGAGCGTTGCACTGTAGGTAGCTATCCCACAGTTCCCACAGTCTCCGCCGCCCATTGGAATTCTGGGTTGAGATCCCAATGCCTGATGATGCAAAAACAGTGTCATGGGGGCTTCTGGATACATGTCGTCAGGCCCCTCCCCCGACGTCAGAACAACGGCAGACAATCGATTTGCGCCTTTTTACCTGGGTTACCTGTGCAGACAACATACCACGGCAAGCATGGAGCCCGCTCAGCTCACCGTCACCATAGGTCATCTGGGTGCCGGCAGATGTGGTACTGCATTGCTACACAGCAGCAGCTAATTGCCTTTTGGCAGTGGATGGTGTATTAGGATTGGTATCTGTCGTCGTTGTACTCTTCAGTGAGTTCAATCAGAGGCACCCGGGAAAGTTCTTCAGCAGATTCCTCTAAGAAATACTGCACCAAACTTTTCACTCTGGACATCTGATTCTTGACGATGATGGCTATCAGTCGTAGTACATCATTTTCTGCCAAGCACCCAGAAGATGCCGATGGCTATCAGTCATGCTACACAGTCTGCTGCCAGCTTAAGATGTAAAAAATAGATGGACCAGATTTGTTCTGTATTCATTTGCTTCCCCCTCCCTCCGTGAAATCAACGGCCTGCTAAACCCAGGGTTTTGAGTTCAATCTTCGGGGGGCCATTCTGTGTGACAGTTGTTTGTGTTTCTCCCTGATGCACAGCCATCTTTGTTGATTTTAATTCCCTGTACCTGTAAGCCATATCGTCAGTCGCCCCTCCCTCGCTCCGTCAATTTCGCGCCCTTTTTTCAGACCAGACGCCATAGCACTGGGATCATGAAGCCCGCTCAGATCACAGTGGCAATTATGAGCACTATGAACACCACGCGCATTGTCCTGGAGTATATGCAGAGCCAGGACATGCCAAAGCAAAACCAGGACCAGCTGAGGAGGCGATTGCAGCGTGGCGACAAGTGATGAGGAAATTGACATGGACATAGACCTCTCACAAAGTACAGGCCCCAGCAATGTGCAAATCATGGTGTTACTGGGGCAGGTTCATGGCGTGGAATGCCGATTCTGGGCCCGGGAAACAAGCACAGACTGGTGGGACCACATTGTGTTGCAGGTGTGGGACGATTCCCAGTGGCTGCGAAACTTTCGCATGTGTAAGGGCACTTTCATGGAACTTTGTGACTTGCTTTCCCCTGCCCTGAAGCGCCAGAATACCAGGATGAGAGCAGCCCTCACAGTTGAGAAGCGAGTGGTGATAGCCCTGTGGAAGCTTCCAACGCCAGATAGCTACTGGTCAGTCGGGAATCAATTTGGAGTGGGCAAATCAAGGGTAGTGACTCTGGGAAATGTGCAGGTCATAGTGGATGGCTTTGCTGCAATGGGATTCCCAAACTGTGGTGGGGCGATAGACGGAACCCATATTCCTATCTTGGCACCGGAGCACCAAGCCACCAAGTACATAAACCGCAAGGGGTACTTTTCAATGTGCTGCAAGCCCTGATGGATCACAAGGGACGTTTCACCAACAGCAATGTGGGATGGCCGGGAAAGGTACATGATGCTCGCGTCTTCAGGCACTCTGGTCTGTTTCGAAAGCTGGAGGAAGAGACTTTCTTCCCGGACCAGAAAATAACTGTTGGGGATGTTGAAATGCCTATTTTATCCTTGGGGACCCAGCCTACCCCTTAATGCCATGGCTCATGAAGCCGTACACAGGCAGCCTGGACAGTAGTCAGGACCTGTTCAACTATAGGCTGAGCAAGTGCCGAATGGTGGTGGAATGTGCATTTGGACGTTTAAAAGCGCGCTGGCGCAGCTTACTGACTCAGATAGACGTCAGCGAAACCATTATCCCCATTGTTATTGCTGCTTGCTGTGCGCTCCACAATATCTCTGAGAGTAAGGGGGAGACATTTATGGCGGGGTGGGAGGTTGAGGCAAATCGCCTGGCCGCTGATTACGCGCAGCCAGACACCAGGGCGGTTAGAAGAGTACAGCAGGGCGTGGTGCGCATCAGAGAAGCTTTGAAAACCAGTTTTGTGACTGGCCAGGCTACAGTGTGAAACTTCGGTTTGTTTTTCCTTGATGAACCCTCCGCGCCCCCCCTCCCCCCGTTCACTCTACTTCCCTGTAAACCAACCACCCCACCCTCCCCTCCCCCCTTCGAGCACCGCTTGCAGAGGCAATAAAGTCATTGTTACTTCTCATTCATGCATACTTTATTAATTCCTCACACAACTAGGGGGATAATTGCCAAGGTAGCCCGGGATGGGTGGGGGAGGAGGGAAGGAAAAGGACACACTGCAATTTAAAACTTTAACACTTATTGAAGGCTAGCCTTCCGATGCTCAGGCAATCATCTGGGGTGGAGTGACTGGGTGGCCGGAGGCCCCCCCACCGTGTTCTTGGGCATCTGGGTGAGGAGGCAATGGGACTTGGGGAGGAGGGCTGTTGGTTACACAGGGGATGTAGCGGCGGTCTCTGCTCCTGCTGCCTTTCCTGCAGCTCAACCATACGCTGGAGCATATCAGTTTGATGCTCCAGCAGCCAGAGCATCGACTCTTGCCTTCTGTCTGCAAGCTGACGCCACCTATCATCTTCAGCCTGCCACTTGCTCTGTTCAGCCCGCGATT
This sequence comes from Trachemys scripta elegans, assembly GCF_013100865.1. Lineage (NCBI taxonomy): Eukaryota > Metazoa > Chordata > Testudines > Emydidae > Trachemys > Trachemys scripta. The sequence continues at coordinate 49,913,399 of NC_048306.1, read as the reverse complement.
CATCCCGCCACCTCTCCTCTTGTTCATATTGTGCTTTTTTGCACTCTGACATTGACTGCCTCCACGCATTCTGCTGTACTCTTTCAGCATGGGAGGACATCTGGAGCTCCGTGAACATGTCATCCCAAGTCCGCTGTTTTCTCCTTCTAATCTTCGCTATCCTCTGCGAAGGAGAAACATTTGCAGCTGGTGGAGGAGAAGGGAGAGGGGGTTAAAGACACATTTTAGAGAACAATGGGTACACTCTTTCACTTTAAATTTTGCTGTTCACATTACACAGCACATGTGCTTTCGTTACAAGGTCGCATTTTTCCTCTTATATTGAGGGCATGCCGGTTTGGTGTGAGATCACTCACGCAGTGCCAGGCAACAGAATTCGGCTTGCAGGCAACCATGGTAAGCCACAGTCTTTTGGCTTTTTTAACCTTCATAACATGTGGGAGTGGCTTCAAATAGCAGCGCCCTCATTTCCCCTACCAAGGACCCATTGGGTTGGCCATTTAAAATGGTTTGCAATGTAAAACGAGGGGCTGGGGTTTCCAGGGTAACATGCAGCACAAACCCAACTACCCTCCGCTCCCCCCCCCCCAACACACACACCCAATTCTCTGGGATGATCACTTCACCGCTCCCCCCACCGCGTGGCTAACAGCGGTGAACATTTCTGTTCAGCCGAGCAGGAACGAGCACCTCTGAATGTCCCCTTAATAAAATCACCCCATTTCAACCAGGTGACCGTGAATGATATCACTCTCCTGAGGATAACAGAGATAAGGAATGGATGTTGTCTGCATTCCAGTAAACACCGGGACTATACGCTGCCATGCTTTGTTATGCAGTGATTCCAGACTACGTGCTACTGGCCTGGTGTGGTAAAGTGTCCTACCATGGTGGATGAGATAAGGCAGCCCTCCCAAGAAACCTTTTGCAAAGGCTTTGGGAGTACATGAAGGAGAGCTTTCTGGAGATGTCCCTGGAGGATTTCCGCTCCATCCCCATACACGTTAACAGACTTTTCCAGTAGCTGTACTGGCCGCGATTGCCAGGGCAAATTAATCATTAAACATGCTTGCTTTTAAACCATCTGTAATATTTACAAAGATACACTCACCAGAGGTCCCTTGTGTGCCCTCAGGGTCTGGGAGCATGCCTTGGGTGAGTTCGGGGGTTACTGGTTCCAGGTCCAGGGTGATAAACATATCCTGGCTGTTGGGGAAACCGGTTTCTCCGCTTCCTTGCTGTGAGCTCTCTTCATTGTCTTCATCATCATCTTCCTCGTACCCCGGACCCGCTTCTCTGTTGCGTGTTTCTCCATTGACTGAGTCAAAGCACACAGTTGGGGTAGTGGTGGCTGCACCCCCGAGAATGGCATGCAGCTCCGCGTAGAAGCGGCATGTTTGCGGCTCTGCCCCAGACCTTCTGTTTGCCTCTCTGGCTTTGTGGTAGGCTTGCCTTAGCTCCTTAATTTTCACACGGCACTGCTGTGCGTCCCTGTTATGGCCTCTGTCCTTCATGGCCTTTGAGACCTTTTCTAATATTTTGCCATTTCGTTTACTGCTACGGAGTTCAGCTAGCACTGATTCGTCTCCCCATATGGCGAGCAGATCCCGTACCTCCCGTTCTGTCCATGCTGGAGCTCTTTTGCGATCCTGGGACTCCATCATGGTTTACCTGTGCTGATGAGCTCTGCGTGGTCACCTGTGCTCTCCATGCTGGGCAAACAGGAAATGAAAGTCAAAAGTTCACAGGGCTTTTCCTGTCTACCTGGTCAGTGCATCTGAGTTGAGAGTGCTGTCCAGAGGGGTCACAATGAAACACTGTGGGATAGCCGAAGGCCAATAACGTCGAATTCAGTCCACACTACCCCAAATCCAACCCGCAAAGGCCAATTTTAGCGCTAATCCCCTCGTCGGAGGTGGAGTAAAGAAACCGATTTAAAGGGCCTTTTAAGTCGAAAAAAGGGCTTCATCGTATGGACGTGACCAGGCTTAATTCGGTTTAATGCTGCTAAAGTCGACCTAAACTCGTAGTGTAGACCAGGCCTTAGATAGGGCAAAGCTAGGCCAATGCTGAACACTTCCTAAATCCCAGGGACTGTGTGTGTTCTCTCTGCTATAACTAGAATGCTTTTCCAGCTTTAGAACCAATCATATAGACATGACTTCTCAGTCATGGATTGTGAAAGATTGCGGCAAGTCAATTTAGCAAAAAACCCAATCTGCATTAGATAAACTCTCATTGTTGATTGAGGTTCTTAATTCCAGGACCTAAAGCGAATTGGCTGGTACACTCTGAACATCATCAAGGTGCTTATTCCAATTTTAATAAAACATCCAGTGAAAGAAAAATGAGGTGGAAGAAATCTGACATGAAAAATGAGCAAAAAGTGAAATCTAACTGCGGAGGCTGGAATGCACTGAGAAGGTAGGTTCTTAGTGTGGGCTTAAGTCCATGTCAAATTCATGGAATACAACATAAACAAGAGCAATGGCACCTGCAATCTCTCAATGCTGTTGTGGGTAAGACCGCTCCAAACTGGATGCTCCAGTTTCTGAAAACAAGGTAGAGTATCTGGAAGACTCCAGGAGCATAACTAAGTAGCAATGCTGTTGTTGTCTTCTCTCTGCCCTCACAGCATGAGATGCAAGAATAATTCCAAGGGCTCCTTCTGAAGGTAGAGTGGGACAGGATGGCTCGGGAGGAAAGAGCGAGGAGGAGAGAGGCATCGATGGGGCTCTCAGTGCAGTTCTACACAAGTTACAGTGTGAAATGTGCAGTTACATCCCCCTTGGGACTGAAGGCTGCCCCTCTGGGCCACGGAAATACACCATATGTGCTAGCAAAGCCTAGTTCTCTGTTGGACGCTAGAATGGAATCATGTTTTGGTGTTGGGTAGGTGCTCAGAGAAGGGAAAGAGGAGCATCTTCCTTCTCCCCCACCCTCCCACTAACTGCACAGCACAGGGCAAGGTTTGCTCCTGGTATTTCCATTTTGGTGTTTGTTCATTTCTGGCCTGACTAGCTCTTTAATGGAGGTAGTGTAGTCTAGTGCAGAGGTTCCCAAACTTTTTTTCTGCACCCCACTTCTCCATGGGAGTCATGTAACTGCCCACCAACTCCTGCCCATCTGGGGCAGAAAATGACTCATTGAGGCAAGCCAGCAGCTTATGCCTGGGGTCGCAGCAGGACCCAGCTGGCTCCATCCCAGAGGAACCCATGGCAGAGCATAGCGGGACTCCTGGCACTCCCCCCCCCCCCCCAAAACCTAATGCCCCCACAGGCTCTGGTGGGTTTAAAATATGGGGGGTGGGGGTGAGGGGCAGCAGTTAGGGAGTGGAGAAGGGAGAGGGGCAGCAGATGGGCCTGAGCAGGACTGTGGTCCTCACCCACCGTGATCACTGAGGACTCCCTGCTGCTGCCTTGCCCACTGGCTGGCTGTAGCACCTCACCCTGATAACCTTGTGGGCCCCCTAAAAAGTAGGGCATGTGCAGTTTGAAAACCAGTGGCCTAGTGAATAGAACACTGGAGCGGTACGCAGCAGAGCTGGGTTCTGTTCGCAGCTTGGCCACTGGCCTGCTGGGTGACTGAGGGTCAATCACGTAATTCCCCCGTGCCTCAGTTTCCCACTGTAAAATGGGGGTAATGCTACTGACCTGTGTAAATTGCTTTTAGGCGTAGGGGTGAAAAGCACATGGTATTATCAGAATAAATCATTTTTTTGTTTGTTTTTAAAGGCAGGTACAGTTAAAGCCCTGTCCTCAGAGTTGTATCCAGTAAGTAGCTCTCAGTGCTCCTTCTATGTCCCTCTCCCCACAATGTGATAAGTAGGAAAGCAGAGCACTGGCCCCACCCTACATGCTGCTAGCCAATGTGCCCATTTCCATATTCAGGGAGTGGGCCCGCTTGTGCTGTCCCCAGAAATGTACCACCTCTGCTGCCTATGGAGACCCTCTGTGGTTCTGAGGCAAGAGTGGCATTTCCCCTAAATGCACAGGGTCAACAGCCATGGGCACATTTTAAAAATGCAAAGAGTGGTACCAGGGCTGAAAGCAATGCAAGGGGCTCTTTATGCCTTTAAGGTAGACCCTCTGCACTGAATGGGTGGAGGAGCACAAAGTGGGAAGGAGTGGTCAGAGTTGCACTATACAAATAGCTGTCAGAGAACATTACCAAGGGTGCTCTGCAGAGCTGGCAGTGATGAGATAGAGCTGTTATCTCAGCCTGCAGCAGAATGGAGCCCTTTATGCTCCTGCTGCATGTCAATAGGAAAGCCAGGGCCTCCCAGCCATATGTATCTGTGCATAACTGTCCCCAGAGGCAGCTGCTTCCATTCTCCCATCACCAATCTCCACACCCTATCCTTAGCTGCGGTCAAGTCCTCAACCACAGAGAATGCTCTTGAAGTGTGCCAGTTTCTGTTTGGGAAGAGAAGTGGGGAATAGGTGAGACCTCTTCCATTGCTCAAATGGGGACTTGCCCATCAAGGGCTTACAGTTTGCAGTGTGAGCTGCAAGCATAGTGGCTAATAAACCCATCTTCCAAAGGCCATTCCACAATGTGCATTCAGCCAATTGCTGCCCACCTCTGAGTCCAGACAGTTCTGAACCTGGCCACCAACCTCTTGTGGGACGGGGGGAGGAAAGCAGCCACCATCCATGGTGGCTAGCTGCCCTGGGAGTATGGGGATGCTGCCGCATGTCCTTCACCAAGCCAAAACTGTAGGGAGTAAAAGTAGTGGTTTATAATAGCAGATGGTGGAAATGTAACGCTGGAGGGAGCCCTGCCAATGTGTCTCTAGTATACATCCAAAGATATTAAGAGTCTGCACTATAATCATTGCAATTTTACTTCAAACACAAATGTGGCAAGTTTTTGTCAGTACAGACCCTAGGAATTCATGCCTCTAGTCAAAGGAAGAGCTCTTTGTATTGGCAAGCCTCAAACCAAGAGCCTTTACACCCTCTAGGAACAGCAAGTCTTGCATACATGATTTATGGGGTTTCAGTTTGGAGTGTCACTATCAGTATCTAGGATTTATTTGAAATTAGTCATGTAATGACTGGATAAACCATAGAGTTTGGTGGGTAATTGTAACATATTCTAGGCAAGAAATAAGGATAAGGCCTTGTGGCAACCCCAGTGCATTTGCCCTGTTGAATTAATAGCCGGTCCTTAGACTAATGAGATGTAACAGACAGTATCACACTTTCTCCAGTTCATAGAGAGGTGGGCCAGCAGTACAAACTGTAGCATATGACAGAAGCTCAATGAAGAGTAATTTGTGCGCCTGGACAGTACTGAGTGATACCTTGCAGAAAGCAAGGTCCCTATATGGAAACATGACATGGTTGCAGCAATTAAAATGTCCAGGTTGGAATGAGTCTCACAGGGCGAATGCCACAAGCAGGGCTCTCTTAACAGATGCTTGTGTAGTAGCAGCACATTGGCTTGGAGAGCTGCAATTGGCAGGTTTCATGTTTTGACAGGATGCTTTTAGATCATATAGGGGAGCTGTCCAAGGGCTGCCTAAAGGCAATTGTGATGACTTTGCCCTCAAATGAATCCTACCCAGGTCTTAGTATTTGTCTGTTCTCAGCATATTTGCCTCTCTTAAGCCCAGAGCTCAGAGTTAAAGTTTAGGGAAAGGGAAGTGACAAACACCCAGTTCTGTTCTTTGCCCTCTGGGATAAACATAAAGCATGAGTTCTGCTTGACACCCCCACTTCTTCAGACTGCCTTTGCTGTGCAAGGCTTTGGGGCAGAATGAGAGAGGGAATCTTTCCAAACCTCTACACAGTCCACACCCTGTGTAGCGACAAAATTCACCCTCTTGCTATAAAGCTCTCTCCTCTCCAGGCTCGGCAGCTCCTAGGGTTCCTGCCTCAGGCCTGCTCTGCCCACACCCTAGTTCCTCTCTACCTCAGCCCCATCTATCAAGGCAGTCTCCATCTAAGGCTGCTCCTTCCCACCAGTTGGAGGTCTTCCTGGGAGGTAGTAGCCCCTTCCAACAGAAGATTCCATTAACTCCTTCCTGCCCTGGTCCAATGTGGGGGTTGCCTCTTCCACCACAGGAAACACCTTTTCCTATCCTGCCTTAAAGAAGGAGTGCTGCTCATTAGGGCTACCAGTTACACAGGAGTTTCGGCACATAGGAGGGGAGGCTAACATTATTTGCTGCTTGACACCATCTTCTGAGAACAAAGCAAAAACGCAGAGGCTATTGGCTTGCCCTGGGACAAGAGGTGAAGTTTGTTCATTAGTGTTGCATGTTGTTTGCCTTTCACATTACCTAATTATCCAGGTGTGTGGAGAGAACTTATAATGTGTGTATTGGTGAGCAGCAGCATGCTAATTTCATTCTGATTGCTGAGGGTAAGGACCACTATTGTATAAGGCAGGTTGTCCTTATCCTTCTTGGCCTCGGATGAGAATACAACCCATCCCTTGGAGAACAGCAACCTGGGAAATGTGATTTTTATCCCCCCTCCTCTAAGGTTTACTTCCTTTTAAAAATGTGTGTAGAGCATCAGGGGATACTGAGATTGGCACTGACTGTTCTGTAAGAGATAGAAAGGCTGGTCACTGAAGGTGTTTCTGTCCAGCATTTCAAAAGCAGCCCAGCTAAATGGTGCCACGTTCTCACATTTTTGAGCTTTGTCAGTTTCTGAAGATGATTTTGAAAAGCAAATAAAGTGATGTCTGAGAGTAAACCCACGGCTGCAATGTTGCGGTCCTTAAGTAGTAGCAGTAAGAAAGGAAAGGATTGTGATGAATAAATCAGAAATCAAGATTGCATGGGCTGCCTGTACAGTTATGTTTTCAGCAATGTATGGAACGGGCTCGGAATGATCAATGATATTCAGCAGCCTACGTAAAATGAATGAGACTTGGAGACTGCAGCTTTGGTGATGGAGCAATTTGTGCTGTATAGTCCAAAAATGTCTAACAGATAGAGCAGAGCTGCCTCAGTAAAACTCCAGCAGGAGTAAAACAATAGGGCCTGTGTGAGCAGACAAGGAGAAGAAAATCTGCTAGGATTGCTCTGTGCAAAAGTCAGATGCTAAACTGGGACTCAGGAGAACAGGGTTCAGTTCTCTGCTCCTGCAAACTGCATTTGCAATGTAGGTAACTCAGCCTCTATGGGTGTTAGTTCTCCATCTATACTGTGGGGATAATACCTCTGCCCCATCCCACAGGGGAGGAAATTTGTGAGGAAAATTGCATTAGGATTGTGAGGTGCTCAGATGTTATTGGGGGGGGGGAAGTATAATGGACAAAATTGCTGCAGAAATGGGAGAGGGAGACAAGACTGTTTCCCCCTCCCCGATCTCCCTGTCTTGGAGAAGGAATTGTGGGTCAGGCCCCCATACTGATCCTACAAGCTCTGGAATCCCAGGGCACGCTCGCCCCCAGCTTCCCTGCTAAATGAATGACATTTCCAGGGTCACTCCTAACCAGGGCTGCCCACTGCAGCAGTGGGGCTGGGGAAGGGAGGATGCAGCCTCTGTATTGCTTTTTCTGTGGCTTGGGGGGAGGGGGAGGAGAATGTGTCCCTCCAGCCCTTCCCTAGGCTCATTCCTCTTTTCATGGCAAACCTGACCCCCAGAGCCCCAGCCAGGGTTGGGCAATGCTGCCCCTGGAGGTGGCTATATACAGGAAGAACCATGGAGGGCTTCCCCTGTGCACAGAGCAGTGCAGGGTAGGAGCTGACCCAGTGCAGATGTCACTCACATTCAGCAGCACCTTACTCCCTGAGCAATCCCGGTGCCAGCAACGTGAGGTAAGCTGGCAGAGCCCTGAGTTCCCAAAACATGCTGAGGCTGCAAATTCTGCTGCTGGAAAAGAAGTGCCTTTGAAAAGCAAAACCACCTGCCTGCATGCTTATGAAATGTAGCAGCTTTTGTGGGGCAGAGGCAGGGCCCGGGAGTAACTGGCTCTGCAGCAGGGGAGAGCTACGCTTCTGGGCATTTGGCTCATCAAAAATATTCCAGAAACCCTCTCGGAAATGTCAAGGTGCCTGTGGGGGGCCTTGTACAACCCCACTCACATAGCGTCCTCCCAGGGCCGGCTTTAGGAAGTGCGGGGCCCAATTCGAACATTTTTGGCAGGGCACCGGCAGGGATGACTTTAAAAAAAAAAAACTTAAAAAAAACCCCTTTCATTTCTTCCATGTATTATTTACTTTCCATAATTATATAAATAATAACAAAATTATATATTACGTACATTGCTGGCTGGAGGCAGGACAGGGGCTGACTGGAGGTAGGGTCTGGCTGGAGGCAGGGCAAGGGGTGCGGGGCTGGCTGCGGGCAGGGCAAGGGGTGCGGGTCTGGCTGGAGGCAGGGCAAGGGGTGCGGGGCTGGCTGCGGGCAGGGCAAGGGGTGCGGGGCTGGCTGGAGGCAGGGCAAGGGGTGCGGGGCTGGCTGGAGGCAGGGCAAGGGGTGCAGCAGGGGCTGGCTACAGGCAGGGCAGGAGTGCAGGGGGTGCAGCGGGCTGGCTGTGGGCAGGGGCTGCGGGGCTGGCTAGAGACGGGCTGGCTGTGGGCAGGGCAGAGGTGCGGGGCTGGTGTGGGCAGGGGGTGGCTGTGGGCAGGGGGTGCGGGGCTGGCTGCAGTCAGGGCAGGGGGTGCAGCAGGGGCTGCGGGCAGGGCAGGGGGTGCGGGGCTGTGGGCAGGGCAGGGGTGCAGCAGGGACTGGCTGCGGGCAGGGCAGGGGCTCTCCTGCTTCTACCACCCCGGCCCTTTAAATAGCTGCAGAGCCCTGGGGAAGCAGCGGGGCTCCGGCGGCTATTTAAAGGACTAGGGCGGCAGAGGCAGCTGGAGCCCCGGCCCATTAAATAGCCGCCAGAGCCCCCCGCTACCCTAGGGCTCTGGGGGCTATTTAAAGGGCCTGGGTCTCCCCTGCTTCTACCGCCCTGGCCCTTTAAATAGCCGCGGGAGCCCTGGAGTAGTGGCGGTGGGGCTCCAGCAGCTATTTAAAGAGCTGGGGCGGTAGAAGCAAGGGGAATCCCGGACTTTTTAAATAGTCTCCAGAGCCCGCAACCCTACCCCAGGGCTCCAGAAGTGGGGCTTTGGTGGCAATTTAAAGGGCCTGGGGCGCCAGCCCCTGCTGGGAGCCCCAGGCCCTTTAAATTGCCCCCTGGGGAAGCCAGCCGTCCTGGTATGGCAAACCAGCGGCAGCAAGGGCACGGGGCCTGATTCAGGGGAATCGCCTGAATCAGCCTAAAGCCGGCCCTGCGTCCTCCTGGGCACTGTGCACAGCATGGCACAACCGCCTTCTGCACAGGCACCCCAGCAGCAGGAACCAACTCTTCCTTGTGGGGCTCTCCGGAAGCTGCGCAAGCCAGAGTGCCAATATGGAGGAACAGACGGGTAGGGGGAGGGCTCCCTCTGCTTTGCGCTACATGGGGTGCAGTCTATGCTCCCCTGCATAGCCCAGTGTGTGGGGGAGAGTGCAGCTGTGGTCCTGCATCCCTATTGCTCCTTTTAGGATGATTCTGACCCAGGGGGCCCATTCCAGGAGCAGGTCCTGTGCTCAAACTGCAGGGCCAGCTGTGCCAGGCCGTGTGGTGGGTGAGGGCTCGGAGGAAGAGGAAGGATCCTTGTACCTTCCCCTTGCTTCGGGCGGCTGGCAGTGCTGTGGTCCATCACACAGACATCAAAGATTACTCAGAGGCCTGGCTGTTTCTCTTCAACCTTTATCTCAGGAGGAACTTTCAGACAGAGGCAGATCTCAAAAGCCAGGTTCATGTGCAAGGCAGTATATTTTGTCAGTCCCTTTCTTGCTAATTATTGACAGGATCTGTTTGAGGGAGAGCTACCATGTAGCCTTTCACTCAGCAGTGAAGCAACAGCCTCATGTTCAACAAAGGGCCAGCCTTAAAGGTTCTAAAACCCTGGATCAGGTCTAATAAAATCATGTGATTGCCTTAAAAATCATGAAACATTTTTAATTCTTTTTCTCTGCCTTCAGGTTCCTTGGACTTTAGGGTCCACTCGAGTCGCATCTTCAAGCTTTTCTCTTTAGCTAATGAAGCTGAGATTCTCACAATCACATGAATCCAGGAGCTAGGGCTTTAAGAAAAACCCAAACTTGCAAGAATTGGCAGCACTGCCCAGGGGTTGTTTGACCACAAATTCCATATTATGGCTGCATGGCAGGATAATGGTCTGTATGAAGAGGACTGGATGGATGAAGGGATTGGGAATGCAATACATACACTGTCAACATTTTTCTGGCTTTGCATTTAGCCCAGGTAATAAGTGTTGCCAACTCATCTTGCAAGTCTCATGATATTTGTTGGGTTGGGGAAGTGGAGTCAGGTGGTTCTAGGAAAATCCCAGTTTGCTTTTTCTGTTTCTTTTTTTTTTATATAACAAAAGCAAGTTTCCCGCCCTTATGTCTGCAGAGAAAACTTAACCCCTGAAAGGCTCAAACTAGAAGGCAAATGAAAAGAATCCCAAAGCTTTCCTTTTCCAATTGCACGATCTTTAAGCCAGTCTTATGTCTGTTGGTGCTCTGACTCTTTTTGGTCACTTGTATGACTGGTGTATCTGGAACCCCATCCCTGGACCAGGACCCCATTGTGCTCATGGCTTCTTGAATGCTTGAATTTGACTACACTTGACCCTGTCTGCAACCAGAGCCAGTTGCAACCCCAGCCTCTGTCAGTTCCTTGGGGGCAGTGGTTGTACTTCTTGCAAGCATGCTATTGGGCTCTGCACAAATGATTTTACCTGGGTGTGAAAGGCCTTTAACTTTTTCCAGTCAGTGAAACAAAAGGGGTGGTTAGAGGAAGGGTAGTTCTGATGATGATGACGTGGATACCAGTAAACCATGAATTTGTTAGACATGTCAGAGATTTCTAATCTATACTAACACAGGAAATTGTTACTGCTTGGTGCTCCACTGAACAAATATTTGAATCTTTTAGGCCACTCAATGAGAGGAAACATTCGGAACAGCTGATTAATTGCTTGAAATTTTTTTTAAAATCTTCAGTATCCCAACCTCATTTTTCACTTTGTCCTGGTTCGTCTGTTGAGAAATTGAACCATCAGATTTGTTGGGCTTGGCTAATCCGCATGTGCCCTGTATATTTTTTTTATTAGTTGCAGTCAGGTCTGTAACTTCTCTGGGAACGATCAAATGTGATTTTAAATGTCATCTTACAAAGATTCATTTCATTATCTCCTTGCTTTTTTCAAGGTGCTGCTGCAGTGAGTGCAGATGGCACTTCACTAGGAGTTTTCCTTCCTTCGTAAAAATTGAGCGACACGATTTAGGGAAAATTTCCACTTTGAGAAGGAATTGCAGCCCTAGATGACTTATAAACTTGCGAAGGGGCATACAGATCCTTTGATGCCCCTTGCGGAGAACCTACAGCCATAACTTCCCCTCCCCACCATATCCCAGTGCTGTGCTTTGGGGGTTAAACCCCAGCTTCTGGCCTACACTGGGTGAGGCTATGAGCCCTGGAGATTGAATTCTTTTAGGAGATAAAAGCGGGGGAGGGCTCTGAGCAGAAGCCAGGACTGGGAAACAGGATAATGATTTGTTCTGTTTGGACTTGTGTTGCACCCCCAGGAAGGATGTGGTTGGTGCCTCTGCTGCCATGTCACTGTGACTGCACCTGAAATCTCAGAGGGGATATTGGCTGCATAAGCCCAGCCTCCTGCTGAGTCTAAGGCTACGTCCTCACTGGGGGAGGGGGAGGAGAGTGTCGATTTAAGATACGCAAATAGCGTAGCTGAATTCGACGTATCCGAGCCGACTTACCCCACTGCGAGGATGGCGGCAAATCGACCTCCACAGTTCCCCCGTCAACGGCGCTTACTCCTACCTGCACTGGTGGAGTACAAGCGTCGATTCGGGGATTGATTGTCGCGTCCCGATGAGATGCGATAATTTGATCCCCAAGAGATCGATTTCTACCCGCCGATTCAGGCGGGTAGTGAAGACGTAGCCTCTGTTTAGCTTTGTGTGCCTAAGCCATGCCCGGGTTCATAGAGTAGCTATAAGAGCAGTCAGGGAGAGACAGCTCCCTGGATACTGGCACCTGGGAACTTCCTAACCCCAGACTAGAGGAGCTCTTGCAGTACTTACATGCTTGCAGAGATAGAGGGACTGGCTGCCTTGGGCGATTGGGAAAAGGACACAGAGCCTTTACTGTCAAGTCTTTCGTTTGTTTTCAGCCCCGAGCTCCTTACTGCTGGCTGCTCTCAGGTCAGTTGTGAAATAGGTAGCCCCCTCCCAAAAGCCATCCCGGCGGGCATTCCGTGGGCTGCTGCCCCAGCCAAAGAGGGTCTCCTGGCTGGGCCCAAGGGAGGCCTGTTGCTCACGGGAGTAGAGAAAGAGACTTGAACTGGCTGGGCCTGACCCTGAGCTTCCACTACTCAGTGGGAGCCAGTGGTGGCCAGAGGGAGTTGCTATGTACATGGCTATGGAGACACAGCCCCAGCCTCCATGCTACACCACTCTTCCTGTCCCCACTGGGTTGCTTCTGACCAGAATTCTGGGCACAGCCCGTGGGGCAGAGGAGGAGGGTTTTGGGGATGGGATTACAGGTCTGCCGGCTAAGAGGCTGAGCACATTGAGTGCTCACTGTTAGCTAAGAGTGACCTGCTCATCAGAGGGGCTTCCTGGCCCCTGCAGCTCAGCATTTCTGTAAATAAGGCTTCTTAACTCCGTATTTAGGCACCTGTTTAAGTGCCTGCTGCGGGGCACCCCAGATCAGTTCATCACATGTGCAACTCACACTAGGTCTGTGTCTTGTGCTGAGAGGCTGGTGCATCTAAACCCTGTGACTAGGGCCGGCTCCAGGGTTTTTGCCACCCCAAGCGGCAGGGGAAAAAAAAAAAAAAGCTGCGATCGCGATCCACGGCAGCTCCACCGCACCGCTTTCTTCTTCGGCGGCAGGTCCTTCCCTCCAAGAGGGACCGAGGGACCCTCCGCCAAAGAGTCATGCATGGACATGTGACTTGCCCAGGTGACTCCAGAACTCCATCTTGGAGCTGGATTTTGCATAGGAGTGAGAGGGGGGGTCTCCACCCACAAGAGTCTATTTAAACCCCTGGGAGATCCCTCCAGTTTGTCTTCAGCTGGCTAAAGAAGGAGCCTCTCCACACACACACCCCCGTCCCAGGAAACTGGAACAAAGGACAGTAACTACAGGGGGCGTGAGTGATTGCTGGACCCAGGCTAAAAGGAGATTAGTCTGTAAAAGGGAGCATTCTGGAACTGGTGAGGATCTTATCTGTGTTTAGTTTGATTAGACATAGATTTGCGCATTTTATTTTATTTTGTTGGTGACTTACTTTGTTCTGTCTGTTACTACTTGGAACCACTTAAATCCTACTTTCTGTATTTAATAAAATCACTTTTTACCTATTAATTAATTCAGAGTATCTATTAATACCTGGGGGAGCAAACAACTGTGCATATCTCTCTATCAGTGTTATAGAGGGCAAACAATTTGAGTTTACCCTGCATAAGCTTTATACAAGGTAAAACGGATTTATTTGGGTTTAGACCCCATTGGGAGTTGGGCATCTAAGTGCTAAAGACAAGCACACTTCTGTGAGCTGTTTTCAGGTAAACCTGCAGCTTTGGGACAAGTAATTCAGACCCTGGGTTTGTGTTGGAGCAGACGGGAGTGTCTGGCTCAGCAAGACAGGGTGCTGGGGTCCTGAGCTGGCAGGGAAAACAAGAATAGAAGTAGTCTTGGCACATCGGTTGGCAGCTCCCAGGGGGGTTTCTGTGACCCAACCCATCACAGGGGCCATTTAGGGATCTGGGGCAAAAATCTGTCAGGGATGGTATTTGGTCCTGCTGTGAAGGCAGGGGACTGGACTCGATGACCTTTCAAGGTCCCTTCCAGTCCTACACTTCTATCTTCTATGACTCCCCCTGTGTGCGAAGGGGTGGGGCAGACAGAGCAATCCAGACAGCTCTCCTGCTCCCAGCCTCAGAGCAGCAGCAGCCCACACAATGGGGAATTTACATTTCCCAGAGCCAAGGGAGAGAAAGGAGCTGCTGATCCAGCTCCTCCGGGACAGCCGTATCAACTTCTTGTTCAGGGAGGAGTAAAAGCCTGCTCTGCCCTGCAAACGGACCACTTTTACCTGCCGTGGGAGCTGGGTTAGAAACTGCAGCCACATGCGGCTCATCTGCTGGCTCCCTGCCAAAACAGCTGATAGGGGCTGTGCACTACAGTAGATTGGTTAGAAACGGCTAATCCAGCCACCCGCCAAAGGTTCATGGGGCTCCGCGTGCCTGAGAGCTGATTTGCAGCTGCCACAACTGATTATCATGTAGGGTTACCATATGTCCGTATTTTCCCAGACGTTTTTAGATATTTAAAAATTCCTCCCAGACGGGATTTAAGAACTAAAAAGCCGGACATGTCTGGAAAAATACGGACGTATGGTAACCCTAGTCGGGGGCTTTGGGGAAGGGGTGGAGTGGGGTCAGGGTTGGGGCGGAGCAGGGGCTGGAGCCTGGTGTCCTACGCAGCTGCAGACTTTGTGTAGGGGTAGGAAGGGAGCCTGCACGGGACACCCAGCATGAGCAGGGATCTTGTGCTTGGGCCTCTTTTAGGGAAGGACAGAATTTTTTATTCAGCAAGTGCACTTGGCAAAGCTGACCTAACAAGGATCCAGGCTGGATTTTATCTGGCTTCATCACTGGGGGGCACAAAGCCATCCCAGACCTAAAATGGAAATTGAGGTTAGCCCATAGTGGTTTGGGGGGATGGGGACCGTGTGTGCATGGGGGAGGGGTGATGCCTTTCCTTGCTGACCTAGAAAATTGACCCAAAGCTTCCCCCACCCTTAACTGCCATGAGCCTCTCCCTAGGATTCCCTCATGTTCCCTGAGGGTTATGAGAGGCATTTCACACATGGCAGCCACTGCTGCAAAGGCTCCTGACATCTTGGGGCCCCAGCACCTCAGAAGGCGGGGTGTGAAATTTGCCCCTAAAAAGCACCAGTCGTTGCCATTTGGTCACCTAACAAAGCTTCCCCTACTGTGCTAGGGCAAGGCCAGGAGTCTCCTATCCTGGCATCTGTACCCCATCCACATTAACTGATAGGCTAGACGAATGAAGGAAACCATTTCTTCGTCGTGTTTCATCCCAGACAAAGGATTCCGGGTTTCCTTGTTTACAAAGCAGCATCTCCTCACTAACGATTCCTGGTGAATTATTTAATCCAATCAAGTGATGCAAAGGTGAAGAGAGATTCTCAGTTAGGTTTTAGAGTTTGGGGTGTTTTTTTTTTTTTTTTTTTTTTTTACTTACAGATCTACCTGGAAAAAGAACAGGAGTACTTGTGGCACCTTAGAGACTAACAAATTGATTTGGGCATAAGCTTTTGTGGGCTAAAACCCACTTCATCAGATGCATGCAGTGGAAAATACAGTAGGAAGATATATTTGTTAATCTCTAAGGTGCCACAATTACTCCTCATTCCTTTTGCTGATACAGACTAACACGGCTACCACTCTGAAATCTACCTGGCTGATTAGTGAGGGGGCTGAGCTCAGAACAGTGTCAGCCTGCCATTTAATTCCAGGGACAGGCCACCAGAGGCCTAGGAGTCCTGCCAGCCTTAGGTCAGTGCAGGGTGACCTGAGGCAGGAATTGATTCAGTACATGTGACCCAGCTACCCGCAGGCCTGCCAGTAACATGTGAAGGAGGGAGCTGTATTTTGGGGCTGCTGTCTGATAGAGCCTGGCCGCACCTTTCCCAAGCTCATGTAACCTATGTACTTCGCTGACCTTCGTCACCATACTTTCTGAGCACCTCTGAACCATTCATGGATTTCATCCTCGCATGCCCCTGTGAGATGGGGAAGCATTATCCCTGTTCTACTGAGGGGGAACTGAGCCGGAGGGCCATTTGTCCAAGCTCACTCAGGGAGTGTGTGTGGCTGAATGGGAACAGAACAGAGATCTCAGGCAACCTGCTGCATGGCCAGGGATGCGCTATGCATGCATTCCTCCATGCATGCTCTCATATATACCCTCTTCTGGCTAGTTTTATGTTCCTTGGAACTTCTAAAAGGGCCACCTAGTATACTTAACTCAGGGCTGCTCAGTCTAAGGGAGTTTGGCACCTAACTCCTGTTCAAATTAGACACCTAGTTTTTTAGGCTCCTTTGAAAATTCCAGCCAAATACCTACTGTAACATGCAAAGCTATTGTGGGCGGAGTGTACCAATCCATTTAAAACAATCTGTCAGTTTCTGATCTATGGGTCCCTTGATCCATCAGTGACATAACTGAGAGGAGGTGGCTGATTTAGTTGGTAAAGGAAGTATTAAGAAATGCTTAAGAATCAGTCTAAAGATGATAAACAGATCGGAGCGACAGTGTTTACAGTCAAAGATTGCAGTGATCCATAAACAAAAAACTAGCATTACAAATCCAAGATCAAACAGCTGTACAAGAATGGACATAGGGTCTGAGACATGTGAGTGAACCAAAGGATGCCCCTTCCCTGCCCCATGTGGTAACTGCATACATATGAAGCGAGGTGCTTTGGCCAAATAAAGCAGGAATTTACATGGAAGATTTTTTTTTTTTAAGATCCTTGTAGCTGGCAAACAAATGGTAATGCGCCAGCTAGAGTAAAGAAAAACTTATAAAACAGGGCACAGCACCTAGAAGAAAAAGCAAACCCAATTGCAGTGTTATGGGGGGGAAATTGAAAGGCAGGCTGAAGTCGTTTTTAATATACACCTCTACCTCAATATAACGCTGTGGTCGGGAGCCAAAAAATCTTACCGCATTATAGGTGTGTGGAAATAGAACTGGGGGGCCTTCCTTTTAATAACCTGAGTAACACCGAAGGCCCAAATTCAGACCCTCTGACAGAGACTCGGTACAGGACTAAGCTGTACAATTCCCTGCCAAACTCGGTCAAGGGTCATGACCAGAGAAGGGAGGGGGGAGGAAGTAACAGTGGTAAAGGCCTCGGCAACCTAATAACTGCATGTTTATGAAATATAATAACGGCTTGTGTGAAGCAATAGGTAACTTTAGCTAAATGCAAACTGACTAAATGCAACTCTTCCTGTTGTTCCAGCTATCTGCAAACTCAGCCAATCATATACCCTCTTTGAGCGTCCTATGTTAACCCCCTTGTGCCCATAACCATAAAGCCCCGGAAAATAATATGTACCCTGATGAAAAATACCCCTAAATTGGTGCCAAGTAACACCCATAACGGGGAAAAAAACAGAGTGACCCCTTACCTAATAGGCACCCAATTCTCGTAAAATAATAAGGAAGGTGCCGGGAATAGGGGGGCAGGCCCCAACTTTAATTTTTCCGTGACGTATGATTTTTCCACTGTGCTTGCGGTTTGACGGAATAAAGCAGCCTGCGAGCTGCTGCTAGGGGTGTTAGTCTTCAGACTGCACCCCAATGCACTGGTATGTATGTCAATAAACTGGCCTCAGGCTTGAGTCTGTAAACTAAAATCAATGTGTGGGTGTCTTTGACCACGACAGATGAAACCGCGTTGTATTGAACTTGCTTTGATCCACCGGAGTGCGCTTCTCCCCCCCCCCCCCCAGCGCTGCTTTACCGTGTTATATCCGAATTCGTGTTATATCGGGTCGCGTTATATCGGGGTATCGTGGTAGAGGGGTATAACCTTATGCACCCGATCACACCACCCAAGAATGGCTAGCACCAGTGAAGAGGAAGGCTGGCCCAGTGCCTGGGGGACTAGTTGGAGACGTGGGCTTGGTTGCCTGCACAGCCACATACTTCTGGAGTGAGTCAGGGTGGGTCGAGACTGCAATCAGGAGGCATGGTTCCAGCATGTGTAGACGTACCCGGTCTAGCTCAAGTAACAGTAGCAGTGGAGCTGCAGCAGTACAGGCAGTGGTCACTCATGTATACACCCAGGGACCTTGATGGGTGGGGCTAGCTTGAGTGGCCATGGCTTCATGCTGTTGTTACTCCAGCTAGCTTTGATTTAGGGTTCACGCCTCCTGACTGCTGTGTGGACATACCCCCAGTCTCTCTCTACCTTAGTTCTCCCTGTGTACAGAGGGGACAGCAGCACTGCCCTGCCTCACAGTGGTGATGCAAGGAAAAATGAATGAAAGATTGGGAGGTACTCGGCTATCATGGTATTGGGGCCTGTACAAGTATCTTAGATAGACCATAGGAAGAGAACACTCACCCATTCTCCCCAGTTGAAAAGCAAGTCATGAGCCTGGAACAACTAGCAGAAATACACAAAGAGGAGCTTGGAACATCAAAGCCTGTGCTTGTCCCTTTCCCCAGCCTCTTCACACCTCCCAGCAACAAAACAAGATTGTCACTGGCTGGTGAGATACTGTCATCACCTCTAAACCCCAAACGAATGCAAATAGTAACGTGGCAGATGCGGTAGTCACAAGACATAAGCCTCTAATCATAGTTCAGACCTTGTGTTAATGCAACATGAAAGCCCAGCTCTGCTCTGAAATGTGGCTCTGATTACTTGGCGTTATGGGCTTCCATTTCTAGCATATCTCACATCATTTTCTTGTCAAACGGGATCAGGTTACAAGGGAAAAGAGGTGGAATGTTTGCCTTCTCAGTGGGCTGAACGCTGTTATGTGGCCACCTTACTTTCCCATGAAAAACTGCCAATGAAAGCTGACTCCTTTTCAGAGGTTCTGAGCCCCCATAACTCCTGCTGAACCATGGGTGCCGGAGGCCTCCACCAGTCGCCCCACCCCTAGAGGTGCTGAGGAGGTGCTGTGCCCCCCCCCCCCATGGAACTGACTCCAACTCCGGTTCCTGAGCCTGGTCCAGCCAGCGAGACAGGACAAGAGGTTCCTGACAAGCAGGAGGGACAGGAGGACCCTGTCCCCCCATTAGCCTCCTCATCTTCCTCCCCAGACAAGGCTGTTGCGAGCACTTCTGTCTCCAGACCGCCCCCCATAGACAGCCATGCCCACCAGGACCTCCTTTGCAGGGTGGCACGCAACATGGGTCTGCAGGCTGAGGAGATAGTCAGAGGACCCGGGGGTTGACATTTTGGCCCCAGAAGGTCTGTTGAGGGTGGCTCTTCCCCTCATCAAAACCATACAGGCCAATGCCAAGACCATCTGGCAGACCCTGGCCTCCATCCCTCCCATCGCCAAGAGCATTGAGAGGAAATACTTTGTGCCATCAAAGGGGTACAAATACCTCTTTACACACCCACAGCCCTGTTCATTGGTAGTTGCAACTGTAAATGAGAAGGAGAGGCAGAGGGAACAAGCCCCAGCACCTAAGTCCAAGGACGCCAAATGCCTGGACTTGTTTGGACGTAAGGTGTACTCAACGGGGGGCTCTAGCTCAGGATTGCCAATCAGAAGGCAATTCTGAGCCAGTATAACTTCAGCTCCTGAAACGCGATGCTCAAGTTCAAGTAGCTGGTGCCAACAGAGTCCAGGAAGGAGTTTGGGGCTATAGTAGAGGAGGGCAGGGTGGTGGCATAGACCTCTTTACAGGCCTCACTGGATGCTGCGGACTCAGTGGCGCGCACCTTGTCCTCTGGCACCGCAATGAGACGCACCTCATGGTTGCAGGCCTCAGATGATGCAGGATCTGCCTTTTGATGAGGCGGGCCTGTTCACAGAGCAGACTGCTGCATAGCCTAAAAGACTCAAGGGCTACTATGAAATCTTTGGGTATGCACACCCCAGCAACCCAACTCAAGCATTTCAAGCCCCAACAGTAGCAGCAGCATTCCTACCCTCCTTGGCCAAGGCAGGACTTTTACAGAAGGGGCAGGAATGGCAGAAGGAAGCCTTCCAAGCCCCTTCTGGACAGGGCCAGAGCCTGACCAAACCACCGTCTGGTTCCAAGCAGACCTTTTGAAGGGGCACCTGAGCACGGTGCCTCGATCCTGGATCCTTCCCTGTCCTTTTTGAATCATCTGTCCCACTTCTACTGTGCTTGGTCCCAAGTAACTTTGGACCGCTGGATCCTCTGCATGGTGGAAGTGGGATACTCTCTCCAGTTCTGCTCCTACCCTGCCTCCCACCCCCTTCCCCATCCTTCTTCAGGGACCCCTCTCAGGAGCAACTCCTTATCCAGGAGGTGCAGGCGCTCCTTGCCATGGAAGCAGTGGAGGAGGTTCTGCAGGGGCTAAGGGGCAAGGGATTCTATTCCCGATACTTCCTAATCCCCAAGGCCGGGGGGAGGGGTGGTGTCTCATACCCATTCTAGATCTGTGTGGACTCAACAAATTCATGGTAAAGTAGAAGTTCTTCTTCAAGTGCTTGCTCATATCAATTCCAGTTAGGTGTGTGCGCACGCTGTGTGCACGGCTGTCTGGAACTTTTCCCTAGCAGCTACCCGTTGGCCCGGCTGTGGAGCCCCCTGGAGTGGGCTCGGGGCATGCCATCCCAGGGCTTCACACCCTGTAGTTCCTGCGCTAAGCTTATGCCCACGAGCAACCCCCCACGACACCTGCCTTTGGTGTCTGGGAGAAGCTCATCAATCGGACAAGTGCAAGATCTGCAAGGCTTTCAAGCCTCACACCAGGAAAAAGAGGGACATTCGCCTAAAACAACTCCTTGTAGAGTCAGCCCTCCATCTGCAGCAGGACCCGACCCCAAGTGCATCAGTGCGGAGTGCTCCTCCAGCAGTGCCATCTGTGGTGCCGAGAAAGGACTTGGCACGCCAACCCAGGAGCCGCCGGTGCCCTGGGCCACAGAAGCACTCTCCCCGGCACTGCTCTCATTTACTGGCTGCCCATAAGAAACAGGCCAAGGGGAAGTCTCCCCAGGAAGCCCTGCTGTCCTGGATTCACCGCGGCTGCATGTGGGGGAAAGTTATGATGCTTTCCACCCCAGACACCTTTGAAGCCGCTAGGGGACTCATTGAGATGACGGCACCCAAGTCTCCAACTACGAGGGATAAGCCTCCACTGCCTCGAGGCACAGCACCGTACAGTGGCAAGCCTGCCATGTTGGGTCCATCTGCCCCCTGACCCGGATCTCCATGCAATTCGGAGTCAGGATGCCGCTCATCGTGGCACCATTCCACTTCGTGGAATCACTCCCCAACGTGGCACTGCTCTCGCTCATGGCACCGGTCCCTGCTGTGGCACCGCTCTCCGCCTCGGCGTGGCTCCACGTCACGGCACTGCTCTACTTCGCAGCACCGCTCCACATCCCATCATCACTCCCCGCAGTGGCACCACCTGCACCGCGGCACCGATTGACATCGAGGTCACACTATGCTTCACGGCAGCCATCCCGTCCATCAGAGGAGGATGCCTCTCTGGTGCAGTCTCGTACCACTCCCCCTTGGCCGTCCTGCTCGAGACTGCCCTCCCTTTAATCAGGCAGGGCATCAGGGGCATCTGAGGCACCCAGATCAGGGCCGGGGAGCCTAAGGCAGGACGCTTTGGTGCCCCAATGGCAGCCCGAGTGGCAATTCTGGACCCCTTGGGCGTACCATCAGGCCCAGGGTGCCCCTTCTGGCATCCGTCCGCCTTCCCGTTCGGGATCTCACCTCCCAGAGGCAACCCTCAGCTGCCCATCCCAGGACCCTCCACAAAACCCAGACCCAGCCCCACATCTGCCTGTGGAGGCTACACCTGGTGCTCGCGAGGACCCGGTCCCTGAGGATCAAGAGGCCACCACAGAACCGGTCCTGCCAGTGGCTTCCTCCTCATTGTCCCCTGAAGAGGCGGTGGCAGGCACTTCTACATCTGGGCCACCACCCATGGACTACAGGGCCCTGCAGGAACTCTTCCGACGAGTGGCCCTGAATATGAACCTCCAGGTGGAGGAAGTGGTTGAAGAGGTGGACATCCTGGCACCAGAGGGGCCCTCTAGGATGGCCTTACCCATTATAAAAAGTATTCAGTCCAATGCCAAAACGATTTGGCAAACGCCTGCCTCCATTCCACCTGTGGCCAAGGGGGCTGAACGTAAATACTTTGTTCCCACTAAGGGATATGAGTATCTCTTCACCCATCCTCCCCCATGCTCTCTTGTGTTGGAGGTGGTGAATGAAAAAGAGAGGCAAGATCAGCAGACCCTGTGCCCAAATCAATAGATGCTAAACTATTGTTTATTTGTTTGGAAGGAAAATTTATTCCACAGGGGTTTCTCTCTCAGGATCGCTAATCAACTCGCGGTCCTGAGTAGATTCAACTATAACTCATGGTCCTTGATCTTAAAATTTAAAGAGCTCCTCCCCTCTGAGTCACAAGTGGAGTTGGGGGTCATTGCCGAAGAGGCAAAGCTGTCACCCGGACTTCCCTCCAAGGCTCCCTTGGTGCCACGGACTCGGCGGTGTGGACTCTGGCGTCCGGGATTGCGACAAGGTGCAATGCCTGGCTCCAATCCTCTGGTCTTCCCCTGGAGGTTCAGCAGACTCTACAGGATCTTCCCTTTGATGGCCAGGGCCTATTTGCTGAACAAACTAATTCCAGACCGCATAGCTAAAGGACTCCCGGTACATAATAAAGTCCCTCGGCATGCACGCTCTGTCGACCCAAAGGAAGCCCTTTAAACCGTAGACCACCCAGCAGGGGTCTTTCCCCCCCTAGGCCCAGACAGAACTTCTCTCGTAGAAGAAGTAGATACAATCGCCACAAGCTGTCGTGTCCTCCCTCTGGGCAGGGCCAGCGGCAATCCAAACTTCCTTCAGGCCCTAAGCGCTCCTTTGGAAGGTGTGCACGAGGACGGATTACCAGTCCACAACCCGGTTACTTACCCTCCTTTCCTGAACCATCTATCCCGCTTCTACCATGCATGGTCCCTTATTACATTGGACCAGTGGGTGCTCCACACGGTAGAGGTGGGATATTCTATCCAATTCTGCTCCTTCCCACCTTCCCATCCCCCTTGCCCATCCCTCTTCAGGGACTCCTCTCACGAGCAACTTCTCGTCCAGGAGGTCCAGGCTCTCCTCACTCTAGGAGTGGTGGAGGAGGTCCCTCAGGAGCTCAAAGGCAAGGATTTCTACTCCTAATACTTTCTCGTCCCCAAAGTGAAGGGAGGCCTCAGGCCCATCCTGGACCTGTGGGAACTCAACAAGTTCATAGTCAGCTTGAAGTTCTGCATGGTCTCCCTGAGCACAATCATCCCTTCCCTAGAACCAGGAGATTGGTACACCGCCCTCGATATGAAGGACGCTTATTTTCACATATCTATCACCCTGGCTCACAGATGGTTCCTCCACTTCGTGGTGAACAAGGTGCATTATCAGTTCATGGCCCTCCCATTCGGGCTGTGCACAGCACCTCGCGTCTTCACCAAGTGCATGGCGGTTGTAGCAGCTTTTCTCCACCGCCACCACGTGCATGTCTACCCTTACCCAGATGACTGGCTCCTCCGGAGCCACTCCCATCAGCAGGTGGAATCACAGGTGCAGATAGTCAGAGACACGTTCGAACGATTAGGTATTCTCAACATCAACAAATCAGTGCTCACCCCAACTCAAAGGATAGAGTTCACCGGAGCCATTCTGGATGCAACTCAAGCGAGAGTGTTCCTGCCAGAGATCCATCATCTGGCCCTCTCGCAGATAATCAGCACCCTTTTCAACTTCCCCACCACCACGGCGAGGCAGTGTCTCAGGCTGTTAGGCCATATGGCATCCTGCACTTACGTGGTTCAACACGCCAGGTTACGCCTCAGGCCCTTGCAAGCGTGGCTCACGTCTGTGTATCGGCCGGGCCGCAACAGTCTGGACATGGTGCTGACCATCCCTCGGCAAATCCTCGATTCCCTATGGTGGTGGCTGGGTCCCCGCATGGTAGGCGCCGGGGTTCCTTTTCACCCACTTCAACCCACCTTGACTTTAGTCACAGACGCATCCGCGTGGGGCTGGATAGCGCATCTCAGAAGCCTGACAACTCAGGGCTTATGGCAGGTAGAGGAACTGGCTCTACATATCAACATCAAAGAACTCAGGGCGATCCGCCTCACCTGCCAAGCTTTTCTGACTTGCTTGCAGGGCCACTGTGTAGCGGTGTTGACAGACAACACCATGGCCATGTTTTATATAAACAGGCAAGGCGGAGCCCACTCATCTCCTCTCTGTCAGGAAGCCCTCCTACTGTGGGAATTTTGCCTAGCCCACTCCATCCTTCTCCAGGCCTCATACCTGCTGGGTGTTCAAAACGTGCTGGCTAGGGTGACCAGGTGTCCTGATTTTATAGGGACAGTCCCAATTTTGGGGTCTTTTTCTTATATAGGCTCCTATTACCTCTCATCCCCATCCTGATTTTTCACACTTGCTGTCTGGTCACCCTAGTGCTGGCGGACAGCCTGAGCAGACGTTTCCTCACACACAAGTGGTCGATTCGCCCGGACATCATCCACTCCATCTTCTGCAGTTGGGGTTTTCCCCCAAATCGACACACGGGCCAACAGGAAGTGCCCAACCTTTTCCTCCTTTAGGAGTCACAGCCCGGCTCGGTCACAGATATGTTCATGATTCCATGGTCTGCTCAGCTGCTATATGCCTTTCCGCCATTCCCGCTCATCCACAAGGTGCTTCTCAAAGTCCGCAGGGACAAGGCAGAGGTCATTCTGGTGGCCCCAGTTTGGCCTCACCAGTACTGTACCCCACCCTCATGGATTTGTTGGTCCAGTCACTGATACGGCTACCTCTCACTCCCTACCTCATTACACAGAACCATGGTCGCCTCCTTCACCCAGACTTTCAGTCTCTCCACCTGGAGAATTCATGGCTGAATCAGGCAGAGCTCACCTCTTCGGATCTGGTGAGGCAGGTACTTCTGGAGAGTTGCAAGCCATCTATTAGAGCCACATACAGGGCAAAAGGTTCTCTAGCTGGTGCACCCAAAGGCAGGTGCTCCCGCTCCAGGCTCCCAGCCCTTGTATCCTGGACGATCTTCTGTACCTGAAAGCCCAGCATCTGGCATTTGGTTCTCTCAATGTCCATCTCGTGGCCATCTCAGCTTTTCACCCAGGCAATTCCAGGCGTTCAGTGTTCACGCACCCCATCGTGGGACGTTTCCTGAAAGGACTGGAAAAGATACATCCCCAATGAAGCCCCCCATCCCGGCCTGGGACCTTCACCTAGTCCTCTCCCACCTCATGGGCCCTCCCTTCGAGCTGTTAGCTTCTTGTTCACTTCTCTATCTCTCTTGAAAGGTTGCTTTTCTGGCAGCTATCACTTCAGCACGATGCATGACTGAACTACAGGCCCTCATCTCTGAGTCTCCATACATTATCTTTCATAAGGACAAGGTACAACTTAGACCTCATCCAGCTTTCCTTCCCAAGGTGATGTCCTGCTTCCATATTAGCCAGGACATCTTCCTGCAGTCTTCTATCCAAAGCCACACAATAGCCCTCAAGAACAACAGCTGCACTCGCTGGATGTCAGGAGGGCACTTGCCTTCTATATCGATCACACGAAGCTGTTCCGCAAGACAACCCAGTTGTTCGTTGCTATAGCAGAGTGGATGAAGGGTTTACTAGTCTCTTCCCAGCGGCTCTCCTCCTGGATCATGGCATGTATCCACGCTTGGCGAAGGTTCCTCCACCTGCCATCACAGCTCACTCCACGACGGCTCAGGCCTCGTTGACAGCCTTCCTAGCCCATGTACCTCTCCAAGAGATCTGCAGGGCTGTGACGTGGCCTTCAGTGCATACTTTCACGTTGCACTAGGCCATTATCCACCAATCTAGGGATGATGCGGCCTTTGGCAGAACGGTACTTCGGTCAGCAATATCTTGACTCCGACCCCACCTCCGAGGTAAGGCTTGGAAATTACCTAACTGGAATTGATATGAGCAAGCACTCGAAGCACTATTACAGTTAGGTGTGTGTGCGTGCCAGGCTGTTGGAGCCGTCGGCTCGGCAGTGGAGCCCCCTGGAGTGGTGCCGGTATGGCGCTCTATATACGAACTTGCCGGCCCGACCCCCCTTCATTTCCTTCTTGCCAGCTACTCTGACAGAGGGGAAGGTGGCGGGGAATGGAATAGATATGAGCAACCCATCTTGAAGAACAACAGTTACAAAAAGGTGAGTAACCGTTTTTTCCGCATGGACTCCCTGGGCACTATTATCCCCCTCCATGGATCCGGGAGGCTGGTATGCCACCCTCGACATGAAGGACACGTACTTCCACATAGCAATCCATCCAGTACACAGACTCTTCGTGGTCAACCACAAGCATTACCAATTCACTGTCCTACCATTTGGCCTCTCAACAACCCCCCGAGTGTTCACCAAGTGCATGTCGGTCATGGCTTTCTTCCATCGCCAGCAGGTGCAGGTATACCCTTACCTCGACGACTGGCTGCTCAGGGGCCGCACCAGGGCACAGGTGCAGTCTCAAATCCATTTGGTCAGGTACACATTTGAGTGACTGGGTCTCCTCCTCAACTTGGGGAAGTCGACCTTGGAACAGACCCAGATAATAGAATTCATTGGGGCAGTGTTAGACTCGGTTCTGGCACGGGCCCTTCTACCGGAGTCCCGATTCTGAGCCATCACGGACATAATTCAAAGCCACCAGCAATTCCCAACCACAACAGCAAGGGGGTGCCTGAGTCTCCTCAGCCACATGGCTGCTTGCACTTACGTGACCCAGCATGCCAGGCTGCGGCTCAGACCTTTGCAGGCATGGCTCACTTCGGCCTATTGCCCGGGGTGCAACAGCTTGAATTTAGTGGTCACGGTGCCAGGGCAGGTCCTTACATCCCTCCTCTGGTGGGTCAAGAGGTGTGCGAAGGAGTCCCCTTCCACAACCCTCAACCTTCCTTATCCCTGGTTACAGACGCGTCGACTCTGGGATAGGATGCGCATCTGGGGGACCTCCAGACACAGGGCCTGGGGTCGCAGGACGAGCTCTCCCTATATATCAACATCAAGAAGCTGAGGGCGGTGTGCCTAGCCTTCCAGGCCCGACTGTGTAGCAGTTCTAACGGACAACACCACTGCCATGTTTTACATCAACAAGCAAGGGAAGCCCGTTCCTCTCCCCTATGCCAGGAGGCCCTTCAGCTGTGGGAGTTCTGCATAGCCCACTCCATTCACCTGGAAGCATCCTTTCTACCCGGAGTTCAGAACACGCTGGCGGACGGCCTCAGCAGGTCCTTCTGCACACACGAGTGGTCCATCTGGCCGGATGTCATACACCTCGTCTTCCAAAGGTGGGGGTTTCCCCTGGTCGACCTGTTTGCCTCTCAGCACAACAGGAAGTGCCCAACGTTCTGCTCCTTCCAGGCAGGGCCGGCTTTAGCAAGAGCGGGGCCCGATTCCTGGGGGCGGGGCTTGCTGCAAGCCCCGCCCCCAGGAATCGAGCCGCAC
>NC_048306.1:49833411-49886088 GCF_013100865.1 Trachemys scripta elegans | reverse complement strand
GGGGGGGGCTGGAGCGGGGGGGGGGACCCGCGCCGCGCCGCGGAGGGGACGGAAGGGGGGGGACCTGCGCCGCAGAGGGGGACCCGAGCCGCGCAGGGGACGGGGAACTCGAGCCGCGCAGGGGACGGGGACGGGGGGGGGGGACCCGAGCCGCGCCGCGGGGGGGAGACCCGAGCCGTGGGGGGGACGGGACGGGACGGGACGAGACCTGGGATGGGACCCGCGCCGCGGGGGGGAACCTGAGCTGCGCCGCGGGGGGGGGGGGCCCGGGCGGCGGGGGGGGGGGAGACCCATGCCGCAGGACGGGACGGGGGGAGCCGCGCCGCGCCGCGGG
The DNA here is from genome assembly GCF_013100865.1 of Trachemys scripta elegans. Classification (NCBI taxonomy): domain Eukaryota; kingdom Metazoa; phylum Chordata; order Testudines; family Emydidae; genus Trachemys; species Trachemys scripta. The sequence continues at coordinate 49,885,754 of NC_048306.1, read as the reverse complement.
TGGGGGACGACGGGACCAGGCCAGGCCAGAGCCACTGGGGCCTGCGGGAAGCGGCCGCGCCTACCCGGAGCCCTTCTCGAGCCCCCACCCCCGCTTACCTTGTGCTGCTGGCCCGCCCCTGCTTCTTTTCAGACTTCCCGCGAATCAGGGGAGGGGGCGGGGCATTCAGGGGAGGGGAGGAGGGGCCGGGGAAGTGAGTGTGGGGCCCTCTTGGCGCGGGGCCCAATTCAGCCGAATCTGCTTCCAGGGTCGCAGCCCAGGCTCCCTCATGGATGCATTTCTGCTACCCTGGAGAGGTCGCCTGCTCTATGCCTTTCCCCCGTTCCCTCTTGTGCACAAGGTCCTGCTCAAGGTCCACAGGGAGGAAGCAAAGGTAATTCTGATAGCTCCAGCGTGGCCTTGCCAGCACTGGTACACCACGCTACTGGAGCTGTCGGTGGATGCACTGGTCACGTTACCTCTCTTCCCCGACTTACTCACTCAGGCCCATGGTTGCCTCCATCACCCCGACCTCCAGTCTCTCGACCTCACGGCTTGGAAGCTTCATGGCTGAACCCCATGGAACTTCTGTGCTCAGAACAAGTAAGGGAAGTCCTCCTCGGCAGCAGGAAGCACTCCATGAGAGCCATGTATCTGGCAAAGTGGAAGAGATTCTCATGCTGGTGTGACCAGTGTCATACATGCCCCCTCCGGGCACCGGTACCTCTCATCTTGGAGTACCTCCTACACCTGAAACAGCAAGGCCTGGCGGCATCCTCCATAAAGGTACACCTCGCTGCTATCTCTGCCTACCACCCAGGAGCGTCTGGTCGATCTGTCTTCACCAACCCTATGGTTAGTTGCTTCCTTAAAGATCTGGACTACCTACATCTGTCCCTGCGTGGGACCTTAACCTGGTCCTTTCCAGGCTCATGGGGCCTCCATTCGAACCACTGGTGACGTGCTTCCTCCTGTATCTGTCATGGAAGGTAGCTTTCCTGGTTGCCATTACGTCTGCGAGGAGGGTGTCTGAGCTAAAGGCCCTCACCTCTGACCCACCTTACACAGTTTTCCACAAGGATAAGGTACAACTCAGGCCACACCCGGCCTTTCTCCCCAAGGTGGTGTCGCACTTCCACACCAGCCAGGACATTTTCCTGCCTTTTACCCTAAGCCTCATGCCAGTAACCAGGAGCAGAGGCTGCACTCCCTTGATGTTCGAAGAGCACTAGCTTTCTACATCAAGCACACTAAGCCATTCAGAAAGTTGAACCAGCTGTTCATGGTGGTGGACCGGATGAAATGGCTCCCGGTCTCATCTCAAAAAATATCCTCCTGGATCATGTTGTGCATCCACACGTGCTATGAGCTGGCCAAAGTACCGGCCCCAACTCTTACGGCACATTCCACAAGGGCCCAGGCCTCATTAGCTGCGTTCCTTGCCCAGGTCTGAATCCAAGAAATCTGCAGGGCAGCAACTTGGTCCTTAGTGCATACCTTCACCTCTCACTACGCCATTGTCCAGCATGCCAGAGACAACGCGGCTTTCGGTAGAGTGGTGCTACAATAAGCATTTCCTTAACTCCGACCCCACTGCCTAGGTAAGGCTTGGGAGTCACCTAATTGGAATCGATATGAGCAACCACGCGAAGAAGAAAAAACAGTTACTCACCTTGCGTAACTGTTCTTCGAGATGTGTTGCTCATGTCCATTCCAATCCCGCCGGCCTTCCCCTCTGCCAGAGTAACCGGCAAGAAGGAACTGAGGGAGGTACCAGGTCGGCGCCATAAAGGCGCCACTCCAGGGGGCTCCACAGCCGACTCAACGGGTGCTGCTAGGGGAAAAACTTTCTGTTGACTGTGCACGCGATGCACAAACACCTAATTGGAATGGACATGAACAACACATCTCAAAGAACAATAGTTACAAGAGGTGAGTAACCGTTTTTTGCAGCAAGTTCAGGGTTGGCAATAGCAGGTGCTGCTCAAGTTTCACTTTCACATGCATGCAAACTCCTCCCCCAGGCTGGGAAAGGCATGTCAGACCAGCACCGTCCCATGTGGCCTGGACACATTGGATGAGACAGCGAGTGTTACAAGTAAGGGCCTGTTTAGTCATTTTTGGTTTCCCTATGTTAATTCTGTTCTTGCTGGAGATTATAACTTACAGACGTCAAGAGGGTAGTTTCGCTATTGTGTTTCCAGCAAGGACAAGTCTGAATCACAGTAAATACCTGGCAATTTTATTATTTGTTTGTTTGCCCATCAAGATAACGCCTGTAGTGACTTTTCCCATTGGAGAAGGCATTGCTGAGGGTTTTCATTATGAACATGCAAGACACATTGGCCAGACATGAATCCTGAGTGAAAGGAAAAGAAGCCCGTTTTTTCTGATAAGATATTTTGCTCTTATCTGAGATAGTGAAAACAGGAAGTGAAAACACTAGTTTTGGCCTTGGCCAATGCTTACAGCAAAATGTTCAGCTAATCTTTTCCTCTGCTGAACTGTAACCTGTGGCATAGTTTGGGGTTGACAAGGGTTACTCTGATTCCTCCACGGTGGCGATATCCATTCATGAAGGCTGAGATTTGCCCAGCTCTCCTCAGTAGTTTCAGAACGCCCAGCCTAAAGCATGAAAATAATAGAGCAGTTTCCCACCTTGTGTGTCTCTTACATGGATTGATTTTCAAAGGCAATGAACCAGTCACAGAGAAGCAGGGGACGCTCTGACACTGAACTGGGTGGACTAGTACGAAGAAGAGCCTCAGACTCAAAGCAAGAGAGTTTGCAGGGCCCATTTGAGCAAGCTGAGGTTCATTGTAACTAATGAAACTCACTGTATGTTGCTACACAAAACTGGAATCCATTTTTAGGTCCCACTGCAGCCTTCTGCCTCTTTTGGATAACCCTGAAGTCGTAAGGGTCTCATTGTTATGGAACAGCATCCTCTTTGATAACAGCCCCCAGCCATCAATCTTGTCACACCCCGCTGCATTTCCCCGTATGGTGCAGCTTTTTTGTTACTCTGAAATGCTTGTCATAGCATCGCCGAGCTACAGGCAGCATGAGCCCAGGGCTTGGGCACTGAACTGGAACTCAGGAGATCCACATTATGTTCTGAGCTCTGCCACTCAGCTGTCTTTGCGACCTTGGCAAGTCATTTGCTTATGGGTACACATCACATCGATAGCAATTGAGACTAGAATCCATGGGTCCTGACTCCCAGGCCCCTGAGCATCATACGTTGCTTGTTACTGAGCCACCGCTACTGGCTGAACCTGGGAGCTCCAGCTCCAAAGAGCACACCTCTGAAACTTCAGCAAAAAGAGTTCTTCTTCAAGTGATTGCTCATGTGTATTCCACAGTAGTTGTGCGTGCTCGCCACGTGCACTGGTGCCAGACGTTTCCCCCTAGCAGTACCCGTAGGGGGGGAGCACCCCCCGTGACCTCTGGAGTGGCGCCTGCCTGGCACGGTATAAGGGGAGCTGTGCGCTCCCCCCACCCTCAGTTCCTTCTTGCCGCCAGTGAAGGTGCGTCGGAACTGCTCAGCTCCAGCCTTGCTGCAGCTTGTTCCCAGAACTGTTTGTTCATTAGTACCCGTAGTCAGTTTAGTTTTCATCAGCGAAAGGTGTAAGATTTGCAAGTCGTTCAAGCCCCAGACTAAAAAAGAAAGGGACATTAGACTCCGAGTCATCCTGATGGAGTCGGCGCTGGCCCCGACCCTGGCACGCCGCTCCGAATCGGTACCCAGCACCACGGCATCAGTGCACGGAGACCCTCCGGTACCTTTGACTAGTCAGCACTGCTCCCCTTCCATGGGACACGCCAAGAGGACTGGAAAGACTCCCTCTTCGCAACGGCACCGAGGGAAGTCTGGGACAGAGACTAGACCCATGTCAGATAGTCCTCGGTTCCCATCGGGCCCTAGGCCTCCGACTCATGCGGAGCGAAGTAGCCCGGCCCCTTCGGAGCAGGCCTCTCCGGATGTCCAGATGCCATGTACACCCGAAGCCTCCAGGCGGCTAAGGACGTCATGTGAAGATGAGCCGGTGCCGGGAGCGCCGCCAATGTCGGCCCCATGCTCCAGAGGCAAGCCGCCATTGGGTTCGCCGCAGTCACCACTGGCCCGGTACCAGTCTCGGTCGAGGGAACGTTCCTGACACTGCTTGCCGCCCAGTGACCATTCAGGGCTCAGTCCTTGTGGATTACCCTCAACGCTGGCCAGTGTCTGGATGGGTGCCATCCGATCGGGACTCCCGGCACTGCTCAGCTTCACGGAGTGCGCATCTCCAGGCTGAGGAAATGGAAGAACCCTCAGACTCCTTGTTCAATGTGCTGTCCCCCTCGGCACCGGGCAGGGTGGCCTTGCCGCTCCATGAAGGGGTGGCGAAAATTTCAAATGCCCTGTGGCAAACACCAGCCTCGTTGGCTCCCATCTCTAAAAAGGTGGAGCACAAGTACTTCGTACCCACTAAGGGGCATGAGTATTTGTATACCCACCCAGTGCCCAACTCCTTGGTGGTCGAGTCGGTCAACCACAGGGAGCAACAGGGGCAGCCAGCCCCAACCCCAAAGAAATAAGACTCTCGGAGGCTGGATTCTTTCGGGAGAAAAATTTATTAGTCATCAAGCTTCCAGCTGAGAGTAGCAAACCATCAGGCTCTCCTGGGTCACTACGAGTTTAATCTCTGGGGATCACTCCCCAAGTCTGAGGACTCCCTCCGGGAGCACAATAGAAAGGAGTTTAAGGCGTTCATGGAGGAAGGGGCAGCCGCCGCAAGGGCATCTCTGCAGGCCACTTCGGATGCAGCGGACATGGCCGCACGGTCCATGGCCTTGGTGGTGTCCACGAGACAGGCGTCCTGGCTTCTGCTCTCTGGGCTGTCCAGCGAAGCGCAGTCGTCAATGCAGGATCTCCCTTTTGACAGGAAGACTCTGTTTGCAGAGGAAATGGACACAAGGCTGCATGGCATGAAAGACTCCTGCACGACCCTCCAGACCGTGGGCCTCTATGTCCCTGCTCTGGCAAAACCCAAGTTTAAGCCACAGCAGGCTCCCGCCCAGGCCGCCCTCCCAAAATACGAGGCCTCCCACAAGAAGCAACGGGACTATAAGAAACGCCCACAAAGACAAGGCTGGCCTGCCCCCCAGCCTGGGTCCTCTAAGGGCAAGCAGGCGGGTTAAAGACAGTTTTGATGGGACGCTCGGGGATACCTCACCAGTTTTCAGCAGAGATCCACCCCCAATAAAGCTCCCCTTTTCCAATCGATTGTGTGCATTCCTCTCGGAGTGGTCATGGCTCACCTTGGACCGTTGGGTCCTCAACACCATCTCCCGAGGTTACACCCTCCAGTTTACCTCCTACCCACCCAATCCCCCCCCCGTCCCCATCCTTCTTGGGGGACCCATCGCACAAGGCTCTGCTTGAGCAGGGGGGTGGGAGGCTCCTGGAACTAGGAGCGATAGAGGCGGTGCCCAAGGAGTTCCTGGGCAAGGGATATTACTCCTGGTATTTCCTTATCCCGAAGGGGGACTCAGACCCATACTGGACCTGCAAGGTCTGAACCAGTACTTGATAAAACTCAAGTTTCGCATGGTTTCCCTGGCCTCCATCATCCCCTCCCTGGATCCCGGGGATTGATATGCGGCCCTCGTTCTACAGGACACGTACTTCCACATCCACATATTCGAAGGGCACAGGGGCTTCCTCCGTTTTGTGGTGGGACAGAATCACTACCAATTCATGGTCCTCCCATTTGGTCTGTCCACTGCCCCCGGGGTCTTTACAAAGTGCATGCCGGAAGTAGCGGCGTACCTCAGGCGCCGGGGGGTGGGGGGTGGTCCAGATATTCCTCTATCTGGACGACTGGCTGGTCAAGGACACCTCCCGGTCACAGGTGAGGGATCATGTGGCACTCCTCTTGTCCACATGCACCGCCCTGGGCCTGTTGGCAAACAACACCAAGTCCACGTTAGTCCCGGTCCAACCCATAGAGTTTATCGGGGCGCTCCTGGATGCAACATCAGCCAGGGACTCTCTCCTCCCCAGACAGGGACGAGACCCTGAAAGGGCTCATTGACTCAACCGTAAGGTTCCCGGTGACGACAGCCAGGTCCTGCCTGCAGCTGCTAGGTCACATGGTGGTGTGCCAGGTTCAGGATGAGGCCCCTACACCTCTGGCTGGCCTCGCGGTTCTCCCAAGCCACGGATAGGTTGGACAAGGTCCTCACCATGCTGAACTTGGTGGCCGCCTCCCTACGGTGGTGGTCCACACCGAGCAACATGCTCCGAGGGGTCCCATTCAGGGACAGGGCCCCGTCTGTGGAGCTGGTGTCCGATGCATCGGACCTGGGCTGGGGAGCCCATGTAGGGAATTTTCAGACCCAAGACCTGTGGTCTCCGCAAGACCTGACCCTTCATATAAACGTCAAGGAACTCAGGGCGGTGCGGCTGGCGTGTATAGCCTTCCACTCGCACCTGAAGGGCAAAATAGTCAAGGTTCTCATGGACAACACAGCCTCGATGTTCTATATCAACAGGCAAGGCAGGGCCCGATCCTCCGCCCTCTGCCACGAAGCCCTCAGCCTGTGGGACTTCTGTATAGCCCTCAACATCCACCTAAAAGCCTTTCACCTACCAGGCACCCAGAATGTGAGGGTGGATCCCTTGAGCAGGGACTTTTCCTCTCAGTACGAGTGGTCCCTACACCCGGAAGTGGCTCTCCAGCTTTTCTGGACCTATTCGCCACCCGACAGAACTGACGATGCCCCCGGTTCTGCTCCAGGGGGGTCCTGGGGAGAGGCGCTATCTCCGATGCCTTTATCCTGCCCTGGTCAGGCCACCTCCTATACGCCTTCCCCCCGTTCCCGCTGATCAGCAGGATCCTAGAGAAAATAAAGATGGACAAGGCCAAGGTCCTCCTCATTGCCCTGGCGTGGCTTAGGCAGCACTGGTACAGGACCCTGTTGGCCCTGGCTGTGGCTCCGCCATGGCTGTTGCCGCGCTGTCCGGATTTGCTCTCGCAGGACCGGGGCCGTCTCCTCCACCCCAACCTGGCAGCTCTTCACCTCACGGCGTGGCTGCTCAGTAGCTAGGTGGCGAGGAGAGGACATGTTCAGCTCCGGTTCACTGTGTCCTCCTTGAGAGTAGACGGCCCTCCACTCGCCGCTCCTACATGGCGAAGTGGTCTCGTTTTGCTAGGTGGGTGACGGACCAAGGTGTGTATCTCCAACGGCCGTCCCAATACAGCTTATCCTCAATTACCTCCTCTGCCTGAGGGCCCAGGGCCTGGCACCCTTGTCAGTCAGGATGCATCTGGCAGCCATATCGGCAAGGCCACATGGTGTTCTCCTATGCTATGACTGGCTGGTTCCTTAAGGGTTTGGACCGGCTTTACCCGTATTCTAAGCCCCTGCTCCTGGAATGGGACCTGAATCTGGTGCTGGTTCGGCTTACAGGACCCCAGTTTGAGCCGCTGGCCACGTGCTCCTGGTCTCACCTCTCATGGAAGGTGGTCTTCCTGGTTGCTATCATGTTGGCCAGACGGGTCTCGGAGCTCAGGGCCCTGACCTCCCAGCCACCGTATACTGTGTTTCATAAGGACAAGGTGCTCCACCCACACCCCACGTTCCTCCCGAAGGTGGTCTCCACCTACCACATGGGTCAGGACATTTTTCTACCAGTCCTTTGCCCCAAACCTCATGCGACTAATGAGGAACGCCGCCTTCACACGCTTGATGTGAGGCAGGCTCTAGCTTTCTACCTCCAGTGGACCAAGCCGTTCAGAAAGTCCTCACAACTGTTTGTCGCCTTGGCTGAGCACGCGAGAGGCCAGCCAATTTCCACTCAGCGGCTGTCCAACTGGATCACTTCATGCATCTGCTCCTGTTATGAGCTGGCGGGTGTCCTCCCGCCGCCTATTGTTAAGGCACACTCGACGCGGGCGCAGGCCTCGTCGGCTGCCTTTGTGGCCCACGTCCCCATTCAGGACATCTGTAGGGCTGCCACGTGGTCTTCGGTTCACACATTCACCTCGCACCATGCGATAGTCTCCCAAACCAGGGATGACTCTGGGTTTGGCAGGGCGGTACTCCGTCCCAAGAACTTGTGAACTCCTACTCACCTCCAGCAGATACAGCTTGGAATCACCTACTGTGGAATACACATGAGCAATCACTCAAAGAAGAAAAAACAGTGACCTTTTCTTGTAACTGGTGTTCTTCAAGATGTGTTGCTCATGTCTAGTCCACATCCCGCTCTCCTTCCCCTTTGCCAGAGTTGTCTGGCAAGAAGGAACTGAGGTGGGGGGGAGCGCACAGCTCCCCTTATACCGCGCTAGGCAGGCGCCACTCCGGGGTCATGGGGGGCGTCCTCCCATGGGTACTGCTAGGGGAAAAACTTCCGGCACCAGTGCACGTGGCGAGCACGCACAGCTACTGTGGAATAGACATGAGCAACACATCTCGAAGAACACCAGTTACGGAAAAGGTAACTGTCATTTACTCCATTACCTGGGAGAAGTTGTAAGCTCTTATCTCCTTATGTGTGCTAGCCAGTAAAGGGAGACATGAAGCACACTGACCCCATGTGTTATGCTTCCTCTAAAGCCTGGTCTATATGTAACAATTAGATCAACATATGCTGTGTAAAATTTTGCACCCCGAGCACTGTAGATAGATCAAACTAACCCCTGGTGTAGATGCAGTTAGGCTGTCGGAAGAATTCTTCCATTGAACTAGCTGCTGCCTTTTGGAGAGATAAATTACCTACATCAATGGAAAAACCCCTTCCATCTATGTAGGCACCATCTATGCTATGGCACTACAGCGGCATAGCTGTGGCACTGCAGCTGTGCCGCTGTAGTGGCTGTAGGGCAGACGAGGCTGAAGCAATATATCGTGCTTGCTTCAGTAAATGTTGGCAGGATATTTACACACCTGCTGCAGAGTTGCCTTGGGCTGACTGAGTCTTTTGCTTATTGAACAGTGAGGTGAGGTCATCACCGTTGCAAGACAGGTTCCTTCCCTGCAATTTACCTCTATTGAATGGACTTACACTGATACACTCTCAGAAGAATGATTTAAGAGGTGGATTGAATTGATAGATCCTATCAACGCCAAAGGAAATGCTTCCGGCTGAGCACAAAAATTAAACTGCAGGGAGCAGAAAAGAACTGTTCAGACAAGGTGGGAAACAGAGTGAGGGGAGGGGTCACGGTATGGGGAACAATAGCTATTGAATGGGCTTCCAGGCACCCACACTCATGAATGGACTGGAAGACATCTTTCCTGAAACAATACCAGGCAATGTGGAGCCAGCTTGTCCAGTTTCTCTCTCTCACTGCTGTCCTGGCTGCCGTAGCCAGGAGAAGAACGGCACTGAAGAGGATGAGCCCTGGGCGGGAGCCTGAGGCTGGGGTATATAACTGCTGCCTAGAGCCTGTCCTGTCCAGTCACTGGCCCTCGCAGGGCAGCCCCAGATTGCAAAAGGGCTGGCTGGGCAGCTGGGGCGGAAGTAAGGGAAACAAGATGGCGGAGCCAGTCCAGTGCCGTGAGCCCTTTGCAGAGAGCATGCTGGGTGCCATGCGCAGTGCTGACGGTGCACTCAGTGCTGGTGCTGAGCTGGGAAATGACAGGTGCCCATCTCATTCCCTTCCGGTATCAGCTGTAGTCCAGCCTAAGCCGGGGTCTGTGCTCCGAGGCTGTGTGATGGGCCGGAACGCCTGCAGCTCTGCACTGGGACGCTCAAAGGGGATTATTGTATTTCTCTGGGATTTGGGCACCTAATGCCCTTCAAGGTCCTTTGAAAACTCAGCCTTAGAATTTTGGTGGCAGCTTCTCCTCCTGCTCTCTGCACCAGAGGTGACATGTTCTGCCCCTTGCCAGGTGGGGGGTGGGGAGCCCCATTGCCTCATGGCGCAGCCTGTCTTCGTGGCTGGTCTCCATCAGCAGTGAACCCACCTTAAAGCTTGTTTGGTGTCTTCCCCTTTCAGGGGCAGCACTGGCAGCTCTTCCATGGCTGGTGGATGACACACGCCAAAGGTACCTGAGGCACTCTGCTCCCTGCAGTGCATCCATGCTTGGAGCAAGTACCAGGAGGGCCGGATGCATTTTTGGCAAGCACACCCCCTCCTCTGGCAGAGGGGCTTCCTATTCCCACATGAAGCTCTGTCAGAGGCTGGTGGCTGAGACTCCCTCATTACTCAGTGCTGCTTGTGCATAGAGAAGGTGCTGGTGAGACCTGGAGCTGAAGCAGCCAGCCTTCCCTATCTCCATCCACCCTGCCCCATCCACTCCCAGGAGGCCAAGGGCCAGCACAGAGAATCCAGGCTGAGTGAGTTGCTGGGGCCCAGGAGTCTCAGCGCACGCAGGAAGCACCAGGAAAGCTGAGGTCACCCATGTTCCTTCAGCAGCCTGCCTGCTTGCTGGCCTGCCAGGCAGCATTTCCCTCAGGACAGAGTTCCCGATTACCTGGCTCCAGTCCATGCTATCCAAGGATGAGCCTGTCATGCTTTGAGTCATTGCCTGAATACTGGTCCTGTTGAGGGCTGGGCAGATACCTCAGAATTCTTCCGTTGACCTGGGAACATTGGTTTGAGTAACGATGGGATTTGCTTTCCTGCGCTCATCCCTCTTTTGTTAGTGCTTTCTACACCCACCATCTTGCATACAATCGGCCAGCTTGGTATCAGCAAGCAGGGGGCACTCTCGCCACGATGGCAGGGAGGGCTGCAGATGTTGGACTTGCCAAACCTCCTCCCTAAATGCCACAGGAGCAGCATAACCCAGGTGCACAGAAACCAATGCTGTTAACCCTTGCCATTTTATCATGGCTCTCGGGATATATGATCATTTCCCTCAAGCCCCAGCTCCTGGAATCAGGTGATTTTGACTTGCATTGTTTTAAAAGAATTAAGCTTCTAGCCTTCACAGGGCTGAATAAAAGCTTGAGAGCCTGATTCCTAAGGCCTCTAAAAGCAAACCAAAAGGTCCCCAGATGTGTGTGGTTTTTAAAATAATCATTTTTTTTAAATGTGATTATTTTTGGAGCCTTACTCATGATTAGTGAGCATTTTGAGTTGAGCAACAGCCTGTCCAGAAGGAGATGTGTTTCAAACTTGTTAATGTCACATTAGCCTCTAGAGTGGCACACTTGACATCAGACTTGACTCCCTCCTCCCTTAGAGCAGAGCATGTTGGCTCACTAGCACGGCTAATGCAGGCCAGCCCAGGGATCCCCCTCAAAAGGCTGGGAATCGAATGTGGCACTACAAAGTGCTACCTACTGCTAGTATATAGGTCTGTTTGTTAGCCTGAGATAGAATTTTGGGTTTGACTTTTTGATACTCTTTATACTAAAATGTGTAAACAAGGGACAAAGACACTGTGATGTTGCTTCTGCCTAGTCAGCTGGATTTGTTAATACAATGGGAACAGATAAGAACAGTTAAAGTGTTACTGAAAACACACTTTAAGATTGCCTCAACCCCTATCTCAATGCAAAGTCAAGCAACCAGTCGGGAGGGGTAAAGGGGATGGGTGGGGGGGAGGTATAAAACACAAAAAGACCAAAGAAATGCCCGTTCCTGACCGGAGCACAACCTCACTCCTTACCCCTCCCATGCGACATGACCCTAAGTTGTGAGGGGTGGGACTATGGGTGTGCATTGCAGGTATATTTGGGCCTGCTGAGGAGGGAATAGGTAAAATGGGGAAAGGGACTAGGGAAATGAGAATGGGGAATGGGGAGACAGGCAAGGCTCTGCAGCGTCAGAAGTGGGAAGGGGACACAGGGTAAATGCTCTGCAGTGTCAGAGCAGGGAACGGAACAATGGGAAACAGACTCTGCCGGCGTATAGAGTTATGGACATGTTTGCTTGGAACTAACCCCAATAAACATTGCATTGTCTATACTTTGGACTTCTGGTCTTCTGCTTTCTGTCCACATGACAAAAACCAGGGGAGCGGGTAAAGGGAAAGCCCTCTAATACCTACCCCTAGCCTAGGGCTTGTCGGCACTGCAGCGGCACAGCTCTGGTGCTGCAGCAATGCTACAGCCACAGAAGGGGTTCCTCCATCATTGTAGCTAAGCCAACGCCTCTACTGGTGGGAGCTAGGTCAACAGAAGAATTCTTCCGTTGACCTAGCGGTGTCTACACTGGGGCTTAGCTCAGCTTATCAACGTCTCTCAAGGAGAAGGGAGGAATTTTTCACACCCCTGAGCCACACAGCCTGGTCAACCTAAGTTCTAGGTATGACCAGGCCTTGGTGATCTAGCCTTTTATCTAATAATCATTCACTTCAGATCATTTGGCAATCACTATGTGCCAAGTAACAAAGCCTGGTTCCTCCTATTAACTTGGTCGAAGTCACTGATGTGTGTCAGATGGGCTCTGCCAGAAGGGGTAGAATTTATGTGGCATTACTATGCAGGGCCCCAAAACTGTCTCCCTCTAGGCTACATTGGGCCAGGCTTGCAAATGCTCAGCACCCACAGCAAGGGCTGGAGTTCCAAGAGCCCTCAGCATAGCAGGTCTCGGACCTGAGTGACAGGCAATCTGGGGGTGTTACCCACCGGGAGTGAGAAGGGAGCTAGCAGGGGATGTAGCTCAACATTCAACCCTCACACCCAAGAGCTGTTTGTGCAGTTGCTGGGGGAAAAGTTTTCACAGACTGGAACTGCTGCAAGCTGCTACTAGCTGGGGAAGTTGCAGAAATACTTGAAAACAGGGGTGCTGGAACAATGTGTACAGTGGAGGTGCTGAGAGTCATTGAACCAAACTGTAAACCGTGGATATAATGGAAACCACTTCAAGCCAAGGGGTGCGGCAGCCCCCACAGCACCCCTAGTTCCAGCACCTATGCTTGAAAACATTTCCCATAAATGTGTACAAAGAAAGATTGGGGATTATTGTTCACAGGAGGCAGGGGGGCAATGCTCTAAGAATTGTGCCTAGGAATTTTCAAAAGGGCCTGATGGAGTTGAGCACCAGAGGATCATGTAGCTGTGTAGGGTCAGAATTGGGTCACGTGTCATGCACAGCTGGATCAGATTCCTGTCTTTTAGTCCAGATACCAAAGAGTTAACTCTTGCCCAGTCAGTCCAGACAGGCATGATGGAGGTGCTGGGCTCCTGGGGTCTGATGTGCCAGCTTCCCGTGATCTAGCCTGCGTGCTTCTGGGCTCCTGCAGCCTGTAGAATGCCTTCTTCAGTGAGCTGCGCCCTGCATGGGGCTAGTCCATGTGGAGTCTCAACTAACTGAGCTTCTTTGCTGTGTGTAACCACGCTGCTGTTGAAGGAAATCCAGAGGATGGGGGGGAGTTTGTTAATCTCGTACATTAGCCATGTTCACTGCTGGCCAAGCTAGAGGGCCCAGATTGGCCCAGTCCATCAGTGGTTTTGATCCATCCTCCTGTGTATTTGCCATCTTGCTCTCTTAGCTTGGCACCACCCATGCTTTGATTGCAGTTAATTTCCACTCTCCTCTAGACCAGTTAGGACCATTGAAACCAATGGGAATACTTCCATGCTTAATAGAATGTGAGAGTTTTGCTGGAGAGGACCAGTTGACTGCTCCTGGTCCCAGCACCGATCCTGAGAGACCCCGCAGGATCTCTTCCCCACCCCCCATCTGTGCTCTGATGTAACCCTGTAGAAAATGACTGGTGGCTTCTGCTCTGTCAGCCCATCTTTGTTTTTAACCGGCCTGATTGTGCACTGCAGGGGGTTCCGTGCCACATTGTCAGAGGTCCTTCTGGGATCCAGATGAATGATGTCCACCACACTTCCCTTACCCGCCCCACCTATGCTGTAAGGAGGCAACTCTCAAGTGTGTCTGGCACAGCCTGTGTGTGTGACACTCTCCTGGTGGCTGAAACTCCATCAGCTCCCCTGTGCCGCATGTCTACGAATGGAGAGACTCCATGCTAGTCTATGTGACCAATTAGACTGACCACGGCAAGCTGGGGAGGGAATATACCCCACACTAGCCTGCCACAGGCGAAATGGTCGTGTGCACCCTGCTGACGTGCGTTAACATGTGGTTTTAGAGCATATTGATCTAGTCCTCTTTGAAAGCAGACTAGTGCCAAGCTCGCTAGTGGACTGTGAATGCACATTAGCAGGGTACCCACAGACAGATAGCCGGTGGCAGGCTAGCATGGGGTAGAGTCACACCCCAGCTTGCCGCAGTCTAGTTGGTCATGTAGAAAAGCCCTCAGGGGCCATCCCTTTGTGCCCAAGGAAGGGGGCACTGCTAGCCACACAAAGCACGGTCATATGGCAGTCCCTGAACTCAGGGGAGCATGGGGGCACCTCCACGCAGTGGTGGGAGCAGCAAGGCTTTGCCCCGCCTCCTCCTGCACGAGGGGTAAAGGATGGGTCCACTATGCACTGCCAAGCTCTCCCTGGGGCAGTCAGCTCCACACCAGTCCCACTGTATGGCTGTGGACAAGGCACAGATAATCCATCCCTGGGTGTCCCCCTGGAGATGCCGATGGGCTGGGATAAAACTCTAGGGCTCCATACTCCCCTTGGTATCCAGCAGAACTCCCACCATTGGCAAAGGCAGAGACCGGAGTATGGTCTGCCTTTGACACAGGGACTGAACGGTTGGTTGTCAGCATCATTATTCTTGTCTATGCAGCATCACCTGGTGGGAAAATCTGCTCCTCTTTAGGGCCCTTTCTTCCCCTGGCTTCTCTCCCTTCCCCATTCTCCTTCCTCTCCTTCCCTCCCACCTCCACTTGTCTCTTCCTGTCTTCCCCTAACGCCCCGCCCCAAATCTCCCCTTCACCCCCTACCCCATTCCAGCCACTACAATGGTCAGCAAGGAAATTGAAATTGTTTCTATCCCTTTTGCTGTCATGGTTTTAAAGCTTTATGCAGAAGGAGCTGCCCTGGGCCAAGCTAACCCCATAGGCCTCTCTCGTACCGTCTGGGATGGACCCTTTGGGACCTGGCCAGTCACAAGTGACTTTGGGCTCGATTGTAGCTTTACCACAAGTCTGCACAAGGGGCAGCGTGTTGTTGCACCACCCCAGGAGCAGACCAGGAGACAGATGACGTCTCTGCAGGTCACACGCTGCCTCTTGGTTTTCACCATGCTCTGGTGGGGCAGACTTGGACAGATTTGGTGCAGTGGATAGCCCCAGGGGTGTCAACACAGCTATGTGAGCTGGAGCCATGGGGGGGGGGTGCCAAGGATCCACCTAGTCCCCACCCATTCTGACCCCTATGCACAACAGGAAGAGCCATAGTGTCCAAGCAGGGGCTCCTCTCCTCCCAGCACAGCCACCTATGGTATGGGTAGGCCATGCAGGGGTGTCTGCAGGACCTTACAGCCAGCACTGCACTGCAGGGCTGGATCTGGCCCTGGCCCTGGCGATGGGTCTATGAGCAGCACAGCCCGTTGAGGCAATGTGTCTGTTCCTGTTCAGTGGGAGAATGTTGTTCACCTTCCCAACCAGGTGTGAACGCTCACTCGGCGTGACCTGCCAAGCTTTAATCTCCAGTGTCTGACAGCTGGTTACCTTCTGACGTCAGCCCCGTGGCTCAGGGGGCTTTCCAGGGACAAGTGGGCAAGTCTCCACAGAAGCATACTTGTAGAGCTAGCAGAGAAACAAAACAAAAAACCGCACTTCAAAACCCCCGGAGCACAACGTTCTGAAAGAGAGAGCTGCTACCTGAGAGTGGAGCCAGCTGCACCTCCTTCAACGGGGGGCGGACTCTGGAGTCCTGCTTGACTCATCGCTGGGCTAGCTTATCAGTTGATGTCACTGATGAGAAAGCACCTGCTCCCATCTTTGGATTGCTGGGAAGGACTTGGTCCCAGGTATCTATGTATTCAGCACTCCAGCCGCAATTCACTGCCTCCTGGGCCAAAGGTCAAAGGAACCTGCATGTGAGGCTGACACGGGCACTTCACCCCACTGCTCCACTGACTCCCAGTTGGCTTCCACTGCCCATTGAGTCCTTGGGTTTGATCTTCAAAGCCAGTAATAAGCAGGGTCCACTTATGTGAGTGGCTGCATCTCCATCCATGAGTCTCCAAGGCAGTTGCACTGTCTGGGACAAGGCAGACCACCTGGCCCAAGACAAGGAAAGCATTCTTGGTACCATGAATCCCTTCATCTGGCATACATCTTTACAGGGACCACAACTCCTGTCCATGTTGTCCCTCCCCAGGATAGCTATCCTGAGTGAAACTCTGTTCCATGACTTTACGTGGAAGTAGTGTTCAGATTTCTTTGATTCAGGATTGTCCAAAGTCCACTCAGCTGCTTTGTTTCTTCTTATAAGACAACAGAGACTCTGCTGCTGTCAAGAGCTGTGATTTTCATTCCTGTTTGCTTGTCTTACTCACCCAGCTATCAGGACACACACAGTAAGAGGAACAACTTCATGCTTATTGTACCAATCAAGGCAGAACGGCTTTGGTTGTTGTTTGCAGTTCTGTTCAGCGTTGCGGGGCATTGTAGTTTGCTTTCAGCTTCAAGAAAAGGTACCTTTTCAGACTCTAGAAGTGGTCACCCTCCCGTAGCCCAAATGGCTTTGATTGGTGTAGGTGTCTGCAGTTCTTCTTACCTTAGTGACACACCCCTCAAAGTACTTACTCTCCTCGAATGGGAATCCAGTGTGTCCCATTCACTTGTGTTTCTAAGTCATTTAGGCTCTTTTGAAAATCCCAACCAGCATGGTTGGTGGATGAACCAGCCGTTGTGGGAGGCTAGCCCCCTCACCTTCCACTCGAGGCCACGCCCCTCCCCTTCTGCCCCCTCCCACCCTGGAGCCCAGAGCTGCAGCGCCCCACCACAGCCACTGGAGAAACCCCAGCCCCAGAGTGTGGGATGGGTGGCGCAGCCACAGCGTCCCTGACCCCAGCCCCGGAGCACCGGGCAGGCACCAGCCCTAGCCTCCCCCTCCCAGCAGCAGGCTGTCCGGCCCCAGCCCAGCCCCAGCCTGGGCCACGAAAGAGTGGGAACTCACAGACACTCCTGGGGGCAGAGTGTGGGTGGGGCCACACCAGGCTGTTTGGGGAGGCTCAGCCTCCCCCAGTCTATGATGCCCACCGCCCATGCCAACCAGTGTCTTTCAAGAAGGGGAAATGACTAAATTTGTAATTCTGCTTCTTTGAAGACATAGTCACAAAGGATTCTTATTCCCCAGCCCCTCATTTCGAAACATAATGACAGACAGACATGAGAAAGGAAGTTTGAAATGTTCTTGTGACAAATGTTGCCATGTTTCTAGTAAACTAGCTTTTAGGGGAGCTCTTTCTTCCTATCCTTGCAAGGGACTTACTACAACAATCTGCAGGCCCCGATGTAGCTGTGGTTGGATCATGCTCAGTCAGCCAATCCCTTAAGCCAACTGATGAGAGTTTCCCATGTGACTGGAGCTGGAAGCACAAGACCCAGGAGTGGCACTGCTGTGTGATAACTTCAAAGAAACAGATGTATAAGCTAAGCAATTTCCCCTTCTTTCTGCAAGGCAGTAAAATAATAATTATAATAAAAACCAAACTAACTGGTGTTGCTATGGGCAATTAAAACAGCAATGGGAGCTAATTATTTCTTCATTTTGCTATTTAGGTTGTCTGCCATATGTTTATGCTCCTTCCTGACTATTTTACAGGTCTTGGACACTGACATCTGAACAGGATCCTGAGGTCGAGATTAGCAATGAAGTATGTGAGTTTCAGAACTTTTGGAAATACAGTAGAGAGATTGGTTTATGAATGTCACCAATGGGGAAGAATTCCACCCCAATGCAGAGGGCAGTACTGTCAACTCTGGGCATTCCAAAATCATGAATCAGGCCCCCAAAATCATGAGATTGGCTTAAAAATCATGAGATTTAAAAATAATTTGGGGGGGGCTTTCTCTTTGCCTTCTGATCTCTGAACCTTTAGGTCATATTTCAAGCTTTTCTCTAGAACCATGAAGTCTAGAAACTTATGTTTTTCAAAATAAGCTGAGATTCTCACAATCACTTGACTCCTAAACTGGGGCTTTAAGGAAAAAAAACCTCAAATCTCAGGAGACTCACAATGAGACCGGGAGAGTGGGCTGCTCTGAGTGAGTGTAGCACAAGGCCTCACCACCCCGTAGGCTGAAGCAGGTATTAAGTGGATCATAGTTCCCTTTCTGGCTCTCTGCCTAGGGGTGAATTTCACCTGGGGCAATCACAGCAAAACATTTCCTACAAATATTTGTCTGAATTTTTAAATAAATTTGCCCAAGCCGGGTTTACGCCCCTTCAGTGCTTACTTTCCACGAACAAACAAGTGACAGAGATTTGCTGGCACAAACTTTTTGTTATATGTGTATAAGTTGCCTCACACCCTTAGGTCTGATTCCCCAACTCTAACTGCTACCAAATAAGAATAATGGCCACAGAAAACACATTTGAAAGCCACCTGCGCAGACACCAAATTTTCAATTTGCACATGCATGTACTAGTACAGGAACAGCATGCATGCTCCTACTCAAGGAATAGAAAAACCGCTATGTATCCTCCCCCTCAAGGCAAATCCCCAAAGGGGATCTCCTCCTTGCAGATTGAATGTCACCCGGATTGCTGTCTAGCTAGGTCTTTAAGACCGCCTGGCTGGATGGCCAGTCTATGTCCGTCATTGGCGAGCGCATCGAATACTACACGGCTTGCTTGACCAGTCATAACTGAAATCCAAGCTGCATTGCCTAGTTATTTGTGAGCAATCCAGAGAGTCAAAAATTCAACCAGATTTTTTTTGAATATATTAGAATAATTAATCAAGCTGAAGACACTGCCATCTGTTCATGCGCACTCCCTGAGCTCCCACTGCATAAATTATTTCTGGTGAACAATTCACACAGCTCTGATGGCTTAGCGTTGCCAGTCACGATTTTATCAGGACTCTTGTGATACTAGGTGTTTTTGGAGTCACATAAGGGGAGAATGTCAGCTTGGATTTTGTAAAGTGTAAATTGAGGAGAAAAGCTTCAGAACGTGACCTGGGGAGCCCAGAAACACACATCAGAATAAAAAAATCCATCATTTACTCACTTATTTTAAATTTCATGATTGTGAAGCGAATCTTGTGATTTTGGATGTCTGGCTCATGCTTTTAGAATGCTTGGGATTGACAAGTCTGCGTCAGCTCGTCTCTCCTTTCCTGGCCACAGAGTCAGCAAGGAGGATCCATTTACTAGTACAGGAGTGATGCTGCTAACACTTGGCAAGCTTCTGAGCGTGCCCAGTGCGAACAAAATGCTTTCAAAGCTGGAATAGTCTCAGATTAAGTTGTGTGCTTGTGCAGTTCACAGAAGTCTAGCGCCTGCTTGCCTGACAAACTTGACACCCGCAAACTTGTCTTAGTCACCTACTTCCATTCACACAGAAAGGGAGCACGGGTTTGTGCCTTCTTGGCTTTTCCTCCCAAATAGGCTCTGAACACAACCGTGGCTGAATCTCTCTTGTAGTGCCATGGATTTGAAGGCACCATTAGATCGTCTCATCCAACCTCCTGTATACCCAGGCCAGAGAAATTCACCCCATTACCCCTGGATTGAGGGATAATGGGATGCACTTGCACTTCACCAACACGTCACCCAAACAGGCCTCCAGTCTTGATTTGAAGACAGCAAGAGATGGAGAATCCACCATTTCCCTTGGTTAATCACCCTCACTGTTAAAAATGGGAGCCTTATTTCTAATTTGAATGGGTCTGGCTTTAACTTCCAACCAACAGTTCTCTCTGGGGTATTAGGGACTGAGCTTCCCAGACAGAGAGTCTGGATGGGTGTGCATGGTCAGTTGGAACCAGCCACAGACCAAAGCAGAGATCTCTTGCAAGCACCTTAAGCACTGAGTGATCACTGAACATCACATGGTACCAGGAGTAAAAAGAGATTAACAAAATACCCTGAGTGCCTGAAAGCCCTACCGGAGCAGGAACTCCCTGGAGATGGGGAAGCCAACTGGAGGATTCATAGATTCATAGATTCTAGGACTGGAAGGGACCTCGAGAGGTCATCGAGTCCAGTCCCCTGCCCAGATGTTCAAAGCATGCTTCACTCTGAATCTGCAAGAAATGGGTGCCAGGAAAAAGGAGGCATTCAGAAGGTAGCCTTACTCCTGGCAATGGCTGGGTCTGAAGCGTGTGATGTTTTAACAGTTTGTGCTGTGAACTCAGGCAGAAGAGGCAAGCTATGAAACTGTAGGACAAACGTGAGGGGTGCTGCGCTCCCTGGAAAAATGAGCATGATGGAAGGTATGTTTATAATCCCAAGGTACAAAAGGAAGGTGAAACTATAGAAGAATTTGTGATCTATCTGAGGATGAAGAGCCAATTTTGCAATCATGGGAAGCTAATGATGTCCCTAATAGGAGACCAGACCAAAACTGGAATCTGGAACAGAAATCTCAGTGAGAGACTAACTACTGAAAGATCCAGAATTAATCCTTGACAAGGCGATTAGAATTGGCCAAGCAGCGGAAGTCACCCCATCCAGAGTGAAGCTAATGAGGTGGGTCAGTGCTCTAACCCTGCAGCCGTGAAAGAGAATCCACAACACTACAAGAAAAGAGGCCTGAGGCAGTGAGTCTACTTCTACTTTATTCTGCTTTTTTTTCATGCTGGGGCTCTATTGTCCCTCTCTGGGATCCTGCTGGGCAAAATGGCTGACCCAGTGCTTGCCTTTCTCCTCTAAGTAATCTGATAAACATCCGTACAGCCGAGTCCCAGCTAAATGTGCTTCTGGCACCCTGGACAGCACAATATGCACAGCAGCTCTGGTGCAGGGGGTCTTGGGGCTGATTTGAAACACTATTTCAAACATTGGCAGCTCTGCTTGCATAGACTGTGACCCCAATAGCTGGGCCCCACTGCCTTAGCAGAAGAACCAGGTGGAAACCAAAAGATGAGGCATTTCACTTAGTGGGGTTCTCTCTTGCCCCAAGCCTTATGGCCAGCTCTGATTTCCATCCCCATGTTGTGCACAGTTTTTGGCACCAGGAGGAAGGTTTCCTCTAGTGAGGTGTGGCTGTCCAGTCCCTTGGCAGCGTGACTGGCAGAACAGACTCTGGGTCCAGCTGGGATCAGTAACAGATTGGTGACCATGAGTGCAAGCAGGGGAAAATGAGTTACCAAAGATAAATAAAGCAATCATGGATGGGGGTGTGCTGCTTCCCAGGCGCCCCCTCCCAGCCCTACATTCTTTCAGGCTCTGATGGCCCTGAGTGGCAGCATACACCCCTGTATTCACACCCTACATGCTATTGTAATAATCTTTGTACAAAGGATGCCTTGTAAGGTATCATCTGAAAACTCAATTTGCTGGTCAGTATCGTCCTGGCACAATATGTGTGATAACATTGTATGTGAAGTTATGATTCCCCATTATTAACACATGTTGCAAACACCATAGCCCTGCCCCAGCAGATGTCAGGTCTGTTCTAAACAAAGGAAGGAATATGTGTTTGACTTAATTTGCATTTAAGCTATAAACAGAGTCATCAAGCAGGAAGGGAAAACAAAGGAAGCTCAAAAAAGTAAAGAAAAACAGCAGGGAACATCCTTCCACCTAAGGCAGGTCTATACTACAGAATTACTTGGGTATTACTACGTCACTCCGGGGTGTGAAAAATCCTCACCCCTGAGCGATGTAGTTATACAGACCTAAGTAGGGTTGCCAACTCTCTAATCACACAAACCCAAACACCTTTGCCCTGCCCCCATCCCACCCCTTCCCTGAGGCCATACCCCTGCCCCACCCCTTCTCACTCCATCCCACCTTCATCCTTCACTTGCTCTCCCCCCGCACTCACTTTCACTGGGCTGGGGCAGGGGGTTGGGATGTGGGAGGGGGTGTGGGCTCTGGGATGGGGGTGGGGCTGAGTGGTTCAGAGTGTGGGAGGGGGTGCAAGAGAGGGTGTGAGCTCTGAGAGGGAGTTTGGATGTGGGAGGGGGCTCATGGCTCGGGCTGGGGGTTGGGGTGCAGGCTCCGGCCGTGCGGTGCTTGCCACAGGCGGCTCCGAGAAGCGACCTCTATGTCCCTGTGGCTCCTAGGTTCAGGGGTGCCCAGGGGGCTCTGCGCGCTGCCCGTGCCTGCAGGCACCACCTCTGCAGTTCCCATTGGTCGTGGTTCCTGGCCAATAGGAGCTGCAGAGCCAGCACTCGGGGTTGGGGCAGCGGGCAGAGCCTTCCTGATTCCCCATGTGCCTAGGGGCCACAGGGATATGCCATCTGCTTCCAGGAGCCGCTTGGAGTCAGGGCAGGTAGGGAGTCTGCCTTAGCCCTGCTGCACTGCCGCCTGGGCTTTTGGCCTATTAAAATCTCCCAGATTGCTTTCAATAGCAAACGGGAGATTCAGTCTGATTCCAGGAGACTCCTGGCCAATCCGGGAGGGTTGGCAACCCTAGACCTAAGCGCTGGTGTAGACAGTGCTATGTTGGCGGGAGGCTTCTCCTATTGACATAGCTAACGCCTCTCGCGGAGGTGGATTAACTATGCTGATGGAAGAGTGCTCGCCCATTGGCACAGAGCATCTTCATTAAAGCGCTACAGCAGTGCCGATGCAACATTTTAAGTGTAGACCTTCCCATAGACTCTTTGTTTCTCGGTTCTCAGCTGGAAATGGTTTTTCAAGAAGGGGACTGGAACTATAAAGAGAAGTGGCAAAGAGAAGGCACCCTCTATTTCTCCCTACCCACCCCATTCTCTGCACCTGAGAAGACAAAAGGAAACAGCTTTGGACTCTGGGAATGGGGTCCTGACATGATGGTTTGGTCAGTGATCTGCTGGCAGCGCATGTGGTGAGACAGTTTGCTTTGCAACTGTGTTAGTTTCTTAAGTAGCTACTAGCAAATGTTTTAGCTTGTAATCATTTCTGACGTTTATGCCTCATTACTTGTACTCACTGAAAATCTCTCTCTTTTTGTGGTTAATAAACTTGTTTTATTGCTTTATCTAATTCAATGTGTTTAAACTGGGTAACTCTATTTCAGATAATAAGCTGGCAAATTGTTCCCTTACCAGAATAAGGGCTTAATATATTTGGACTGTCCAGGAGAGGGCTGAGCAGTACAGGACATACATTTCTGGGGGAAAATCTAAGTCGGGGGTGTGTGTTGGGGTCACCCTGCAGTGTAACCCAGACTGGTGAGAGGGTGTACGGCTGGATGGAAGGCAGAGCCAGCTGAGCAGGAGAGGGATAGAGATAGGGTATAGCTCAGTGGTTTGAGCATTGGCCTGCTAAACCCAGGCTTGTGAGTTCAATCCTTGAGGGGGCCATTTAGGGATCTGGGGCAAAAATCTGTCTGTGGGTTGATCCTGCTTGAGCAGGGGGTGGGACTAGATGACCTCCTGAGGTCCCTTCCACCCCTGATATTCTATGAGACACCCTTGGCATTGGGAATAGTTTAGTTTAAGATGTTCTTTACAGCACTAAGCAAGGGATTCAAGTAATGGTCCTTTACTCCCTGGGAGCAATTCCTTCCACCCTAAGATGTAGCAAAGAGATGATGGGCATTTTGCCATTCAGCCCCTCCACAGTAACTGTCTTAACCACTTAGTAGAGCTGGAAAAAATGTTCTTTATTTTCTAGGGAAAAATTCACAGAAAATGCCATTGTTCTTGTTTTCCTCAAAAATTTGTCATGGATTTTTAAGAGATATCAGTAAAAAGAATAAAACCCAAGAACCAAAATATCCCTTACCCTATGAAGTCCTTCCACTTCGTGTGGTGTTTTTTGTTTTATTTCAAAAAAGTTTTGGTGAGATGACTGGATAAAGGTTGGAAGTTGTATAGTGAATCTTATTTTATCCAAACCAGCTCATGCACTGCTACTTTTGAAACACAGGACAAAAGACTCTCAGATCCAGTCTATGGGTCAGATTATACCTTTTTATCTTCTTAAAGAAGAGAAACCACTGCTTAGCCTGTAGTGCACTGTAATGTGAACAGTAGGGCTGGCTGAATAAATGTATTAAGTGTGAAGGTAACACCTAGAGACCCGCACTGAGATTGGAGCCAAGTTGTGCAAGATGTTGTGTGAACCCATAGTAATAGACAGTCCCTGCTCCGTATAAGCTTACAGTCTAAACAGAAGGAGAAACTGAGACACAGAGAGGGGAAAAGACTGGGGAGATATCCTTTAATACCATGTCCCTTATGAAGGGTAGTGTCCAAAGTCCAGGGGTTTAGATAAAGTTTTTAATTTTTTTATCCCACATTGAATAGTGAAATGTATAGTCAGTTAATCGCAATTAATCACATTGATAAACAATAATAGAATACCATTTATTTAAATATTTTGGTTGGTTTCTACATTTTAAAATATATTGATTTCAATTACAACACAGAACACAAAGTGTAGTGCTCATTGTATATTTATTTTTATTATAAATATTTGCACTGTAAAAAACAAAATCAATAGTATATTTCAATTCACCTGATACAAGTACTCTAGTGCAATCTCTATCATGAAAGTTGAATTTACAAAAGTAGAATTATGTACAAAAAATAACTGCACTCAAAAACAAAACAATGTAAAACTTTACAGCCTGCAAGTCCTACTTCTTGTTCAGCCAATCGCTCAGACAAACAAGTTTGTTTAGATTTGCAGGAGATAATACTGACGGCTTCTTATTTACAAGGTCACCTGAAAGTGAGAACAGGCGTTCGCATGGCATTGTTGTAGCTAGCGTTGTAAGATATTTGCGTGTCAGATGCGCTAAAGATTCATATGCCCTTCATGCTTCAACCACCATTCCAGAGGACATGCGTCCATGCTGATGACAGATTCTGCTCGATAACAGTCTAAAGCTGTGCAGACCGACGCATGTTCACTTTCATCATCTGAGTCAGATGCCACCAGCAGAAGGTTGATTTTCTTTTTTGGTGGTTCAGGTTCTGCAGTTTCCACATTGATGTGTTGCTCTTTTGAGACTTCTGAAAGCATGCTCCACACCTCATCCCTCTCAGATTTTGGAAAGCACTTCAGATTCTTAAACCTTGGGTCAAGTGCTGTAGTTATCTTTAGAAATCTCACATTGGTACCTTCTTTGTGTTTTGTCAAATCTGCAGTGAAAGTGTCCTAAAAACAAACAACATGTGCTGGGTCATCATCCATGACTGATGTAACATGAAATATATGGCAGAATGTGGGTGACACAGAGCAGGAGACATACTATTCTCCCCCAAGGAGTTCAGTCAAAAATGTAATTAATGCTTTTTTTTTTTTTTTTTAAATGAGTGTCATCAGCCTGGAAGCATATCCTGTGGAATGTTGGCCGAAGCATGAAGGAGCATACGAATATTTAGCATATCTGGCATGTAAATATCTTGCAATGCCAGCTACAAAAGTGCCATGCGAATGCCTGTTCTCACTTTCAGGTGACTTTGTAAATAAGAAGCCGGCAGCATTATCTCCTGTAAAGGTAAACAAACTTGTTTGTCTTAGCAATTGGCTGAACAAGAAGTATGACTGAGTGGACTTGTAGCTTCTAAAGTTTTACACTGTTTTGTTTTTGAGTGCAGCTACATAACAAAAACACAACCCCCCCCCACCACCACCATTGTAAATTGCACTTTCACGATAAAGAGATTGTATTACAGTACTTGTATGAGGTTGTAGTAGAGCACTGACTCACCAGCACAGCACCTTCTGCTGGTCATCCAGGAATTAGCTCTCTCAGCCCTGGAGCACCCTCTATGGGCTGGTGTCCTGCCCTCAGTTTCACCCACCCCGCCCCAGTCCCTTTATCTCCACCACGTATAGGCCCCACATCCCTCCCGGACCACAGTGCCCCTCACCCAGGGAACCCCACTCCCCTGAGCCCACCTCGCCTCAGTGACCCACTGCCAGTCTTCATCTAGTCCCTTTGCTCAGGGGCAAACTGCAGTCTGCAATGGCCACTCATCATTGGCTAGGGGGTTGGACCTGCTGCCTTTCCCTGCAGCCCCAGGACCTCCTTAAGCCTTCCTGGCAGGCCTCAGCCTGGGAGGTTGCCAGACCTGAGCTCCCTAGCTCAAGCTGTCCCTTCCCCAGCACTGCTCTGTTGAAGGTACCCTGTGCTCCCAAGCAGCTCAGTCCTTCCCACCCCAAAGCTGGAGTGAGACTGACTGTCTCCTAGCTCACAGCCCTCTTTATACCAGCCCTACCAGGCTTGGATTGGCTGCTACCTGCCTTCACCTGATTGGGTCCTTGGGGCAGCCCTTTCCCAGAGCTGGTTTTAACCCCTTTCTCTCCGGAGCGGGGTGCTTGCCCTGCTACAGGTAAATTTAAAAATACATTTCTTTTATCATTTTTACAGTGCAAATATTTGTAATAAAAATAATATAAAGTGAGCACTGTACACTTTGTATTCTGTGTTGTAATTGAAATCAACATATTTGAAAATGTAGAAAAACATCCAAAAATATTTAATAAACTTCAATTGGTATTGTATTGTTTAACAGTGCAATTAAAACTGTGATTAATTGCAATTACTTTTTAAAATCACAATTAATTTTTTGAGTTAATCTCAAGAGTTAACTCCCTCACTGGGAGCATTGTTCAAACCTCCAAAACCTGTTTTAGTTGGTTTGCTTTTGAAATCCCAAGTCTTCTATTCATAGTCAGGAGCTTTTTAAATGTAAACACCGCAAACTTTAAATTGTGAGCCAAAACTACTTCTCATGTGTCTTTAGAGCACATACAAAAGCCAGCCATTGCATCAATGGAATTGGAAAGATTTACTGCAAAAATCTTGATATAAAAAACTCGAGAACATTTTTTTCTAGTAAGATTTATCCTGGATTAAGCCTTAATCCAGGTGATGAGAAGAACATGTGTTGTGAGTAGTCTACATCTATAACATAAAAAACTAAACTGTTTGCACACAAAAAGAGCATGGTTAAAGAACAATCCCGTTTGATACAGAACAGGAATGAATGATGCAGTGTGTATGGTACAACAAAAACGCTTCTGTGTGTTAACGGTGGAGTGCTAGTCACTTTTCCTCTGTCTCAGCAATCATTCTAGAGACACGTTACAGTGCCTGGGCCAAGGTAGCGCCCTGGCTTGATAAATCTCATGAGAAGTCAACCATGAATGTTTCTTCAGACATGGGGAGCCACAAGCTGCCCTAAGAGAGTTTATATAACTTGGCACTTCACTCCGTCCACACCATGAAGTTAAAATGAACTCATAAAGTGAAATCCTGGCCTCAATGAAGTCAATAGCAAAATTCCCATTGACTTCAATGGAAGAAGAATTTCAACTCTAGGGTTCTTGGTCCTCCGGTTCCTAGAGAGGACCAGGAACAACAGCAGGAATTCCTGCGATAAAATACACCTGTACCAAAAAAACCTGATTTATGAGAGATGTCTTTTCTGCCATCCTAGACCCAGCTATTATATAGAGCCTTCGTTGTCATAAGGGTACTGGCAACTACGAACTGGGGGAGGGATTATATGATCCTCCCTAATATATATCATATATATGCCCCAGGTTGTTCTGAATGTCTTCCTCACCCCTTTCCCCAATACATAGTAGGGATACAACCAGTGACTGTCCTGCCCATGCATGGTTTGAGTGCTCTGGTGAAATTAGCCCCTGTGTGGAGTGCCTGCCATGCACCACTGAAGTCCCATTTAAACCTTCAGCAGAGGGGACAGTTCAAGATAAGGGGGACTGGTGTGATAAGTAGGAGCAGAGCCAGGATCTGAAAGAAGTGAGAATAGCTGCAGACCAGAGCATCAGTGTCTAATGCTTCCCTGAAGTCAAGAAGGTCACAGAGGGAAAAGGAATTGTCATCATCAGTTTTCATTCATGCTACTCCTACTTTTAAATACATCAGAGGGACTCAGTTACCGGGTTGGTCACAGACATCATTTGTGGACAGCTGGAATGTGCTGTGTCCTTCATATCTACCTTGGCTACACATCTGGATTGAACAAACATGCTTCTGTTCGTCCATCAATACGTGAAGGAGCTGAGGCTAATAACGATCAGTTCCACAAAGGTCGCTGCAGGCCGGCTTCTCCATCTGTCTTCATCTTTTCTAGCACACCAGGAAATGGGAGGTAAAGATCATTCTAAGCGAGTCTTTCTCCAAGGTTTCCGTGCTCAGATGTCCCCATGACACTGCTGGCAGAACACTAGGGGTCCCCCCTTTCCCACAAATTCCACTGAAAGGATCTGAAGTTGCTCAGGCAGCAGTTTTCTTGGAAAGTGAGATCATCTGAGCTGTTAAGAGCCACTAAAGCTGGACAAAAAATTTCCATCACAATGTTGTTGGGTTTTCTAATGAAAAATGGATTTTTTGATTAAACAGACATTTTTGGGGGCAAAAAAATAATCAGCTCTTGGGAAAAATCTGTGTTTTTATAGAAGAACCGGAACTCCAAAAAAATTGGGTTTGTTTCGACAAAAAGTCTAAAATATTTGTGTTAGTTGAAATGTTTGGCAGAAAAAGCAGTCATTTCCCCACCAGCTCTAATACCAGCCCCCAGGGAGGGGCTGGCCACGTGATCCCTTTTGTCCCAGGCATATGGAAACTGGAGAGCAACAGAGGTATTCTGAGTGGTAGCTTTCTGGAAATAGCTTGCCTGGGTATCAACCAACATGGGGCCCCGCTGTGCTAGGTAAACGACCGTCCCTGTTCCCAAAGAGCTTGTGATCTAAGAGACAGGTCAGAACAGTCAGATGAAACAAGCAAGTGGGCGGCATGTGGACGGAGAGGGGGTAATAAAAATAATTTGATGTTTTAGCACAGGCTGGATGTGTGTGCACTTCCCAGCCAGTCAATAGCAGTGATTGCAACTCAGACCCAGCCTCACTGTTATGCCCTGGCAGTTTTCTATAGGGATCATGGCAGGGGTGAGCATTAGGGGGAGGAGAAGTAATGGTGGCTGTCCAGCTTTTGAAGGAGAGTTTTTGCCCTGTGTAATGGGAGGTGAGGGAGAAAGTGCACAGCAGCTCCTGGAGAGCAGACAAGCAGGTGGTGTTCTCCATGTGTATACTGCCTCCCAGAATACAGGAACCAGTCATCAGCGGGGTTTACCCCAGACAGGAAAAAGATTGTTTAATGAACAGCCCTGCTCTCTGGGGAGGATGGTCCTGTGCATCTGTCTCTGGCCTGGGAGTCAGGAGAGCTGGGTACTTTCCCCAGCGTTGTCACTGATCTGCTGTGTGACCTTGGGTGAATTGCTTCACCTCGCCGAACCTCTGGGTCCTTTCCCACCCTATCTCTTTAGATTGTAAACTGGTTGGGGCAGGGACCATCCCTTGCTCTGTGGTTGAAGAGCCCCGTGCATAGCGGAGCCAGATCTCGGTGAGAACCTCTAGGCACTGATGTAAAATAAATAATTAATCACCCTTGGAAAAGGCACATTTGTTCCTCCACCCTCCAGAGGTTACTCACTTTAATAACATTCTTCATGGTGATGCCTGGAAAGCATTGTGCATTGCTCTGCATAGCTGAAATTGTTTGAAAACAAAACAGGAAAAATGCCCCAGTCACATCATGCTGTTTCCATCCCGTATAGAAAACCACTGGGCTGCCCAGGGGAACGCAATGACTTTTTAACCTTGGCAGGGGTGGGTGAAACAAGTTATTTCAAAATAACAGAACTGAGAAACGCTGGGATTGTTCCATACTCTTACTTCGCTATGCCGGTGTGCTGCCTCTGCCGGACCTCTAGAACAGCACAAGCCACATCTCATAGCTGTGAATGACCCAGGGGCACGGGGCTTGGAACAGAGAAAGAAGCAAGGCAGGGAGTTGCATGCTGGTCAGGGAACCAGAGGGTCAATTTAGTTATTGCATGAATGAATGTCAGGAACCAGGGCCTGCAGCAGAGCCAGTCTCTTGGCTACCTAACAAGCAAAGCAGCCTATTGGGCTGCCTGATTGGGTCCACCACTGATCCATGGGAAGTGTCAGCAGACCGGCTCAAAGCATTTCCCCACAGCTGTGATAGCTCCTGTGCCTGCTTGTTCCCAGCCCTGCGCCTGCCTCGGACACAGCCTTGCCTCTCGCCAGGTAAACTGGGTCTGACCCTGGGCTCCAATTCCTGACTTTGGTGCTGGCATCTGGCCTCTGACTCCAACTCTGATCCTGGGCTCCTATTCCTGGCTATCGACTCCTGCTCTAATCACTAGGCCTGGTTCACACTTTCACCACTAGGCACAGCCACCCATGTCCCAGTCTCTGATAGATTAACTCTGACATGTTGTTGCTATGGAGTTTAGAGGCTTCCATCTATTTAGCTAATAGTTAAGAGGCAACTTGAGAGTGGTCTATAGGTGCCATCACAGGAAGGAAAGCTCTAATGCTCGAGGGCTCTTTACTCTAGCAGGCAGAACAGTTCCAAGAGCCAGTGACTGGCTGTTGAAATCAGCAAAGTTCAACCTGGAAATGAAATGCCAGTTTTTGGCAGGGAGAGTAATTGAGCAGTTTACAGGGGATGTGGGATGCTCTCCATCCCTGGTTTCCTTCCCTCCAGATTTGGACAGCTTTCTGAAAACACGCTCTCGCTCAACCCGTCTTTGAGTCTGTCTTGCTGGGTAAAGCCCTCTGGCCTGTGTGATGCAGAGGGTTGGACTAGATAGTCAGAATGGAACATGGCACTGGCCAGCCTGGATCAGCCCCAAGGCCCGTCTAGCCCAATATCCCACCTCCGACAGGGGCCAGCATCAGATTCTTCAGAGGAAGGTGTAAGACCGCTGCAGTCAGGGGCGGCTCTAGCTTTTTTGCCGCCCCAAGCATGGCAGTCAGGCTGCCTTTGGCGGCTTGCCTGCGGGAGGTCCGCCGGTCCCGCGGCTTCAGCATATCCACTGCCGAATTGCTGCCAAATCCGCAGGACCGGCGGACCTCCCGCAGGCAAGCCACCGAAGGCAGCCTGACTGCCGCCCTCGCAGGGACCGGCAGGGCGCCCTCCATGGCTTGCCACCCCAGGCACGCACTTGGAGCGCTGGTGCCTGGAGCCGCCGCTGCCTGCAGTAGCAGATGTAGGACAATCTGTCCCGCACATAATTCTCACCCTGATCTCTAACAGTACGGGAGTGGCTTAGGAGTCCTGGCTGGTTTCCAAGTCTCTGAATCTATGCTGGATAACTTTTTGAAACATGGGCACTCTGCAGAGGTTGCTGCATGCTGGCTGCTATCACCACTGCTGACTGTTTAGAAGAGAGCACCTGCTCTGCCATGCATACCTTCCCAAGCTGACTATAAGAACGGTTTTCTCTAGAGCACAGCTGTGCTTGCACATTCGCTTTCCAAGTTTGCACCATTCATGGCTCAGTAACCTTGTATTTCCTCCTCTCCCTGTTGCTCTAAGATCCAGATTAGTTGCCTTCCACTCTGCCTCCTTTTTTTCATTTTCAGTAATTTTCCATTCAGTTCTAGCATAATATGCTGCTGGAGGTAAATTTAATGTGCCATGCATCACTTGAGAAGCCCCAGAGCCTTCAGCCTGGCTTTTAGCCAGTTATATTATTTGTTTTCAGTCACTTCTTTCCTGTTCCTGAAGTTGACTTCAGCATAAGGCTGAAGCCTTCCCAAAGAGTGCTTTTCTCCCAAGTGTTAATTTTAAGTCAGTGTTAAGAAATGCCAAACAGGCCCGCCCCCAGAATACACCCCTCCTCCATTCAAGCCAGGTTCAAAGAGAGGGGAGTCTTTGCACTGCTTGTGATGAAAGCTAGAGGAGACTCTACACTAGGTTTCACTTCCTTGGTCCTTGTAGGATCATACTCCTGCCAGTTCCCCAGCTGTCTGATGGGCTGGCAAGGCCCACTTTTCTAATGTAAAAAAACAAACAGAAAAATTCTTAACCTCTTTATTTCGCAGCCTCTCAGATCTCAAAAAAAAAGGCTGCAAACCCCAGGTTATTCCCCTTTGCCCAGTCCATGGAAGCACCTGGTTGCAGTCCATGCACTTTGTTGTAACCAGGCCAGAGTTCCAGATTTGCCTCCTCTAGGACAGGGAATTCCTTCCCTATGGAGGACAGAAAAATACACGGCACAGCCCTCTGGACCTTGGTCAACCCTGGCAGGAGACTGGGAAATTGCAGAGGGTAACACAGGATGGCATGGAGAATTGCTGAGATGTTCAGGATCATTGATTCTAAAGATGGGGAAAAGGATTGGAAGGCCTCAGATGTTATGTCCCTGTCAACGCAGGGCTATTCACTGCAGCCTGTTTTCCAGGGCTTTTTTCTGGGTCTAGTTCTAACGGCCTGGGGGGAGGGAGGTCACTACAAAACAGTGCTCTTGTGAATGATAGAGAGAGCTGATAATGCTAGAAATGGTGTGTGTTCTCTGCTCTGTGTCACCGTCAGATCAGCTTGAAATAAGCCAGTTGCTAAACCCCTTGTGGGCGTGCGGTGCTTGGTTGTGTTCCCTGGTGAGTTTGATGCTGGCAGGGCTGTGTTTTGTGTCTGCCTGGGTATTGTTCTACGGCTCTGCAGTGTTGATTTAACCCTGCGTGTTTGATAACAGGATGTCCCTGTGAATGAGATGTTGCATCTCAGTGGACCTTATCCTGTATAAATATTAATTGAATATATCAAATCAAACCAAACCTGGGCCACCATCTGGAGGCACCCAGAGACTCAGCAGGGTGGGACTCCACCAGCCCCTGAGAAATAGCGACTCCTTCTTTCCTGCAGGCAGAAGGGGATGTCTCAAAATCTCAAACCAGGGGCCTGATTTTCAGCTGCTCTCTTCCTGCACCTGGGGCATGGGAAGTGGTGGGGGAGAAGATGACTGTAAGCTGCCTTTGCTGTCCCTGCAATCGGGGTCGGGGGTGGGGGGTGCAGGGTCCTGCCCTGCCCTGCCCTGCCCTGGGCCCTGGGCAGCAGACCGTAGCCACAGGGCAGTGCGCTCCTCCCAGAGAGGTGGAAGTTAGCTTCTGCATAAGGGGGGCTATCCAATGGGGTTCAGGCAGGGACGGCTTAGTTTTTAGTCTATTTGCAGCAGAGTTGTTTATCCAGTCTTGCTTCCAGTTCTCTGTTTTCACTTTCTTACCCTTTGTTCATTCAAACAAAGCCATTCAAGGCTGGCTGCTTTTCTTCTAGGCCTTAACTGGCCTCCTTATTGGTGGTGTACCAGTGAGAGTGGCCATGTAGGCCTCTGTTACTGATCCCCCAGGGACAGATGCCAGCTGCTGCTCCCAGCCAGTGGGTTTGATCTGTCAGCTCAGGCGGCACAGGCCTGTGCTTTGGAGCTAGAACCCGGGGGCTCAATTCCTGTTGAGCACCCGACCAGCCAAATCACTTGCTCTTATTACTAGGTGATGATGGGTTTCCCTGGGACACGTCCCCGGGGAGGGAAGCCTGCACACGTGGTGGAAGGACTGTGTCCCCAGCTGGAAACATGTTCTTTGGTCTGGTACTCCCATGTATACTCCTGGCCAGACCCCACAAGACCCATGTCTTCTGCTTCCTGGCAGAGGCCTGCGGCGCAGTAAACCCTGCCCATCTGGAGGAGGGGATATTTCCCACATGGAGAAATGTTAGCCTGAAAAGCAAATTCTGTTGTTTGACCCCTGACCCCCCTTTTCTTTCCTTTCCAAGGATAACTCGTTGTGGTAACTGAGAATTATCTGTATGGCAGCAGCACCTGGAGGTTCCGCTTGAGCTCAGCCCACACAATGAGTGAGAGCCCCTGAGCCACCAACCTTAAAGGGGGTGCTGGTTCGCTGCCAGGCAACCCCTGTACAACTCCTGTGTGCAGCTTCAGTGGCCGAGGAGGTGGTGGGGGTTCCATAGCCAGTGGAGGGCGCACTCAGGATTTACAAGCTCTTCCCAGAGTATATTTCCCTGCAAGAGCCCCCAATGTTAAATGCTCCTGTGTTTGCCGTTTCCGTATTGTCTGTTGTTCCTAAGAACGACCTCCTGTGGGGAGAACTCCATGTTTCTCATTCCAGTGCCAGTTTTGGTCACATAACCATCTGCCCAAGAATCTGTATTTCCGGGGCCCACACCAAGCTGTATGGCCTAAGTTTCCTTCCCTAGGGCACTGTTTGCATGGCAGCAATTTCACAGACCGCAGCCTTGCTGCGGTTGTTAATGAGTCTCTGTAACAATTTATATTGAGTTTCCAGGAAGTGGCAGCCAATGGTGCTCCTTCTGGGGCACATGATCGCCTCATTCCTTGACTTTCCCTAACTTATCATTACAGCTTATTTTGTTAATTGTATTTGAGCTGCGCCAGCTTTTATTTATTGTACCTGCACTCCCTTTCCATTTCGAGCTAAGATTGCCCTAAGTCACTTGTTCCAAGAGTTGTTTGTCTGTGGCAAGACTACATCATTTCCTTTTCTAGCTCCAAATGTAATATAAAGGGAAATTATGAAGTCCCTTCCTGTTTATATCTCTCCATTTTAGGGTTCTGGACTGCACCCATTACCATAGCTCAGCTCCCTAGTTAATGGAAAGGCCTAATAAGGGCCCTAGTGAACTTGATGGAGTCTTTGGTTCTTTTCCCTTCCTGGAGGGGCAGTTGTTGCTGTAAATGCACTGCATCATCCTGTTTATGCTTTTAAAGCTTGACCAAAGAAGGTCATACAGTGAGATCTAGAAGGGGCTCAGACTGGATTAGTCACATTTCTTCTGGAAGGTTGCTCCATAGCTGGACACTGTCCATCGAGAATGACTTTTCTATAGCCCCCCAGTGCTTCTTCCTGGCCTCTGTGATCCACCTTCTTTCCAAGAAACGCAGCTGTCTTGGGGAGATAGGACCTGATCCATTCATGGCTCTGAAAATTGGGAACAAGATCTTAACCTGGCATTGGAAGCTGACTGGGAGCCAGTAAAGGGACTGGAGCATGGTCTTGATGTGCCTATGGCAGCCTCAATTGCAAAGGAGGTGGGCAACCATGTCCTGCACCAGCTGTAACCTGTGCTTTGTTTTCATATTCAGCGTCAGGTGAGGTGAGTTACAGTAATTCAGCCTGGAGGGAACAAATGCATGAGCCACCATGTCCAGGTCCTTGCCAGGAGGAAGGGGGAGAGTTTCCTACTGAGCTGGAAGTGGCAGAAAGTGCATTTTGTCACTGTTGCTACCTAATCATCTAGGCTCAGTGAGGAGACAATCAGGACTCCTAAGTGTTCACAGTATTTTGACAATGAAAGGACAACTGATGCTTTCAGTGGAAGGGGATGGGGACAGTCTCCTGGCTAGTTTGTTAGAGCATTTCCCCTCTTCTGCTCAGCATCTCTTGGATCTTGCCTGAGCTGAGTTTGAGCTGGCTACTGTCCTGCCGAGAGCTGACCTTCAGTACGTTTGTGGGGACATCGTAGTAACAGCATTGGTTGCATCTGAGAAAAATGATATACAACCGCATGTCATCATCATGTTGTTGGGAGCAGAAGGGTTGAAAAGAAGGGGGAAGAAAATGGATCCCTGGGAAACCGCACGAGTGCGGGCCTTCATGGAAGAGGAGCCATTACGTACTATCATTCTCAGGTCTGCTGGAAAGGATCTGTTAGCACAGAACTACAGCAGGTACTCCAGCCACATCCTGTGAGCAAGTTAGCAGTACCTTTTGACCTATCCTGTCTAGCAGAGGCCAGGTAGTATGAGCACAGAGATCTTGCCTGCATCCATAGTTCTGAGGCAGTCATCATTCAGGAAGCCCCTTAGAGACGCATAACATCTATCCCTGCCTAGCTTCATGGCAAATATAACCTATGGCTATCCTGTGTTTTCCCTGATGACTGTGGAGAGCTGTCTCCAGAAGGAGGAATGTCAGTGGTGCCTTTGAGTCTATTCTATCTAAATTTAATGGCCATTGTTTGCTTGACAGCTTCATTGTGTATGTATCAAGTTATTTATAAGCATTCCTAACAGCCAGTTGCGGAAGCTCTTATCAAAGCCTTGATGTGGTGGAGGAATAGGCCACGGGCACTGTCCTGACTCTGATGCTGGACAGAAGAACCCCACCCCAGCCCTGATGAGCTGGCTGAGAGGCGTGTATTTACTTTCCTTAGTAACGGTTCTCTGAAGGAACAGAGAGGAGAGGCAAGCAGAGGAATAAGATGACCTCTGTCTGTTCCCATCTGGTTGTGGAGACACCACTTAGTGTTTCCAGTCAAGAGACACTTTCAAAACAATGTTATCGGAAAGATAAAACAGACGGACAGACACTTTTCAAGATGCTATTCCCAGAAGGGGCTTGGTGTTTCTCACTGCTGCGACCCAGACTGAGAACCTTCCTTGGAAAGGAAAGAAAAGGGGGGTCAGGGGTCAAACAACAGGAACACATATTGAGGAAATGATACCTAGCTTTAATTAAGTGCATGTGCAAGGATAACATGCTGCTGACCTTGAGTCATGGGATTTTCCTTCTCAGTGGTGATTGAAGCACAAGTGTCTGTGTTGCGAGCGGAGGGGGGAGAGGAGGGAGGGAGTATCATCTTTTTGACGGCATTTGGGGCCTAGTATACCCCGACCAGGAGGAGAGTTTGAGATTTCCTCAGAACAAAGGCAGTGCACATGATCAGGCTGTGAACACCAGGTCCGAGTCCCATGGTAACATTGTTCCTAGGCTTGTTGGGGGAGATTTCCATAGGCACAAAGGACAGGTTGGTGCCCATGTCCCTCTGGAGCATTAGGCTCCTGGATGCGAATTGTGTCTGTGGAAATCTCCTCCTCCATTGTCCTTACCAAGCTTCAGTGATGCTGGCTTATGCCAGCTCTGCCAAATGTAAACAGTCCAGCCTAACTCCAGTTCCCTCAGGCAGGCTCTGCGAGGGGAGGAGAAGGAAAGGGATTGGTCAATGCACACGGAAAGAATTTCTCTGTCTCCCCAAAGGACCATACAACATTCAACCTTCCTTGGATTCTAGAGGTGTCGATTTTGCCTTTAAGACCCAGCCCATATGCTGGGGCAGAGTACAGAGCCACCCCACTCCACAGGGGATTCAGGGAGGGTTTCTTCACCACACACAGACAATGCCTCCTGGAGCTTCCCAGATCCACAGGAGGGGAGCAAACAATGGGCTGTGCTGCTCTAAAGGGATAATTCCCCAGGCCCAGCCTGCATGCTGTATGAGCTCACTGAGCCGTCAGTTGGCTGCAGCAATAGCTGCTATTTGATGGTGCCCTGCAGGCCATCCAGAGCCCATGAGCCATGCTGTCTTCTTTTTGGGCATAACCTGAGCTCTCATGACTCCCCCGTCTTTAACTCCTCCAGCTTTGGTCTCTGGGTTGTGATACCAAGAGTGCTGGAAGTGGGTTTCTCTGGAGCCTCTCACCATTGCTCCTGACTCCATCCTAGGGGTGGTTGCAAGTGCTCTTATTTTGGGTTTAAATAAAATCTTTGATTAGGTCCAGGAGCTATGCTCCAACCACAGTTACCTGCCATTGATTAGGAACACAGCATCCCCAGGCCAGATGGACAGTCATAGAGTCTAAGGGACCTTTCTGATCATCAAGGCTCACCTCCTAGATAACACAGGCCAGCAAATGTCACCAAATAATTCCTGCACCTAGCCCATCCCATCTGGATGAGCTAGAGCCTATCTTCTAGCAGGACATCGGATGTCAATTTAAAGATTTCACATGAGGGAGAACCCATTACGTCCCTTAGTGATTTGTTCCAGTGGTTAATTACCCTTCCTGTAAAATATACCAGCATTATTTCCAGTCTGAATTTGTCTAACTTCAGCTTCCTACCATTGGCTCTTATTGGACCCTGCATATGATGAAAAGACAGATCCGGATGAGGAGCTAATTCATCCTTACGTGCAACTGCATTAAAACAAATATTAATGTGAAATGTGAGCATATGCTGGGACCTTCAGTATAGATAATAATACTGATGCTTCACAAGGCAATCTACATTTCTTGGCACTGAGTTTTCTTATTTGTGCTGTCAGGTCAGTGATTGTCACACTCATCACAATAGCTGTAAATAAGTCAACCTGATTTCTTCACACAAAGCCCAAGCTCATTTAACCTTGCTGATACCCCAGGAGTGCGGAACTGTGCTTGCTGGAACTGGTCCAAAGAACTGGTCTATGATTCATTCCTTCCCTCAGCTTCCCCACAGCAGAGGCAGCGGTCCCCAGACGTCATGGACTGAAGCAGTTCATTAGACTGAATGTAGAGGGGGAAGTATGTGGCCATCAAGGCACTTCTGGGATAGGCACCATATTGTGATGGTGTTTGCAAATTTGAATAGATTTAAGAGTAAGGGCAGGCTTTCAGAGAAGTCTCGTGGACAGCATGTGGATACCAAACATTTCAGTGCTGGGACAATTTCCATGTAACCCTCTGCCCCCCCACCCCATCATTTTTTAAGTCTCTAGTTGCTTGCAAGTTTCTTGGGTACCAGAGTACTGGTATTTCATGAGGACCGAGCCTGGTGCAGAATCTAGGCTGTACTGGAATCTCTAACCAACAGACCCATGTGCATACCTATCTCCCCTGAGATGCAGGCTTCCGTGGGGTTTCTCCAGCCTGCCCCCACTGCTATAGGAATGGAAAGGAGAAGGATGGGAGAAATTTGAGGGAATATTTATGTGGTGTTATTTTTCTTGTCCCTCAGGGGCAGGGAGCAGCCAAGCTGAACATCTCCGGCTCTTCGTTTTGTCAGCAGCAATACTTGTGTGACGTCCCAGGGTGATGGAGTTACAGCAGGAGCGATGCTGCCCTGGAGCCATCACTTCATTGTTAAGTGCTGCTTCCCCAGAGGAGACATTTAACTGAGATCCCCGGTACCCAGCTCTGGAGGACCTCATTGACATTCTGTCTCTCAATGAGACGGTTTCTCTTGTCTCAGGCTGTGCGAGTCAGGACCGAATGGACTGTTTGTTGTTTGTTTGTAGTGTGTCTAGCACTATGGTGCCCCAACCTGGTTCAGGTCTCTCTGTGCTAGTACAGATGATAATGAGACTTCATTGCTACATTTGTGTACTTTACAGCTACTGGATACAACTGTACTGTTGTTAACTGCCTCAAGCACTGAGGGTGACCTGTTGAGGTATTTCTAACGATTACCTGGCTGTTGTTGGGGATGGCTTTACAATGTGAAGGGTCCAAAGATGCTAGAAGTTGGGATTTAGGGGTACTCCTGCACCGAAGGAAGGGATCAGGCTAGCCGGTGAGCTGACTCTACATATGATTGTAGTAAAGGCTGGCCTTGGCTGGAGTGTCCCTGAGAAACATCACCCCTGATTCTGTCCAGAGCTACCTATCATGGCAGGCTGGATGGAATGTCTCAAGTGTGTTTGTGATGAGAAGTTAGCTCACTCCTGCCACATCCTCCCAGTCACTAGGACCCCTGCAAAGCTGGGCCAGCATTTCTGAATGGTTATTTTTACTTCCCGCGATAAAGACGGTCATGTAGGGTTGCCCATTTTGGTTGGACGTATTTCTTGAGGTTTCACCATATGACATCTTTAATTAAAGATTAATCTTTAATTCCTGGAGACTCCAGGACAATCCTGGAGGGTTGGCAACCCTACTGTCATTTCCTCATGAAAAAAGTATTGAGGCGGGCCAGTTTGTTTACTTGCCGCATCTGAAGGTTCAGCCGATTGCGGCCGATCGCGGCTCCCACTGGCCGCGGTTCGCCGCTCCAGGCCAATGCGGGTGGTGAGAAGCCGCGGCCAGCACATCCCACATCCCTCAGCCCGCTCCGCTTCCCACCAGTGGGAGCCGCGATCGGCCGAACCTGCAGACACTGCAGGTAAACAAAGCATCCCGGCCTGCCAGGGGGCTTACCCTGGTGGGCCGCGTGCCAAAGGTTGCCGATCCCTGCACTAATGTGAAACCAATTTTGACCCTTATCCTCTGCCACAGGGGAAAGAGGACACTTGAGTTTATTCTGAATCTGATTGTTCTTTGGTTTATTCCATCAATCCTTGGTGGCCTCTTACCTCTGCCTTGCTGACCAGTGCAACAGTTCCTTCCAGCTCTAGACACAGCTCTTGTGGGTATTGTGCTTCCACGCATGGCGCCTTCTACCACAACTGCCTTAGAAGCCCCCACAGGGCAGAGGCAGCATGATCCAGTGGATAGGAGAGTGGCTTGCAATTCAGGACACCTAAGTACTAGTCCCAGGAAATGTGCCGCTTGGAGAATGTGGTTTCATCTAAACCAAAACTTTCTGCAGAAAAATATCAGTCTTGCCTAAATGCTTCAGTTTTTTGTAAAGAAAAACCAAACACAATATTTCATTGCAAAATAAAATTAAATTTTTCTGTTTCACAACATCAAATAGAAAATACTTAGATTTGACATATGGATTCAAAGGAAACGGTTTCAAATGGGCATTTTGACTTATGTTGACCTAAAAATGACTCATTTTGAGGTCAAAATATCAATTTTTTTCATTTTGAATTGACATTTGAAGTGGATTATTGTGTTTCTAAATTGCCATTTTTTCAGAACTTTTCATCCCACAAACATTTTGGATATTTCAACTTGTCATCCTGATTTGGGACAAAAATGTCAAATGATCAGAATTTCCTGTGGGATGGAAATTCCATTTTCCAAACAGCTCTGGAATGGGTCCGAGTGTTCCAAGCAGAGATGGTCTCACAAAGTGTGTGTCTAGTGCTCAGTGCAATGGAGCTTTAGAGCTTGGTGGGGGCTTTTAGATAATGAAATAATCAAATAATGAAGGGAGATTCCACCGTCTGGAGGGGAAAGCAGTTTAACTTGTGTTGGGGAGGGAGGAAAAACCTGGAGAAGCATAGCTGGCTCCCTAGCCTCGTCCTCTCCTGCCCCTGGCTCATCCCTCCTCATTCCACTGAGTAAGAACCTTGTGCAGGGAGTTCTGTTGGGGGCGGGGAAAGGAAGAACATATAGGAGAGCTGGACCCCTTTTTTCTTGCAAACACAGACTCTCCATGGATGCAGAGAGGGCCCCGGGAGCCCTTTCCTTTTTGTCTATTATCGTGCAGCTGTTGAAAAGCCCATTGTGACCCTTTTGCTTTCCATGCAAACTTTCTCCCATGGCTCTGTGCTTTTAGGGAATGTCTTCGCTGTACAAAAAGCGGTGTTCTTAACTCAGTTTAGCCTGTAGCAAAGCCTTGGGTTGAACTCAAGCCGCTAACCCAAGTTCAAAGCCAAGTTGCCGTGTCTTCGCTGCTATTTTAACCCAAGTTTACTAATGCAGATTAGTGAACCCGAGTTAAGAACACATCTTGTTTTGCAGTGTAGACATACCCTTGGAGGGTCATAGGCCACACTAGTCTCTGATGAAGCAAACTCTTTACATCTGAGTCATTATTATGAATTGTTCCCCACCGTGCACAGCACTACACGCTCATTTGTGAGGACAAGCTAGTGACCCTGGAGTCTCTCTCCCAGTTCAGTTCTTTGTTTCTTTGGATTTCTATTAGTGAATTGTAAATACCCTGGTATCCCTTGAGAAAACTGAGAGCAAGGGCATCGTTCCTGGCTGGATCCCACCTCAAGAAAGAGGAGAAAACAAAAGAGAAAGGAATAAAGGACAAGAGAGTGAGGCCATATGTACACTACAAAATTGTTAACTTAAGTTACGTCGGCATACAGCCACACAGTTATAAAATCGCTTGTGTGTGCGTGTAAGCCAAATACCTCCTGGGTGTGGTGTTCTGTCCCATCTGGTGGCACTGAGACCCCACTTAGAGAAAGAGTTAAATGAGTCTGCTCTACAGCCTTAGCTAAAAAACAATTGGCTTTTAGCTCATGCAGTAGAGGCTCATGCACTAAGG
The DNA here is from genome assembly GCF_013100865.1 of Trachemys scripta elegans. Lineage (NCBI taxonomy): Eukaryota > Metazoa > Chordata > Testudines > Emydidae > Trachemys > Trachemys scripta. Next base: position 49,844,096 of record NC_048306.1, on the reverse strand, counting down.
TCCCGAGGTCCCAGGTTTGATCCTGCCTGCCGACGCCTGGGGTCTGTTGGTGTTACAAGTGGGGGCTCGTCCAGGATTTCAAGTGGGAAGCCAGCTGCTAAGGCTTTGGGAAGGAAAGTGAGGACAAGAGGAAAAGTCCCACCTCAAAGAAGAATGTCTGCAGGAAGATGGGATTGCAAGACAAAAGAAGAGCAGCTGCAGCAAAGAGGCCCAGATCTCAATGGGGAAAAAGGGGAGGGGCCCTCTCCACAGGAGCAGAGGGAGGAAACTAGCTAAAAGGTGCAGAAGCAGCAAATAAAAGAATTGAAAATAAGAGTTTGTGGAGGCTCCGGAGTTGCTTTTCCAGGCAAACGGAAAAGTCTGTGTTTTCTGTGACCCTCTCTGAAAGCTGCGGAATGAGCAGGGCCAGAGTAGGTCTGCCATTGCAAGGAGTTCTGCAGAAACGCAAAACTGCTCACAGTGGCACATGCACATTGGGACCCGCTGATTCATCAACAGAGGAGTGAATGCTTTTTGGGGAGGGAGGGTCATGGGAAACAAGGGCTCTTGGGGAGGTAGGCAGGGTCTGGGTTCTGTCAAAAGTTTCAGCAGAATTGCCATGTTCCCGGGGAAGGCTTTGATTCTATCAAATTAGCATGACTGGATGGAAGACTGTTCTGTAGGAAAATACCCAGCCACTCTTCTGTGGGAAAATGCTGATTCGATGGAATCAAAATGTTCTGCGGAAACCTGGCCATTCTGTTGAAACTTTAGATGGAAACCAGGCAACTCATCTTTCTTTCTCCCTGGACTAGCTGGGACTGGTGGGCTGCCAGGCTCCCAGGTCCACAGGGCTGGCTCACTCCTTGGTTAGCTAGCTCCCCAGTTCCTTGGGTAGCCAGGAGACTGGCTCCCAGGCTCTGTTGCTAGCCCCTTCCTCAGGCATCCAGCCTGCCCATCCATCAGGAAGGCTGCTGCTAAGACAAAAAATTCCATTTAGTCTCTCCTGAAATGAAATTTTTCTGGAAATCCTTTCATGTGAAAAATTTCACATTTTTTGACTTTTCATCATGATTCAGGATTTTTTTTTTTTAAGGTGAAGTTTTTCACAGGAATGGATATCTATTTTCCAATGAGCTCTGTTAACGAGTACCAAGTACGTTCCCTCATCCTCACTATGGGAGCCAGTGCAGACCTCACATTGATGACATCAGGCCTAATTCCAGACCAGAAGACAGTGAAGAAGCTGAAGTGAAGAAGCTGTCTGATGTTATATTTCCCTAGGAAAAGTGTGCAGCCCCTACTGGAATGTCAAAGGAAAGGTGACGATGCAGATTTCAGTGCAGTGAGGGTCAGCAAACAGGAATGGAAAGAAGAAAACCTGAGTGATTCCAGGAGAAGCCTTAGGGACCAGGAAACAAAGAATAGAAAATGAGGTGGCGAGGATGTGGCAAGACTCCCCAGGGTCCATGGAGACTGTGCCCAGCTGCATGCCATCAGTGTGTGAAAAGGGGATCTTCAGAGCTGGTAGAGCAAAGCAGAGCCAGAGAGGGAGGAGATAATGTTCTTCTAAGAAAGGGCCACTGTAAGATGTGCAAAGGTCTGCAGCTGCCATGCTGAGACAGATGGAAGAGAACTGGAGGAAGAGGAGATATTAATAGCAGGTGTGGGTACAGAGTCAGAGGACTCACTCCACTGATTTATTAAGCTTGTCATAGTGCTATGAAATTAGCCTTTCATACATGCTTCAAATATTGCTGAAAGGAAACCATGCCTGTTGTATGGTGCCTTCATTAAGTACGATTTTCAAAGGTTCATAACGTGGTCCAGTCAAAACCAATTTGCACTAGAATGCCCCGAAGCACTTCTCATCAATGATGGCTATTTCCCTGCCAAATTTCAACTTTCTACCCCCAATTGTTTCACTGAGACTGCGGTTCAAAACAAAACAAAGGTGGAAAGAATGTTTTGGGGTTTTTTAATAACAGAGAAAGTGTATTTCTTTCACTTTCTTCTTATTCAATAGTGGCTGAATTAATTTTGCTCAGAAAATGTCACTTTCTGGCAGAGATCAAACCTGGAAGATTTTTAGCCCAAATGGGAAACGTTTTGGAAAGTTATTAGGAACTGAAAACAAAGGGTTGGACTTAAATGCTTGCGCAATTTGAACTACAGTGATGGCTGCTACTCTAATAAAATGAGTATATACTATAAGAATATGTATTTTGCTACAAGAATGAATTCTCTTATCTACTGTTTACATTGTGCACTGCTCATCTAAAGAGACCTGCTGTTACATACTGAATAGTACTTAGAATTTAAAGATCTTCATGAACTCGCTGTTGAAGCCAGATATTAGAAATGAAGTGTGCTGGATCTTTCTTTAATTCTCTCCCTAGTGAAACAGACCTTTTCCAAAAAATTTCCAAGACACCCTGATAAACAACCCAGCAATGTGGCTTACCTGCCCTTATAAAATAGTGCTAAGAGAACAAACATGAGCAGTCATTCTCTTGGAACTGCCTAGCTTTGGATTGGCTTCTGCCTCCACCAGGTGGTGTTTTATAAGTGTTTTGTATTTATTTCATTTATCACTGCGACTTTCTTTAGTGGCTTGTACAGCACTACTTGTTCTTTGGCAAAGGGCAGAAGTGGGGAGCAAGCAGATTAGAAATAAAATGATTGTTAGGCTGAGATTTTAAAAGCAACCTATGGGATTTGGAAGCATTAAGATGAATGGAAATTGGGTATCCAAATCTCCTAGACAGCTTTTTAAAATCTCAGCTTTGGGTTTTAATCCTTTGTGGTGTGGGTTGTTGCAGAACATTTCATCTGTCTGAAGTGCAGCAAAGATCGGAAAACTTGTCACTACGGGAGATCTAAACTTTTCCATGACATTTTTTTCAATGGAAAATGGCTTTTCCTCTGAACTCAAATGTCCACATTTGTCACTGAAAAATCAAAAACTGATTTTTTTTGTCTTTCTGTTTTTAGAAACCAAAAACCTTAAATATTGGAGGGTTATCATTTTGGGAGTTGGTTTTTTTTTACCAAAACCTGAAAATTTTCAAAGAAAAAATGTTGATGAAAATGAAAAAAATGTTCTTTTTTTGTCATAATTTTTCGCAAAAAGGGTAAGAAAAAATTTCCCAACCAGCTCTACTTGTCAGTTTCACTTTCCTGCTGACCCATAACTGGAGCAGCAGCAAGAGTTGAGCCGCCAGGAACAAAAGAGGAGGGGAGCAGTAAAATAGACAGGTGCAAGGGAAAGATCCAAATAAGTGAGTGGGGGAGCATCCACTGAACAGTGGGGGAAAAACAAAAGAGGAGAAAAACCTCAGGTACTCAACTGTCATTAAAAATAAGGGGCGGGGAGGAAGGGTTCTAACCCTCTTAATTGCAAAGAAAAGCTTAAACAATGACCCAAGTGTAACTAATGCAGTTGCATCTGCCTGAGGGCTTGTCTACACAGGGAAGTTTAGCAGCATAATTTAGCTATTGTGTTAGGTTCTCTGCAGATTCAGGGCTTGTCTACATGCGTAAGTTTACTGGCATAACGATACTGGAATAATTACCCCACTGTAGTTTTACCACTATTACCCCCTGTGTTGACACTCATTTTGCAATAAGAGGGCCTATTTTTGCTTTAGCTTATGTCGCATTGGAAGTGGTTTAAGCGCTAAACCATAAAGAGGCACTTATTCCAGAATAAGAGTGTCCACATATGGTGTTATACTGGTATAATTATTCCTGTATAGTTATGACAGTCAGGCTAGGTCTACACTACCCGCCTGAATTGGCGGGTAGAAATCGACCTCTCGGGGATCGATTTATCGCGTCCCGTTGGGACGCGACAATCGATCCCCAAATCGACACTCTTACTCCACCAGCGGAGGTGGGAGTAAGCGCCGTCGACAGAAAGCTGCAGAAGTCGATTTTGCCGCCGTCCTCACAGCGGGGTAAGTCGGCTGCGATACGTTGAATTCTGCTACGCTATTCACGTAGCTGAATTTGCGTATCTTAAATCGACTCCCCCCTGTAGTGTAGATGTACCCTAACTTTCCCCATGTACGCAAGCATTGAGTCTGCAGAGAACCTGACACAATAGCTTTGAGAGGAGGAACCGATGGAGCGATGCCTGCCTGAATTTGCAGAGATCCTGACACAATAGCTTTAAGAGGGAGGATCTACCCCATGCATCTCCATGGAGTGTTAACGCTAAGACTCACTGCTCTAAGAAGGCCCAACAAGGGGACTTTTGTGTGGGGCAGAAGGGGAAGAGTACAGCAGGCTGAGCCAGTCCACCCAAGCAGATACCTCCTGCCAGCTGGGGTAAGTACTGGGGCCCTGTGCTACCAGCTTTATCTCTACGCAGGCTCCATTGGCTCCAACCACAAGGCCAGCCTGCCTGGGCACCTGGGTTGCATCAATCCAGCTCTGCAAAGGGTAGGGAGCGGCAGCCAGCTGGGCTGAGGGGGGGAGGGAGGAGGCGGGGAACCCCACACCCAGGCCACTCCAGACGGAATGCCTGCAGGAGATGGTAGTTATTTATACACAGAGGAGGAGGGAAGGGATACGGCTGGGCCAGCTCACTTTTCACAGCTGGGGGGAGCAGGCCCTGAACTGTTGGGAGCTTCCCAGGCTGGGAGGTTCCACGCCCTCACCTCTCCCTCCGTGGAAAGTGGAGCAGCCCATCCTGCCTCTGCCCCTGCCCCTGCCACCTCCCATCAGAAAAAAGCAACAGCCAGTGGCAGGGCCCTGCTGGATCGGGTGGCTCTGAGCCTGGAGGGGCCAGGCTGGCGGCTGGGCTGGTGGCCTTGTGGTTGGAGCCAATGGAGCCTGCGCAGCGGTAGGGCCAGGAGGGCCTGACACCTGGTGTGCTGGGGACCTGCCCTGTCCCCCCACGAGCAGCCCAAGGAGCGGTCCTCTCTGCACCCTGCCAGTCCCCCAAGTACCTGGGTGGGGAGCTGCTCAGGGGCTCTGTCATGAGCCTGTCCCTGTGGCCCAGCCAGGGAGCACATGGCGCCCCCTTGTGCCTGGCTGCTGGTTCGGGGAGTGGGGGGGAGCTGCTGTTGGGCAGGGAGCTGCTGTGGAGAGGGAGCTATGTAGGGGAGAGGGGTCAGCAGAGGCTACTGCCCCGGGGAGCGAGGGGTGCCTGAGTGGGCATGTCAGGCGTTGTGCTACGGGCTGGCACTCAAACACCACGGCGATGGGCACAGAGTAACAGCCCCTATAGAATAATCACAGTTTGATGCCTCGGGGAGGCTGGTGCTGCACAGCCATGCGCCACCCCTTATTCAGGGCACATTGTAAAACTTCAGCCCTAAGACATCACAAAAATGACTTAAGCTGCCTTTCAATAGCCTTCCAAGGAAGACAACCCTCACTCCCATCTGTCCCTTCCTGCCTCATATGCATTTCTGAGCTGGGCGTTGCCTTGCAATTTACAGTCTACCACAGCTGCAGGAACAAAACTGGGTCAATGGTGGGAACCTGGAATTTGGCTTATGATGCTTGCTGGAAAGGCAGGTGTAAGGTCAACAACTAAGCCAGAGCTTTCTGATCCATTTTCTTGCAAACCTTACAACCCATATTCGCAGGCACTCCATTACCTTCCCAGTGTGGAAATAAGATCAACCATTTTGACTAGGATTGAGTGAATAATTTAAAGTGATTGATTAATTCAGCCTCATTCTCGACTTGCGGTGAGTAGAATGCAGTTTTCTAGAGTATTCTTTGTTAATCAACTGTACTTACTTTTTTCATCCCACTTATGTCCCTCTATGATTGGATCACAAACACTTAGCTGCTGCTATTGTTCCTGATATTTGAGATTTGAGTTGTGACGAGGCACATAAACCACATTATTGTTTCTGTTCCTTGACTGTGGGAGCATAACTCTTATAATCAGCAGAGCCTGAAAGGGTTTGAATTTCTCCTGCAGAAGTAGAAGTAGAGCAAGGTAGCAGACTAACAGGAATAGGGAATTTTAGCAAAATGTTAAATCTTTCTCACACCAGCTTTGCTTAAGGCATCATTCCTAGCATAATGAGATGACTGTAAAATGTATTGTCAAGGAACCGAGTTATATTAAATTATTTCTCATCGCATTCACACAAAGCAATTGCCCGAAAATGCAATCCTGCTTTGAATGGGGTAGTTAGATTCTTGTGTGAGTCACGTAATTGCCTCTGGTACAGGGCACTGACATTCTAGCTTGTAAGTTTTTTGAGGTCTGAACTGTCGGGCAATGGGCTCCTGCTCTGTGAGCAGGACTCTGAGGTGCTACCGCAAAACAAACAATTATTTCATTAAAGTATTACTATGGGTGTACTGGTCTTGACCATATTTACTGGTCTATCCTGTCGCCCTTATGCTAGGTTCTCATTCATGGTCAGCAGACATTTACCAGGCACCCATCTGGCCACAGACTTGCAAATGATGGGAAATGATTTCTTAATCCCTGCCCTTTTTACTGAGAATCCCAAGTGAGGTATGCTCCAATCATCCGTTTCTCACTTCCTCTTTCTGAATGTTGAAGGTTATTTTCCTCTCTGGGCTGTTCAGAGTGAAATGCTCAAAGGCTGAGATTTTAAAATCTGTCTGAGGATTTATATGCTCAGATTCCATTAAAAATAATGGGTATCCATACCCTCTCCCCCCCGACAGTCTAAAGACCAAGCTTCGCCCTTGTGTAATTCCACTGACTTCAGAGGAGTTACCAGCAGGGAGGAATTTGACCCTGAAACTCAAGTAGCCTATTTATAAGCAAGACATTCAGCATACAGTGATCAGACAAAAAAAGTCTGCTTAAGAGATCTAGTCTGAACCTCTGCAAAGCTCATCTAGATAGGCTCCCCTGGGGTTCAGTTACACTACTCTCTAGAAATGTAAGGCTTCTCTTTCTCCCACCCTGGCCCTTCCAGGATCTCAGCCTGCTAAAGTCACATCCCTCTGGTATCCAGTCTCCCAAATCATCCTCACAGGCTTGTTGTACCTTTCACGTTTATTTGATGTTCCTGATTTACTATCTACAAAGGCTTGTCTGCACCACCATCCCTCACGGGGGTTGTCTAGAATAGGATGTTGAATTTAAGGCAGGGTCAGTTAATACGTTAGCTAACTCCAGCCTTTTCCCTAACGTAGAAATAGGTTGCCCTGAATTATCTGGTCGAGATCAACTCTAATGGGGAGCCTAGAGTGTTACTATGAATCTGTGCTAGGAAAATGGTCAGGGCCATGTTAATTGACCCCAACCTAACCTTTACCTCTTCTCCTAATCTAGACACACCCCAAGGGGGTTAACCACCGTCACTTCCTCTTTTGGGTTCAACCTTTGTTTTCTCAAATGTTCCTCGGAAGGTAGAGATAACATTTGCAATCCACCACCCTAGGAGGAACTGGTTGTCTGCTGTTGGAAGAAGTCATTTTGGGATGCTGATAAGCCCTCTTGCAAATGTTTGCTGTTTCTGAAGGAAGGCGTTAGCCTGTGAGTCAGCTCAGTCTGTCTTTCAAGCAACAGGAGTTGCTTCCTCTTACCAGCAATTCTGATCTTGATCAAAGATGATTATTGGTAGAGTGAAACCAGTCTGGCTGTCACAGTTTGTAAGCTGCTGTCATCACCACAGTCACTGACACAAGGTAATTGTGTGCACGCACCCAGCCCTGGTTGTGAAGAGAGTGGGTAGATCCTTGTCTGGCTTCCTTACTTGCCTCTGTGCCAGAGCTCTGAGGCAGAGTTTTGACCCCCTGCTGTGTCATGTAATGACCCATCCCATATTTCCAGTGGAAACTACTTGCACTGGCAAGTTTAAAAGTCTCTGCCCGTGAGAACTCAAGCCTGCAGGGTTCACAGTGAAATCTCAGTGAACAGTTATACTCAGATGTTCATGGGCAACACTTACAGAAAGGGCACAAATGCAGCTGCAGCAAATTCATTTTTAGAAGCTAATGGGATAATGTAGTATCTGCCTTAATGCTGTTCGGAACGGCCCAGCCCATGAATTGAGAGACCAGCAAACCCCAAACAATTCCATAGTGGGCTTTCTTTGTTTACTTCTCTAAGATCATTCAATATGCCATAATCCCCCACCCACTCTTGCTGTCTACCCTTCTATCAAGCAATCTGCCTTCATGCCCCTTTGGCATAGATCTGGTTGGCAATTTTTTGACTTAACAGGATTTTGTTGGAAAATGCCATTTCATCACAGCCAAAACTTTTCATGGGAACGTATCAGTTCCAACAAAATTTTCACCAGGAAAAGTTTTTCGGGTCAAATCAGAGCAAGGACTTGAATCTGGGTCTTCTAAATCCCCGTGGAGTACCCAAACCACTGCCTATACTGGAGTAACAGTTCTTGATGTTTCCAGGACTGTGAATCACCTTGTTGCCCCCAGCCTCCAGCTTGAGGGAGTCGTGCTGGTACTTAATAGGGTGTCAGCTCCCTGACACCACCAGCCTTTCAGTCGCTCAAGCACTTTCCTTCGGTCTATGACAGCCCTGACTTTGCCTTTCAGGTTAACACAAAGTGCACCTCAGTCCCGTTGAAGCATCCCCCTGTGGTACCAAGCCCCTGACACTGGCTACTCACAGACATCCCAGATCCTCTGCCCCAAAGGAGCAGTCTTATCCCAGTTTTACCTTAAACTACTGCTCCTGTGTGACATACAGCACTTGTAATGAAACAAAAGGTTTACTTAAGAATGAATAGGGAGAGGAACAAAAGGGTGTGATGGAAACAAATGGTTACAATACAAAACAAGATAATAAAATGTGAACTATGGACTACACTTATCAATAGTTCCCTTGCCTATCTAATAGAGTTGGTCATTCCCCCAAAGTTCAGTCTGTTGCAGAGCTGGCTGGCTTCCCAGGAACTAGGATCCAAACTTTCATGAAAAACACCCCCACTCAACAAGATGGCTCCTCAGTGAATGGATCCAGAGGGCCTCTCCCCACTCTGAGTTATACTGAAACAGTCGGTCTTTATCCATAGACAGGGCCAACCCCTGTCTCTTGTAATGTTCCTTCTTGACCTCCAAGGGGTTTTGATTGTTTGCAGTTGACTTTGATGGTTTTCCATTGACTGTTCTGGGATGGAGCAATGGTGGACAATTTAGCCTGGCTGGCTGGTTACATTGCTGGCTGACCAGGGAGGGGTGGCCATTTCCTCTGCATGAATAGGCCATCACTGAATAATATTACTGCCTGGTGACACCTTTTAACCTCATGACAATCAGGGCATAAACATCAATATAGTTATGCTATTCCTTAAATATCAATCACCCATACACACATTGTGCCAGGATATGCTTTCAGTAGAGACCTTACATGTTACCTTTTATGGATAATTACCCTGTAAGCAATGTATTTGATGTAGTGAGTTTGTAGGTCTAAGAGTTGTTTGCAAAGATGAGAGGCCTCTTTGCCAAGGGGCCTTTGTGTCACAGGATGATCTCCATTTTCCTTCTGATCTGTTCTGCTTTATATAAATAATTAAATGTTTACTGGGCCAGAGAGAGACTAACTCTGCAGCTCTGTGATTCAGGCAGTTAGCTGGGATGTGGGAGACCCAGCTTCAAGTCCCTAATCTGTCTAATTCAAAGGAAGGACTTGTACCTGGTTCTCCTGCATCCCAAGTGAGGGCCCTAGCCACCTCACTTTTGGCCATTTTGGGGTGTGTGTCTCTCTCTCTTTTTATACGAAAAATTTCCAAAGGTCTCAGCTTTGCTCTGATACAGAATAGGAATATTTTTGAAAAAGTTTAATGGGATGGGGAAACCATTTCCCACCCAGGTGCACTTCAGTAGTCTTCTCCACACCTCAGAGCGCCCTTCCTGGCCCTGTGCTGAATGACCAACCTCTCTTCACTCAGCCCCCTCCTTCTAGCTCATGTCCTCCACAAAGCCTAGCGCCGGTAATCCATCAGGGTGGATAATTTCACATAAAATGACAGGCAATGTTTCCACTGTTTTGAGATTTATCTCTCACCTTATTAGCTGGTGCATTGTGGGCAAGATTTTCAAAAGAGCTCTTGGTCAGATTTCCAAGGGCTCAGCACACTCATTCAATTTACAGAAACAACAAGGAGTCCGGTGGCACTTTAAAGACTAACAAATTTATTTGGGCACAAGCTTTCGAAAACGAAACCTTATGCCCAAATAAATCTGTTAGTCTTTAAAGTGCCACCATACTCCCCGGTGTTTTTGTGAATACAGACTAACACCGCTACCCCCTGATACTTCCATTTACAGAGTACTCAGCTTCCATTTAGGCACCTAACTAGGGAGCCAGATTTTCAAGAGAGCTCAGCAGTCAGTGTGCTTGCACCATGCTGAATCTCTTGCAAATCAGCTCTGTGTGTCAGACCTATCCTGCCTGACTAGCATTGATTGTGTGTCTCTGTGTTGTACAGTGTGGATCATATTAACAATGCTCCATGGACAATAATAAGAAACATTCAGCTTTGGGTCGAAGTGTCTCACTATCAGAACATCATGGTTAAGTCACCAGACTGGAATTTAGGAGATGTGGGCTTTAGCTCCCAGCCCTGCCATAGGCAATGCTGGGCAAATCGCTTTATCTGCCCTAGATCCCAGCTGTAAAATGGGGAAAGTCCTTCCTTTGTCTATTTAGACTGTAAGTTCTTTGGGGCAGGAGCTGTCTTTTACTCTGTATTTGTACAGCACCAAGCATGATGAGGCCC
>NC_048306.1:49414082-49444700 GCF_013100865.1 Trachemys scripta elegans | reverse complement strand
GGGGGCGCAGGGTCTGGGGGCTGCCCGGCAAACCGTGAAGCCGGTAGCGCTGGGGCAGCCCTTTCCCCGTGGCTGGGAGTGGGAGGGAAGAGGGGGCGGAGTTAGGGCGGGGAAGGGGCGGAGTTGGGGCGGGGCTGGGGGTGGGAAAATGGGCGGGGCCAGGGCCCGTGGAGGGTCCTCTTTTTTTATTTAATAGATATGGTAACCCTACTTGAGAGGGATCTGCAAGGAGTCAGCAATTCTCTTGATCAGATCCCGGAACTACTTTTTTCACCCTACCTAGTGAACTTGGAAGACTTATGAGAGGAATCTTGCATCTTCCTCTTAGATCCCCTAGAGGAAAGCAGCAGATTTGCTCAGAGACTGGTGTATAAAGGGGTGTCCTTTGACCTGGGTCAGAAGCCGGGCATAGCAAACACTCCATTGTGAGGAGACAAAGTTTGATCTGCCTGTTTTTTCTGGCTCTAGATTTCAGCGCCAAACAGAAGTTATATTTCTGTGCAACATGCAATTCCCCAAGGCAACGGATGCACCGTGAGTGCCTGTCATTTACCAGGATTGCCCCCTGGCACGAGATACACTGTTTGAAACCAGGAGAACCGTGCATAACTGCCCCATGAACAAGAACTCCCCTATGTACTAACTAATATCTGTCTGAATATCATATACAGGACTTTTTTTAATACATTTTATTTTTTAAACTAGGAAGCTAAAGTTACTGTTACTTCCTAACTAATTGCACGAATACTAAGAAACCAGAACACAGCTGAGATAGCCTCCAAGGGACAGCTGCCTCAGGCCGTGGCGGCTGAGAGGGAACTGAGGGCAGTTCACCTGCGCATACTATATAACAACTGCATGGAGCATGAGACTGACTAGAGTATATGCATCGGCTGAACAGACACCGTTATGAGACATCTCTGCTCAAAGGTGCAGGGGGCGCTAGCGCACCCAGAGTGGAGTTCCAGTATCAACACATCTACATTTTACGATGAAGAAATGTATTGCCACAAAATTCCCAACCAGCTCTACACAGGACATTGTGCCCCATCAGCATCATCAGCCATGGGCAGGGGGACAGGGACTATCGGCTCAACAGCCTGGTCAAATGTCCCTGGCAGAGACAGCGTGAGGTCAACGTTCTCCTTAGCATGACACCTGGGCAGGGGAGTTTTTGAGTGTCTCCTAGACTCCTGCTGTGGCTGCCTGCCTTCTCCTGGCATTGTAGGCAGCCTGCCTGAGGTTCTGACGCTGCTTTGGTGACCCCTACAGGAATGAGTGGTAAAGAATCTAGAGATGCTGTTGTGCCTCACAAATCCTTTATGTGGAAGATCTCATGTCTACATTAATACAGTAGCCGTGCATGGGGCAGGTAACTGGACTAGGACAGTAAACTTACTTCTGACATTATTTTCTCCGTGGGGCAGAGAGTTTGTTATACCTTCACTAGGACCCTCCAGGGACTTGAAATTCTGGCACTGGGATGAATGTCTATTGTGAGTAGTGTCTTGCTGTGGATGTTTCGGGACTAAGAGCTCATGATTCTCATCCTCCTTGTAAAGCGCTTTGAGATGTGCTGTACAAGAGCTAACGTAGTATTTATTTTAATTATTATTACCAATCAGGATTATTGCCAGCTAAGGCTGAGGCCTTCTTCTCCTTTTCCTTCATATTTCCACTGCCTTTGACATAGTCACTCCCTCCCTGGTGGAGCTTTCATAGCTCTGTTTTGTGCTTGGATCTCCTCCTCTGACTCCGATTTCTCCTCCTGCATTTCCCCCTTAGGTGGCTCTTCATCCTCCCTCCTCTTCCTCTGGGTCCCTCCAGGCTCTGTCCTTAGTCCCTTTATTGTCTCCCTCTCTGGGGGATTCCATCTTCCAACATACTCCAGCCAGAGATGTTTGCTGTAGATATCAGAAACACCTGTACGCCAAACCATTAACCTGTGAGGGATCTGAGGAAGGTTCCAGTGCTGCTGAGTTTGTCTCTCACCTGCCACTCGGACAAGGCTGTGAGCAGGTTTCAGGGGGTCTGCCAAGCATGGCCGGCATTAGACTTGCTGCTGCCCAGGGCAGAAAGCCAAAGCCCCACTGCCTGGGGCTGAAGCCCAGGGCCCTGAGCCCCACCACCTGGGGCTGAAGCTGAAGCCTAAGCAACTTAGCTACATAGGGCCCTCTGTGGCGTGAGGCCCCAGGCAGTTGCCCGGCTTGCTACCCCCTAATGCTGGCCCTGACTTTTATATGCAGAAAAACAGTTGTTTTGGCACAAGGGGGCCGTGAAGGTTTTATAGGGTGTTGGGAGAGGCCTCAGAAAGAAAAAGGTTGAGAACCCCTGCCTTAAAACAAGCATAAGCAGAGTCTGAATGAGCTCTTCCCTGACATCTAGTGATGAGCTGTGGAAGAGGACTTCAGGAGCTGATCTCGTTTTTGCATGGGCACATCCACCCTGCCTAGGTGCTCAGCATGATGGGATTGCTTGCCCAAATGATCACTTTTGGCTGGTGTTGGATTCCCAGTCTCCTTGTTGTTGGGGTGGGAGCAGTGAACGGATGTTGTCCTTGCTGTGTGAATCGATGGCAGTGGAACTGTGCCTGGCATACCCCGATGGAGGGTATACTCGCCCTCAGGTAGGCGGCACTCGCTAGACATGGGACATGAGTTCCAGAGCCTAATGGGTTGAGACAGATGTTTGCATTGGGTGGTGTTGGTATGGTTGAAAGGGTGCAAATGCTATTTGAGCATTTCTCTTTTCCCCTGTATGTTCTGTCTCTTTCTTTTTTTCCTCTTCTAGCATAATAAAAGAGCTAATTTAGGCTCTTGAGAGTCTTGTTAAATATTGAAGTTGCTGATATCTAGGTCTAAATAGTAGATCTACTTTAGATGTGAGAGGCTCCCCAATGTGTATCAGCAGCAAAGTTTCTCCAGTAATAACTGAGAGCTGTGTTAAGTGATAGAACCTGAAGACATCTTGGCAAGTGGGCAGTTGGTGGAGAGGCACAGCCAGCTGGGCAACTGGTGGAGGAGTGTGTTGAGCAGCCAGTAAGGTTGCTAGTGGAGAGGGCCAAAGCAGAGCCCTGCAAGGAGGCTAGCAGAGAGGGGCAGTGAGCGAGTGCCTGAGCAGCAGACCAAGTAAGGTGCTTCTTTACCACCTCCTCCACCCAGGGTGGGAGGTGAACTCTGCAGATGCAACTCTGAACTCTGGGGCTGCACTGACCAAGGACAGCCACTATGAATGGGATGCAGAAAAGGGACGGGCATGTTAAAGGGACTTTTGGTTGCTGGACTTAAGAACCTGAGTGGAAAAGGACACTGCCCAACTTATTTGGGGGTGGGTCTTTTGCTCATGGTTTATGTTTATGAACCCTGTTTGTGGTGTTTTCCCAAATTAATGCCAAGTTCCTTCCTTCCTTTTATTAAAAGTTTTTTTGCTATGCTCAGACTCTGTGCTTGTGAGAGGGGAAGTATTGCCTCTTTAGAGGTGCCCAGGGGTGGGTGTGTAATTGTCCCAGGTCCCTGGTGGGGGCTCAAGCTGGATTTGTGTTGTATTGTTGAAAAAGAACCCCTAGATACTGAACCCAGCCCTTGTTGCGGCCAACTCTGACTGGGAGAAGGGTCACACAAGTAGTGCTGGTCTCTACACTGCTCTGTGCTCATCCTCTTGCAACTTTGGACCTCAACACTACTCCTCCTTCCCCAAGAGTCTGCACTATGCTGCACCTGGAGCCCCCCAGGAGTTCTTACAGTTCAACTCCTGGTGCTCTCCCCACACTCCCTTCACCACTTTCAAAGGGTCTCCTTGGTGCACCTTGCAGAGACCTCCATCGCTTGTAACACTTTTCTGGCTGATCTTGTCCCTTCTTGGTTCCAGAAGGAGAGGCCAGGCTATTAGTTACAGCCAGGGTAAGGGCTGCTCCTGGAAAGCCACGATGCTGGGTGAACTGCAAAAGTGGGCTTGCTGGGAACAGGGCCAAATGGAGAGGCACTCCAACGGCATTGCAATGCTTCAGTATCATTCAGCCACCACCACCCCCCTTTGTTAACACGGCCGTGGTTTCAGTACATCACTGACTGCATCACACTTTATGCTGATCCTAAAGATCTGATATAGAGTCCATGGAAGTCAAGGAGAAATCTTCCCACTGAGTACAGTGGGCTTTGGTGCTAATGGCTACCTGGGCTCTCTTCAGTTCTAGCCAGCACTCAGAGCAATGAGCTCACCTGGCAGGAAAGAGAAGCTACACAAAGACCTCAGACTAGGCTGCTAACAGCAGGCACATGAGGACTTTACCAGCAAGGAACTTTGGGTTCCTCCAGTCCTCTCTGACAGTCCAGGTATCTAGAGCCGATGGGAGAGGTCTTGCCCGGTTTGTGTTTGTTATGCTGACATTCTTTGGCCAGTTCAGTGTTTTCAGTGTGATGCTTCATGACAGTGAATAAACAGTCGGCAACACACAGATCTCGCTACACTTTACAAAGGGAGAAGTTAAATTTTTAGGGTTTTTTAAATTTGAAAAAGCACAGTAATGACCCCACTAGGTGGTGCTATTGCACAACAGCCAAGGCAGGGTCCTCTGTGCAGTGCCTGGACATAGCATTCAGAATGCAGCAGCCTAGCCCGTCACTTTGCCCACATCACCCTCTGTCTGCATCCCACCACTGGCTCCCACTTCTCTAGCACATCAAACATACACTGCTTGTCTTCACTTTCAAGGCCCGTCCCAGTCAATCCCCACCCTGCCTCTCATCTCTCACTGCCTGTGCTTGCCTCCGATTGGCCTACCATGCCAGCCTATCCTGTTGATGAATAGTCCCATTGTGTCCTTGTATTCCCCTGTCTGTATCCAACTGTTGTGTCTTGTCTTAGAGTGTAAGCTTCTTAGGGCAGGGACCGTCCTTTTGCTCTGCATATGTACAGTGCCCAGCACAGTGGGGTCCTGAGCCAGACCTAGGCTCTATGATAACAAAATACAGACGCTTCCCAACTTACGCAAGCTTTCCGTTTCGGAACGCTTTGCGTAACTTGAATTTGCGTAAGTCAGAAACGTATACCCAACAATTACGCAAAAAAAAAACAACAAAACCCTCCTATTTCTAGCTTACGGAACTTTTTCCATAAGTGCAGATTTGCATAAGTCGGGTTTGCGTAACCCAGAGGGCATCTGTAAAAGTAATCAGTGCATGCTCTTGCGTCAGAGAGGAGCTGGTTTGCATTTCTGTAATCTGTGTCCACCTGAGCTGAAGATTTAAAAGCAGCCAACCTGGAAGAATGGGAACCTCTGTCACCAATAGCCAGAGCAGTGAAGCGGCTAGGATTGATTACAGGAAGGTCAGAGATTTACTGCCACTTTTAATGGGTAGATATTTTAGATGGAGCAGGGCCAGCCCTTGAGTTTACAGGGCTCTGGGCCGAAATAA
Organism: Trachemys scripta elegans; assembly: GCF_013100865.1. Taxonomy (NCBI): domain Eukaryota; kingdom Metazoa; phylum Chordata; order Testudines; family Emydidae; genus Trachemys; species Trachemys scripta. The sequence continues at coordinate 49,439,286 of NC_048306.1, read as the reverse complement.
GATGTGCAGGAAAGCGCCATTGCAGATTTCTGCACACTTGAGAAAGGAAGAGGGGCTGATGCCCTCTGGAATGCCTGGGGCAGGGCCCTAGAGCATTTGCTCCAAAGGGGTCAGGTTGATTCTCAGCAGCTGTTAGGGTCTCCACCCCTTGAAGGATGGAGTTGTGTTGGGTGAAAGGAGGAGGGGCTATGGGGTGGGATCATGGCAAACGGGGAAGCAGGATGGCCTTGTGGTTAAGGCACTCAATTAGGACTCAGGAGGCCTAGATTCAGTTCCTAGCTCTGCCACAGACTGTGTGTGACCTTGAGCAAGTCACACTTTCTCTGTGCCTTAGTTCCCTGCCTGTAAAAGGGAGAATGATACCTCCTTGCCTCCCAGGGTGGCATGAAGGCATTTCTGAAGTACTCACATGCTATGATGGTGAAGGGCACGTAAGTAGACTCAGTCATTGCTGCTGAAATTCGCTATTTTTTTCCAGACCAGAAGCTCATGTCCACCCTGCCTTTTTACTGCCCTTTGATGGACCCATGGATGGAGATACAAGTCTCCTGCACTCTCACGCCTGGTTCCACCCCCAAACGCTATTCACATGTCTGCCCCCTCTCCCTTGCAGCACTCCTAGAGTGTAATGATACATGCAGATAGAACTTCACACAGTAAGGGGTGCTGTACCATAAAATTACCACCAACCCATCGCCATGTGTGCACACTGCTGTTTAGAGACCCATTGCTTTGGGGGCTGCTGGTCTGCCCGTGTGCGTCGCTATGACGTTAGTAGATTAGTGGTTCTCAATCTTCCCAGAATGCTGTACCCCTTTCAGGAGTCTGATTTGTCTTACGTACCCCCAAGTTTCACCTTACTTAAAAACTACTTGCTTACAAAATCAGGCATAAAAATACAAAAGTGTCACAGAACACTGTTACTGAACAATTGCTACTGCCTCATTTTTACCATATAATTATAAAATAAATGACTTGGAATATATATACTGTACTAAAATATAAGTACAATGTATAGTATACAGAACAGTGTAAACAAGTCATTGTAGGAAATTTTAGTTTGTACTGACTTTGCTTGTGCTTTTTATGTAGCCTGTTGTAAAACTAGGCAAACATCTAGATGAGTTAATGTACCCCCTGGGAGACCTCTGTGTACCCCTTGAGCGTGCATACCCCTGGTTAAGAACCATTGTAGTAGAGGTATGGTAGTCTGGTTTGCCTGCCATCCTGGCAGGCATACCAGACAGTGAACAGAGGCCCTTGAGAGCTGGAAGAATGAGTCTCTGCAACCTGAGCTACAGCACTCAACAGAGTGGAGGTGTTCCACTCTACCTGTGGATAGGGCACAGAGAGGACATGTAACACATATTGATTGGAGGCTATAAAAACGCCAAGTCCTACATGATGCACTGACAATGGCGACCTCGCACAGCTTGCCAAACCCCCCCTGGGAACAGGAAACAGCATAGGTGCCGACTCCGTGGGAAAAAATGGTGGGTGCTTAGCACCCACCGGCAGCCCCACAGTACCTCCTGCCTGTCGGCGGGCCCCACCAATCAGTGCCTCCCCCTCCCTCCCAGCACCTACTGCCTGCCGCGGATCAGCTGTTTGGCAGTATCAGGAGGCACTGGGGGGGGGGAGAGGGAGGAGCAAGGATGCAGTGCGCTCGGGGAGGGGGCGGAACTGAGTGGGGAAGAGGCGGGGTGAGGGCAGGAAGAGGCAGGGCGGGGGTGGGCATAGGGGGAAGGGATGGAGTGGGGACAGGGCCTGGGCAGGGCTGGCCTGGGAGAAGCACCACCCGGCAGATTAGAAACTCAGTGCCTATGGGAAATAGTACAGTTTCTCTGCCATAGATTCAAACACAACTTTCTGTTCCATTATCGAGCTCTTTGATCAATGATACTAGCCGCCCAAGGACATTGAGTCACCTCATCAGATCCCACAAGCTAGTTCAATGCACTGAATCAAAGGCCAGACAAATTGTCTTGAGGTAAAGATCTGATCAGTGATGGAACAACCAGGTCTAAAGCCGCAATGAGCATGTCGGCCTTTGCTATGAAGTGCATTGCTGATTTGAGCCATTAACACAGAAGCAAGGACTTTCCCTGGGACAGACAGCAGCATAATACCTCTATAGTTGCCCTCTTTGAACAGAGGCAGAAAACCCTCTTCTTCCAGTCATCAGGGATAATATCAGCGCGTTCTGGAAGAGCCTATGCAGCCATGGTATAATGCTCTCACCTGTCTTTAGCAACTCAAATGTGGTGTTAGAAACCCTGGGGGCCTCCCCAGACTTCAGATTTACAGCCAGGATCCAGATCACTTTTGGATGAAGGAATGTGGCTCTACCTGAACTGCCTGCCCCACTCCAAGCAGAAAAGAGGGTCAGTAGATGGCAGAGAGTTGAGTAGCAGTTTGAAATGATCTTGTCCTCTGGGATCAATACATTCACCTTGTGAGGGAGTTTATACTGAAGCCAGTTACCTGCAACAATCTGGTCAGTTGTCCTTGTAGATAAAATGGCTGAGAGTTTCTCAGCCACTGACACGAAAATGACCAATGAAGCCTTGCAAAAGGGCCATTCCAATATCCGGCATGTAGATGGAAAATGTAAAATTGGTTCCTGAATGTCCAAATGTTGTCTGAAACAAGCAAAGCCATTCTCCTTGTCAATCCATTGGAAAGCCTGAACATTGATATCTGCACTTTATCTGAAGGGCACTGTCCAGGAAGCGGTGAAAAGAAAATTGAGGCCCATACGTTTTTATTCTCAGCCCACCCCGATGGGTTGCTCCAGCAAAGGGTGGCCGTTTGACTTTCACCCAATGCCCAGTGGACATTGCAGGGTTGGCGGGTGTTTAATGAGTGACTGATCAACATCTGATTCTGTACTGGCTGTGGGCATCTGTCAGGGTTCCCTCCCCACTCTGAACTCTAGGGTACAGATGTGGGGATCTGCATAAAAGACCCCCTAAGCTTATTTCTACCATCTTAGGTTAAAAACTTCCCCAAGGCACAAATTCTTCCTTGTCCTTGGATAGTATTGCTGCCACCACCAAGTGAGTTAGACAAAGATTCAGGAAAAGGACCACTTGGAGTTCCTGTTTCTCCAAAATATCCCCCCAAGCCCTTTCATCCCCTTTTTCTGGGGAGGCTGGAGAATAATATACCAACCAAATAGGTAAACAAGGTGAGCACAGACCAGACACTATAGGTTCTTAAAAACAGAACTTTATTATAAAGAAAAAAGTAAAAGAAGCACCTCTGTAAAATCATGATGGAAGATAATTTTACAGGGTAGTAAGAGTTAAAACACAGCGAACTCCCCTCTAGGCAAAACCTTAAAGTTACAAAAAACAGGAATAAACCTCCCTCTTAGCATAGGGAAAATTCACAAGCTAAAACAAAAGATAACCTAATACATTTCCTTGCTATGGCTTACAATTTGTAATCTTAGATACTTATTTCAGATATGGTTTTAAGAGATGTATTTTTCCTGCCCTGGTCCCTCTCTGTCCCGGAGAGAACAACAAAGAGAGCACAAAAACAAAACCTTCCACCACAGATTTGAAAGTATCTTCTCCCCTTATTGGTCCTTTTGGTCAGGTGCTAACCAGGTTATTTGAGCTTCTTAACCCTTTACAGGTAAAGGAGGGATTTTATGCTACCCTTAGCTGTATGTTCATGACAGCATCTTACCATCATCACAATGTATGGTCCCACCAACACCAAGGCCAGCACTGTGACTGCAGATATTTTTTTTTACCAGCAACTGCAATCAATTCTTAATGAAACTCCAAGAAGAGATGTCATCATAATCCTGGGTGACTTTAATGCTTAGGTGGGAAAGGATAATACTACCTGGGCAATCATGATTGGGAAGTTTGGGATCAAGCCGAAAAACAGAAATGGGAAGCAACTGCTTGAATCTGTGGCTGCCCATGATATGGAGGTCACTGTTCACTTTTCTGTCATCCAGGGTTTCACATAGAGATCTTTTCTCTGATTATTACCAAGCTATCAGACCATTTCTGTTTGGAACTGCTTGTGGCAATCATCACATTAGAGATGGAAATCTCACTCCTGTCATCTGATGAGCAATGGTGTTATTTCATTAGTGCTGACTGCTGTCAGCTCGGTACTGGGGCCTCAGCCCTTCAAACCCCATCCATGGATCATTGAGGAGATGCTCACAGCAGTTGGAGCCTTATGGTCTTATGGAAGGCACCAGGGTTTGTAACATCACCCATAGGTTGCTGAAGACAAGTCAGAGCACTGTTGTACCAAGGCTGCATAGAATCATAGGACTGGAAGGGACCTTGAGAGGTCATTTAGTCCAGTGCCCTGCACTTGTGTCAGGACTAAATATTATCTAGACCATCCTTGTCAGGCGTTTGTCTAATCTGCTCTTAAAAAAATCTCCAATGATGGAGATTCCACAACCTCACTGGGCAATTTATTCCAGTGCTTAACCCCTCAACAGGAAGTTTTTCCTAATGTCCAACCTAAACCACCCTTCCTGCAATTTAAGCCCATTGTTTCTTGTCTATCCTCAGAGGTTAAAGAGAACAATTTTTCTCCCTCCTCCTTGTAACAACCTTTTATGTACTTGAAAACTGTTATGTCCCCTCTGTCTTCTTTTCTCCAGACTAAACAAACCCAGTTTTTTCAATCTTCTGTCATAGATCATGTTTTCTAGACCTTTAATCATTTTTGTTGCACTTCTCTGGACTTTCTCCAATTTGTCCACATCTTTCCTGAAATGTGGTGCCCAGAACTGGACACAATACTCCAGTTGAGGTCTAATCAGCGCAGAGTAGATCAGAAGAATTGCTTTTCATGTCTTGCTTACAATACTCCTGCTAATACAACCCAGAATGATATCCCCCACCCCCCCCCTTTTTTTTGCAACGGTTGACTCATATTTATCTTGTGATTCACTATGACCCCCAGATCCCCTTCTTCAGTACTCCTTTCTAGGCAGTCATTTCCCATTTTGAAAATGTGCAACTGATTGTTCCTTCCTAAGTGGAGTACTTTGCATTTGTCCTTATTGAATTTCATCCTACATCAGACATTTTCTCCAGTTTGTCCAGATCATTTTGAATTTTAATCCTATCCTCCAAAGCACTTGCAACCCCTCCCAGCTTGGTATCATCTGCAAACTTTATAAGTGTACTCTCTATGCCATTATCTAAATCACTGATGAAGATATTGACCAGACTTCACCCAGAACTGATCCCTGTGGGACCCCACTTGATATGCCCTTCCAGCTTGACTGTGAACCACTGATAACTCTCTGTGAAAGGTTTTCCAACCAGTTATGCACCCTCCTCATAGTAGCTCCATGTAGGTTGTATTTTCCTAGTTTGTTTATGAGAAGGTCATGCGAGATAGTATCAAAAGCCTTACTAAAGTCAAAATATACCACATCTACCTCTTCCCCCCATCCACAAGGTTCAGTACCCTGTCAAAGAAAGCTATTGGGTTGGTTTGACATGATTTGTTCTTGACAAATCCATGCTGGTTGTTTGCAAGTTGATTGCGTAATTATTTGCTCTATTATCTTTCTGGATACTGAAGTTAAGCTGACTGGTCTGTACTTCCCCAGGTTGTCCTTATTTCCCATTTTATAGATTGGCACTATATTTGGCCTTTTCAAGTCCTCTGGAATCTCTCCCATCTTCCATGACTTTCCAAAGATAATCGCTAATGACTCAGATATCTCCTCAGTCAGCTCCTTGAGTATTCTAGGATGTACTTCATCAGGTCTTGGTGACTTGAAGACATCTAACTTTTTTAATTTTATACTTGTTCTTTCCCTATTTTAGTCTCTGATCCTACCTCATTTTCACTGGCATTCAAAATGTTAGCTGTCCAATCACTACTAACCTTTTTGGTGAAAACCGAAACAGAAGTCAGTCATTTAGCACTTCTGCCATTTCCACATTTTCTGTTATTATTTTTCCCCCGTCATTCAATAACAGGCCTACTTTGTCCTTGGACTTCCTCTTGCTTCTAATGTATTTGTAGTATATTTTCTTCTTACCCTTTATGTTTCTAGATAGTTTAATCTCATTTTGTGCGTTGGCCTTTCTAATTTTGTCCCTATATACTTGTGCTATTTGTTTATATTCATCCTTTGTAATTTGACCTAGTTTCCACTTTTTGTAGGACTCTTTTTTGAGCATAGGCTCTTCCAGACCATCTGGTGCACAAATACCATCCCAGATGACTGGAAGAAGGGAGTCACTCTGCCTCTGTTCAAAAAGGGTGATAAGGCATAGTGTAGCAACTGCAAAGGTCATAGTCACCAACTTTCCCCGGCGCCAGTGGGTGCTCGCCCCTCTGCCTCCAGCCCCACCCCGACTCCACCCTTTCCCCGCCCCTTCCCTGCCCCCATTCCAACCTCTTCCCCAAAGTCCCTGCCCCAACTGCACCCCCTCTCTGCCCCTATTGGACCTCTTCCCCAAATCCCGGCCCCGGCCCCACCATATTCTCCCTCCTCCCCCCTCCCTCCCAACTGCACGAAACAGCTGTTTCACGGCGCAAGCACTGGGAGCTAGGGGGAAAAAGTGGGCATGCAGCACTCTCAGGGGAGGAGGCAGAGCAGAGGCAGAGGTGAGCTGGGGCAGGGCAGGGAGCTGCCGGTGGGTCAGAGCACCCACCAATTTTTCCCCATGGAGTCGGCGCCTATGGAAAAGGTGTTATGCTATTGTCAGTCCCTGGAAAAACCTTCACTTCCATGCTAAAATGTCTCAAATCAACTGTCCTTTGTGGCAAAGACTGGGATGCTCAGTATGGCTTTAGACCTGGTCATCCACTGTTGACCAGATCTTTACCTAGAGACAGTTTTTTGAGAAGATGGTTGATTTGGTGCTTTGAGTGGGATCTGATGAGGAATCCCTGGGAAGATAGGCTCAGTGATGGAAGAGCTCTATAATGGAACAGAAAGCTGTGGTCGAGTCAGTGGCAGATACACGGCATGGTTTCCTATCTCCATGGGAGTTTGGCAAGGCTGTGTTCTGTCACCATCGCTGTTCAATACCAGCAGATTGGCTTATGGGTAAGTGTGAGGAGGCAGCTATCAGTGGCATTGAGCTGAACACCATTCTCCTTTCTGATCTCAGATACACCAATGACACTGTCTTGTTGGCTCAGTTTGGTGAATCGCTGCAACTGATGGCTGATCTGGTCAGGCAAGAAGCTGAGAGCATCAGTCTGGTTCTTAATCTCAATAAAATGAAGCCCTGACCATCACCATCAAGCAGCTTCCAGTTCCAGATTACAACCAGCTCACAATTAATCTGTCAAGCAGTTGGCAGCTGTCAAATATTTGGGAAGCATCATAGACAGTGCTGGAGAACACTCCACTAGCAGTAGCTGCTACCATGTTTCAGGCCCTTCAGCAACCTATGTGGGGACATCATGACATCAAGCCTGCTATGAAGCTGTGGCTCTATAGAACCACAGTTATACTAACTCTGCTGTTAGTGAAACATGGCACTGAGGAGCACTGGATTGACATTTTCGATTCTCATAGTCGTCACATGCTGCTCCATATTAAGCAGATGGACAAGCCTAGAAATGAGAATATGTGAAGCTGAGCCCATAAACCAACTCCATCAGCACTGGTTCAGTTTTGGTAGCTTTCTTGGTGTAGACATATTAGAATGGAAGACCAACAAACTCGGAAGCATGAGTACCAAGGAATGCTGCTGTGTGGCTGGTGATCACTTTGGTGTCAAAAGCTTTGTTGGCGCAACAAGCTTGGTAGTGATGGACAAACTGAATATACAACCAGGCCACCGTAAGCTCCTTGCAAGAGATCGCTCCGGGCAGAGCTCAGTTTGCAAGGAGGCTACATCCCTTTGGGATTTGCCATCATGATAATTATAAATATGATCGTCCCATAGATGCAACTGGTCCTGCAGCCTCTGACAGAAGCTGCCATCCCAATTCTTTACTGGACCAGCTGGTGCCATCTTTCAGCTCAAGCACCACAAAGTTGAGAAGAGGCTGTGCAGATCATGCCTGGTGGCAGCCTGTTTTCAACTGGCCATCCAAGTTGACCGCCAGGATTCCTTATCTTCCTTACACAATGACTCAGTGCATTTACCTTTTACTTTTGCTCTCAACCAACATGTCTTCGAAGATTCATATTCCTCATCAGATGACAGAAGGAGTGAGACTTCTGCCTCTAATGCACTGATTGCCTTCAGCGGTTCAGAACAGAAAGCCATCTGACGGCGTGGTTGCCATCAGAGTCTCTGGTTGAATTGGACTAATTTTGGCCCATTAACCGTCTGTCTTTGAAACTGGAAGTGCACTTTTGTCAGCAGAAGCCAATGGTCAGCAACAAGTTCAGTCCTTCTTCAAATTCATACATCCATGACTGCTGGCTGCCAGTAACAGTAGAAGATTAGGGTTGGAAGAGACCTCAGGAGGTCACCTAGTCCAACCCCCTGCTCAAAGCAGGACCAACACCAACTAAATCATCCCAGCCAGGGCTTTGTTAAGCCTAACCTTAAAAACCTCTAAAGAAGGAGATTCCACCACCTCCCTAGGTAACACATTCTGAAAAAGTTTTTCCTAATATCCAACCTAAACCTCCCCCATGCAACTTAAGAGGATTGGGCCAATTATGTTTTAAGTGAAAAACAATTGACCAAATTAGAGGCGATAATGGCAGTAACACAGTGTGTCTGTTAGAGAAAGTAAGCAGATTTTATTTATTTTTATTTATCTCTACTAAAGATAGTGTACAAAGTATGAAACAGATGCAGAATCATGGCAAAAGGCGATAGAGCAGGGTAAGGAAGGCAAAACAAGCATGATTTTGTGCTCACCTCACCGGGGTCAGAGTTTAGGTAGAGGGAGAGCAAAGGTCAACTGAACTTCACATTATGGGCTGGTATGGCCCTAGCACAAGTTAGAGCAGCCCTGGGGTTGCTCTGATTTTCAGCAGCTGCCACCTTTTGATTGTACTGAAGCCCTGAGTAGCCTTGTTCGGAATGGTATTCTCTAGGTGTATTTCTGCTCCCTATTCCTCTCCAGAGTGCTATGAATGGGACAGAATCGCCTCTTCAGCCTCTGTGAAAGTTTAGCCATGCCAGAGTGCTCTGTTACACTGCTTGCTTGGACCTCTAACCCTTATCAACAGGACTCTTCCCTGGCCCTTCCAGACAGTTGTTAGAGCTCTCTTGAAATGAGGTGCCCAAAGCTGAACACAGGACAGGAGAACTGGTGTGGACCATTGGTCTCAGGTAGAAATACCTGTCCCAGTTCATGCAAGCAGAGTTGGTTTAAAACAAAAATTCTCTGACCAAGTTTTTTTATTGGAAAACATGATTACATCAAATGAAATTCTGAGAGTAGAAAAATCATTTTTGATTAAATGCATTTCCTGAAGTGAATGTTTTGGGAGGAAAAAACCTAAAAATTTTCAGAATTTTTGTTTAGAACTTGTGGCGTTTCCCCTGATTCCTGTTTCCTCAAATTTTCACAGTTACGGGGTAGGGGGAAAGAATCCCCTTTAAGCACACTTTAGAAACTTTCTGCAGGTAAAATGGACTTTCCCACTGGGAAAACTTCAGGGAGGGATTTTTCCCCACAAAGCTCTCCAGCCAAGTATACTATTTGCTTTGTAACCGCAGCTGCCTGGACAGACCTAGTCATTGAATTACCACAATGATTTCTAGGTGACTTTTCGCAGAGACTCCAGCATTCCTGAATAGGTTAGATTAGAGTTGAACGTGTGTTCTGCCTCATGTTTACCCAGGTTTAATGTAGCCTTCAAGGTGGAGGATGTCTAATCCAGCTTACTGTCCAGCTGGAAAGCCCCACAGTCCTGTTCAGCTCTTTCTGCTTTACTAGCAAGTCCCCAGCTTGCTTGCCTAGTCATACCAATGCTGTCTCTGGCCATTTACTGCTGAGCAGTGGCTCAGCCGCAGGTGTTACTGAGTGCTGGTAGCTGGCAGCACTTGGCAGAACAAAGACTCTCTTGACTTTGCTCATAGGTTCTAGGGCCAGATGGGCCCTGGTGATCAGCTATTGGAGCCGGGTGCCCAGTGACAGAGGCAGTTGAGTGCACTGGAGCCTTTTGAAAATGCAGGCGGGGAGTCAGCAGGCTCCATATGGAACCACTGACCTTGGTAGTGGCTGCAAGTTTGGCCCATGCAGTGCTGGTGTCAATGTGCTGCTGATGGTGGAGGTCTGTGTGCATGAGGCTGGATGGATGGAAAGTGAGGGGAGCGGGGGGAGGCTGGGGCTTTTAATAAAGTGTCCTGGCTGTTCTGGGTGGCTGAACTAGCTGAGCTGAGCCCTGAGACACAGAGGCATAACCCTGGCAGCGGGTGGCTCCCCAGCTGTCTGACAGGAGCAGACAGGTTCTGGCCTCATCCTGTCTGGAGCAAGGTGGCCCATCGGTCTCTGCATGCCCAGAGCGGGGTCTGTGATTGGTAGTCAGGTTGCAGGAGGAGAGGGAGTCAGCTGGGGCTCTGCACAGAGACCTGCATGCACTACAGGCATCGCTGGGCAGACACACTGCTCCTCTGGCTGGACTACACTTTAGCCTGGGCTAGGACTCTGGCCTTTCCCACAGGTGTCCTTCTTTTCCCTCTAAGGCACCTTATCGATCAGCTTTTGAACAGCTAAATAAATCCTGTGCACAAGGTGAGCTGAGCTGTTCTGTTTACTTTTCTGGAGCCCTCGTTCGGGGTGGAGAGGTGCCTTACAAAGCCATGTCCTAAGCCAGCCTTCTCTACGTACCAGCCGTTCCCAGGCTCAGCTGGTTAAAAATGCATGGTCGAAGTACCACAGCACATCTCCCCTTGGTGCACATTTACAGGCGGCTTTAGTAGGCTGGTTTCGCATGCCTAGCACAGCAAGCCTGGCAGGCAGCTGTGGAGAGCTGCCTGGCGCAGTCTGGGCAGCTTCAGCTCCAATTCACCCTTGGTCCTTGGTGCCCCTCCCCCTGCTGGCATCTGCAGCACCAGGACTCCTGCCCCCTGCCTTGGAGCCGCCCCGGCCAGCTGCTCCCCGGGGCTTCCTGTCTGCTGTAAGGAGGGGGAGAGGAGGGGCTCTGATGTCAGGTTGTCCCCCGCCCAGGTACCCCATCTCTGCAGAGTGGGGGGGAGGGGCGGACAGGCCTCACCAAGAGAGGGACAGAGCTGCTGGTGGCTGCTGCTGTGTCTGAGGGAGCTTTCCTTCATGCTGGTGAGTGCGGCTCTCTTAAAGGTGCAGCACCAGGGGCAGCCTGTCCATATAGGTGNCAGAAGGGTTACATAGGTGAACTAGGCGGTCATCTAGTGTGCCAACTTAAAGGGGGCACCAAATTCGAGGAAAAAAATAAGAAAAAAAAATGAAAACGATGAAAAAAAATACAAATAATGAAGATGTCATTATTTCAATTCCTGTGTGCGTACGGACGGAATATGAATTATAATTCATTTCTTTACATTTCTGAGAATGTATTAATATGTCAAATCTTTTATTTACTGAAAAAATAAATAATATTTTAGCGATTTTTTTTTCAGTTTACAACGTAGGGTCAAGATGACCCACTCCGCAATTTTGATAAGCAATACCTCAGCCACGGTGAAACACATCCGTCAGAGGCAAGAGCTGCAATGCTAGGGACACCTAACTTGAATATACATCAAGGTTGCATAGCCAGAAATTCATATAGAGTGGAGATATCACAAGTTGATACACGTCGAATGGTCATTTTAACACACATCACAGGTATATGGTTAAGAATCGAGCAAATACTGTGGAAAATTGTATTTCTTGGTGCCAAAGAAGAATAATGTCTTTCAGAATTATAAATCCAAAATGTGAGTATCTTTAAGTGTTATTAAACCTTAGCGTTATTATTGGGCTGTATAATTTTGAACTTTTCTTTGTTATAACTGGTTCACATGTAATAAATAAGGTCCATAAAAGAAAAGTAACAGTGTTAACGCTTAATAGACTATGAAAGTGATGATGTTACACTCCAAGCGGGTAACCATGAGGAAGGAGATTACTTTCCAAACAATCGGTGTTGGGTTATAACGTCGAAAAAGGTCATTTTGTTTCTGTGTAAACGCTGTAACTAACTGTTTTAATAGGTAAGTGAATGTATGTTACTAATCATTGAACCTTTAAGCAGTGCAAATACATGTTGGGATGGCTGCAATGTGGTTTAAATCGCCTACCATGTGGTGTGTCAGCCATCCTTAATGCTATAATGCTTGCAGTCGGGAGCACAGTACATAACAATATTCAAATACCCCATGGCAGAAAGAGGAAAAAGAAAACCCTCAGGAGCTGAGTATTGTAAATGAAAGGCTAAGGAAAAGGACCAAGAAAAACATCAGGGATCCTTCCTGAAATATCTTCTCTCTAATCCAAATAAAGATGGAAGCAGTTCACAGCATCCAGATGAAGGTATATTACTTCGAGATGAGGGTAGCTCACATCCACAAAAAAGCAGTTTGGAAACTCAAGATGATGGAAACTTACTTCTAGATGAAGGCAGCTCACAGCATCAGACTGATAAGGAAGTGGAGAAAATTTATTCACCTTCAGAGACACATGCAGAAATTGAAGTAAATGAAGTAGAAGGAAGAAAGAATGAGGAAGTTACAAACAAGTTACAGTATGGGGACCCAGCTTCATGGCCCAGATGTGATGACAGTGTGCGGCAAATTCTCATGGAACATGGACCTGAACAAGTTCATGAATCTCCCTTCTTTAAGGATCGAAATAAAAGAAAATTCTCTGCTCAGCATTACAAGAGGAAACTCATTAATGGGGAAGAAATTCATTGAAACTGGTTACAATATTCAGTGTTGAAGGACTCTGTGTTTTGCTTTCGCTGAAAGTTGTTTAGAAATCAAGCAATTGGTACATCACCTACTGAAAATGGTTCGAAGGACTGGAAAAACATATCTTCAATTCTCTCTTCACATGAAAGAAGTACAGAACATTTGGAATGTTTTCAAAATTGGAAAGAACTTGAATTACAATTGAAAAAAGGAAAAACTATCGATGAAGCAAATTTACCTGTGATCAAGGAAAAAGAAGAATATTGGCAAAAAATAATAGAGCATCTGATTGCTTTAGTGAGAGTTCTCGGTGGGCAAAATTTAGCATTCCGCAGCCCCAGTAGAAATGAAAAATTATACACTCCAGGTAATGGAGACTTTTAAAAATTTGTTGAATACCTAGCTTTGTTTGATCCAGTCATGAAGGAGCATCTATCTAAAATAACTGATCATGAAACACAGGTTCATTACTTAGGAAAAAATGTGCAGAATGAACTGATTCAAATCCTAGCAAATGCCATTAAAAAGAAAATTGTAGAAGCTTCCCTTTCTGCAAAATACTTTTCAATAATACTGGATTGTACACCAGATGTGAGTCATGTTGAACAAATGATGATGATCATTCATTTTGTGGATATGGAAAAGTCTGCAGATGAAGATAATGTTGAAGTGCTCATAAAGGAACATTTTTTGGGTTTCGTACCACTGAAGGAGACAACTGGAGCATTTATGACTGAAACTATTCTACAAGAGCTTGAAACAATGTCATTATCTTTTGAAAACTTACGTGGCCAAGACTATGATAATGGGTGTAATATGAGGGTAAAGACAATGGTGTGCAAAGGAGAATGATGGAAATCAATCCTAGGGCCTTTTTCATTCCTTGCAGTGCGCATTCTCTGAATGTGGTTGTCAATAATGCTGCTAGATGCTATTTGGAGGCAAGCAATTTCTTTGACCTGGTGCAACTTGTTTATGTGTTTTTCTCAGGCTCAACACGCCATTGGGAGGTTCTGACTAGCCATGTGAATTCTCTAACTGTGAAACTGCTTAGTCAGACAAGATGGGAGAGTCACATTGATGCTTTGAAGCCTCTTTGCTATGAACTTGGAAACATTTATGATGAAATTTCTGATGCCATTACCTTTACTGGATCATCAGGCAATGTGGCATGTTCAGATGCAAAAGCTCTTGCAAATGACCTTTCCAAGTTCAAATTTGTGACTTCACATTTTGTGGTATAATATCCTTTTCGAGATTAACCTCACTAGTAAGCAGCTTCAGGAAAAGAACTTGAATATACATTCTGCTATTCAAAAACTGCAGCAAACTAAAAATATTCTGGAGGAATTCAGAAGTGATGAAGGGTTCGAAAGAACATTGGTAGATTCTCTCGAGCTTGCTGAAGAAATAGACTTTCTGACAGAATTTGAACCAGAGCCAGTTCGCATTCGGCAAAAGAAACAGCAGTTTTCGTATGAAGGACAAGACATGCCCATTCAAAACCCAAAACAAAGGTTCAAAGTGAATTTCTACTTCGCATTCCTTGATACTGCTATTCACTCGGTTGATGAAAGATTTCAACAGATGCAGCAGCTAGAGTCAGTATTTGGCTTTCTATATGATATCCACAGCTTGCAAAAGAAAACAGCAAAACAGATAAGAGAATTTTGTATAAAACTGGAGTTGGCATTGACTCATGAAAATTCAAAAGACATGGATGCTACAGATTTGTGTAGTGAGCATCAGGCTTTTTCAAGACGACTTAAGAAACATTCCACTCCTGAAGAAGTACTGAAGTTTGTTTGTGAAAATAAACTCACAGACAGTTTTCAAAACATTTTTATAGCTCTATGCATTCTTTAACTTTGCCAGTTTCCGTAGCTAGTGGGGAACATAGCTTCTCAAAGTTAAAATTGATAAAAACATATCTGCTTTCAACAATGGTGCAAGAGAGACTTGTTGGACTTGCAACAATGTCAATAGAGCATGAAATAGCTGGAAAACTGGATCTAAAAGAACTAGTGACTGAATTTTCAAAACTTAAAGCAAGAAAAGTCATGTTTTTATTCAGAGTGTTTTGTAAATACGGGTTAAAGTTCATTGAAGAGTTTTCTTATTTCTTTCTATATTGGATGTGGTGGTAATGGCAGTTAAAGCAGGATAGCATAATCCGTAACGGATGATTTTGGAATTGTAATAATAAAAATTATAATTAACATTTTTAATGCATTTTTATTTGAAATCGGACTGAAATATAATCTAGCTGTCGTGTACAAATCTATTGTGAAAATTTTGTGTCTCTATTTTATCTGATCTCAGAAACATTGGTTGGACAGATGGAAGGATGGACAAACCGAATAATTAAGCCTTTGTTTAAAAAAAAAACACTTAAAAACAATAAAAAGAAAAAAGGGGCAAAATGTTTCCCAGTTTACCAAACACTTCAGCCTAGATCTGCCCTTGGGGTTTGGGGGTGGGGGCACTGATTGCATGGTTTGCCTAGGGCGCCAGTTGCTGGCAGCTAGTCTAGGGCTGCCCCTGGGCAGCACTTGGTCTCTCACACAGTCCCCCAGCTCACACACGCTGTCTCTTTCATTCTCATCACCCCCAAACACATACTTATATTGTTGTTGTTACTTGTTGGTACTTCCTGCAATACACACATATTTTCTGTAATTTTATTGTTTCAAAATGTTGGTATTTTAGTTTTGTGACTGATCTGTGTATTTCATAATTTTATTTCTCTCTTATGCTTACATTGAATTCTTTGAGTAGTGAGTTCTAAAATGCCTAACCTGACCTGGCTGGAGTAATTATCATTATTACTGTTATTATCATATTGTGCTTTGTCATTCATTATTTAAAGTGGTACAATCAAATAATAGTATCCTCCTAGAATGTAACTTTAGCTTGTACTCACTTTAGTAACATCAGTTTAAAAAACATTAGCTAAACACATAACTATAGACACTGTGCAGATGAAGGTTGCTTATTTTCAAATTGTATTTTTAGCTATATCTGTAAAATAATTTAAAATTTGCATGAAAATAAATGCAGTTGATACCATGATACTATGATACCAATAGCAATGATGGAGTCAAATGTTAATGAGTCACATACATGATTGTGATCGGTAAACATAAATGCCAAAATAATTAGAAAAATTCATTCCCTTTCTTAATGAAAGAGAAAAAAACCTTTAATCACATATGTTAAAATTATGTTTTAAGTGAAAAACAATTAACTAAGATAGAGGAGATAATGGCAGTAACACAGTGTGTCTGTTAGAGAAAGTAAGCAGATTTTATTTATTTTTATTTATCTCTACTAAAGATAGTGTACAAAGTATGAAACATGTGTTTCTGATATCTGCGTTAAGGCTCCAGAGTTGATACCTCAAGGCTTGGGATTGAGAATTTTTTGCTGTATTATCTCCTGATTGTTCTAAATTTATATATAAACTTTAAATATGGCTTTAATTGGCGTTTGTATATATTTTTTTCTTTCTTTGTATAACAATTAGATACAGTGCTCCTGTCAGCTAATTCCTAAGTTATTATCTGCAAAAACACTAGAGTTTTCAGGTGCCTAAGTAGTCCCTGGAATCATGGTTAAAGTTTCTTCTCACCCTCCCAAAATCTGAAATGGTGCTCCGGGTGAGCCAGGAGTGGCCAGAGGGCTGCAGGAGGGCCGTGAGTTCTGGCAAGATGCAGCCCACGTGTGACAGCGCAAAGCCCACCTTGAGCCACATGCCGAGCATCAGGCACCACAAGCCACAGCAGCAGCACAGAAGGGTGGCAATACACCACATACCATGCCACCCTCACTTCTGTGCTGCTGGCAGTGGCATTGCCTTAAGAGCTGGGTGCCCAGCCAGCATCCCCCAATATCAATCCGCCCTGCCAGTGCTTAATTTGAGCCAGGGCTGAGCTCTGGCATCTCTTTCAATACAAATTAAACACTGTGGGAGGCAACGGGGCCCAGACGTGATGAGTGGGGGAAGCTCAGGGAGCCCATGGGGGCTGGGAGTGATGGGGGAGGGGAGAGGGCAAAATACAAGTTTGCCCAGGGTGTCATTTTCCCTAAGGCCAGCCCTGCATGGCACAGCTCCTTTCTACCCCAGCGTCATGGCTTCCACCCCAGGCAAGGCAGGGGACTCTCTGGAGATGTCTGCATCAGGAGGGCCTGCTAATTATTCCCTACCAACTAGCCTTGATGAGAGGGGTAGGAAAAGCCAGCTGAGAGCATTAGGGCTCCTCACCGTGAGTAATTGCAGCCTTACATTAAACAAGGTGACTGATCCCTGGCCCGTGGGGTTTGTTCTCTCTCATCTTCTCACCTGTGGTGAAGGAGCTCACTCGAAGGGCGAGGGCTTGTCTCCGTGGTGGATCTGTGTGCTCCATGGAGGTGTGATTTTATGCTGCGTTCAGGCAGTGCGCGTGCCTCGGTCCAGGTAGCCCTGATGGTGTGCACAAATGCGTTCCTTGTGTGCTTTGGTGTAGTAGGGATAGCTCAGTGGTTTGAGCATTGGCCCGCTAAACCCAGGGTTGTGAGTTCAATCCTTGAGGGGGCCACTTAAGGATCTGGGGCAAAATCAGTACTTGGTCCTGCTAGTGAAGGCAGGGGGCTGGACTCAATGACCTTTCAAGGTCCCTTCCAGTTCTAGGAGATGAGATATTTATATTATATAATTATTATTATTATCGTTTCACACAGCACTCCAGTCCCATGCACCAGTAGGGGCTACATGGACCAACGAATGCACAGCGCGATAGCGTGCTTTGGGAATGGCACCGGTGTAGAGAGTCTTGCCCCTTTGTGTGGGTATGTCTACACTACGGGATTAATCTGAATTTATATAATTCGAATTTGGGAAACAGATTGTATAAAGTCGAATGTATGCGGCCACACTAAGCACATTAATTCGGCGGTGTGCGTCCAAGTACCGGGGCTAGCGTCCATTTCTGGAGCGTTGCACTGTGGGTAGCTATCCCATAGCTATCCCATAGTTCCCGCAGTCTCCCGCGCCCATTGGAATTCTGGGTTGAGATCCCAGTGCCTGATGGGACAAAAAACATTGTCGCAGGTGGTTCTGGGTACAGCCTCACCCCTCCCTCCCTCCCTGCATGAAAGCAACGGACGGCAGAGAACCATTTCGTGCCTTTTTCCTGGGTGAACACTGCAGACTCCATACCACGGCAAGCATGGAGCCCGCTCAGTTCAAGACAGCAGTCATGAACATTGTAAACACCTCGCGTGTTCTCGTGGAGTTTATGCTGAGCCAGGACCAGAAAAACGAGGCGAGGAGGCAGCGGCGGCGGCAGCGCAGCGACAAGCGTGATGAGGACATGGACATGGACACGACACGGACACAGAATTCTGTCAAACCGCGGGCCCCGGTGCTTTGGAGATCATGTTGTTAATGGGGCAGGTTCTATCCATGGAACGCCGATTCTGGGCAAGGGAAACAAGTACAGACTGGTGAGACCGCATAGTGTTGCAAGTGTGGGATGATTCCCAGTGGCTGCGGAACTTTCGCATGCGTAAGGGCACTTTCATGGAACTTTGTGACTTGCTTTCCCCTGCCCTGAAACGCCAGAATACCAAGATGAGAGCAGCCCTCACAGTTGAGAAGCGCATGGCGATAGCCCTGTGGAAGCTTGCAACGCCAGACAGCTACCAGTCAGTCGGGAATCAGTTTGGAGTGGGCAAATCTACTGTGGGGGCTGCTGTGATGCAAGTAGCCAAAACAATCACTCAGGTTCTGCTACGAAAGGTAGTGACTCTGGGAAATGTGCAGGCCATAGTGGATGGCTTTGCTGCAATGGGATTCCCTAACAGGCCATAGTGGATGGCTTTGCTGCAATGGGATTCCCTAACTGTGCTGGGGCGATAGATGGAACCCATATCCCTATCTTGGCACCGGAGCACCAGGGTACCCAGTACATAAACCGCAAGGGGTACTTTTCAATGGTGCTGCAAGCACTTGTGGATCACAAGGGACGTTTCACCAACATCAACGTGGGCTGGCCGGGAAGGGTTCATGACGCTCGCGTCTTCAGGAACACTACTCTGTTTACAGGGCTGCAGCAAGGGACTTACTTTCCAGACCAGAAAATAACCGTTGGGGATGTTGAAATGCCAATAGTTATTCTTGGGGACCCAGCCTACCCCTTAATGCCATGGATCATGAAGCCATACACAGGCAGCCTGGACAGTAGTCAGGAGCTGTTCAACTACAGGCTGAGCAAGTGCAAAATGGTGGTAGAATGTGCATTTGGCCGTTTAAAAGGTCGCTGGCGATCGTTATTGACTCGCTCAGACCTCAGCCAAACCAATCTTCCCATTGTTATTTCTGCTTGCTGCGTGCTCCACAATCTCTGTGAAAGTAAGGGGGAGACCTTTATGGCGGGGTGGGAGGCTGAGGCAAATCGCTTGGCTGCTGATTACATGCAGCCAGACACCAGGGCGATTAGAAGAGCACACCAGGAAGCGCTGTGCATCAGAGAAGCTTTGAAAACCAGTTTCATGACTGGCCAGGCTACAGTGTGAAATATCTGTTTGTTTCTCCTTCATGAAAACCCGCCCCCTTTATTGACTCATTCTCTGTAAGGAACCCACCCTCCCCCTTCCCCCAGCTTGCTTTCAAACCAAATAAAGTCACTATTGTTTAAAAATCATTTATTCTTTATTAATAGATTATAAAAAGAGGGAGGGAACCCGGGTGGGGTTTGGGAGGAGGATCGGTGGGAAGGAAAAGGCCACTAAAAAAAGGTTAAAAAAATGACAGCCTTTTGCTTGGGCTCTCCACTGGGGTGGAATGGGAAGGTGTACGGACCCTTCCCCCCCCGCGTTCTTACACATCTGGGTGAGGAGGAACATGGGGAGGGGGGAGGGGGGTTATACAGGGGCTGTAGCGGCACTCTGTTTTCCTGCAGCCATTCCTGAAGCTCCACCAGACGCCGGAGCATGTCTGTTTGCTCAAGCAGCAGCCCCAGCGTTGCATCCTGCCTCCTCTGATCTTCCTGCCGCCACCTCTCATCTCGAGCGTCTCTCCTCTCCTCACGTTGGTCCCTCCTGTCCTCACGTTGGTCCCTCCTGTCCTCACGTTGGTCCCTCCTGTCCTCACGTTCACTGGCTTCTTTCCTATACTTTGAAACCGTGTCCTTCCACTCATTCAGATGAGCTCTGTCAATGCAGGTGGATTCCATGATTTCTGCAAACATCTCATCTCGCGTCTTCTTTTTCCGACACCTTATCTGTGATAGCCTTCTGGACGGAGGAGGGAGGATTGACGAATTTGCAGCTGCTGTAGGGAGGGGGAAAAAGAGAGAATTTTTTAAAAAGATACATTTTGCAGAACAATGCTTATACTCTTTCACGGTGACCAACACTATTCACATTACATAGCACATGTGATTTCTGTGCAAGGTCGCATTTTGCCTCTTAATACTGAGTGCCTGTGGCTTTGCTGCTAGAGATCACAGGTCCAGGCAACAGAATTCGGCTTGCATGCGGCCATGGTAAGCCATTGCCTTTCGGCTTTTGCACCCTCCTTTCCCACATACCAAGCAAAGCCCGTTGAGTGCTGCGGTTTTCCTGTTAACATTCAGCAGCAGCAGAAAACAAACTAACCACCCGCCCCCCATCCAATTCTCTGGATGATCGCTTTATCCCTCCCCCCACCGCGTGGCTGGTATCAGGGAAGATCCCTGCAGGAACCAAACTAACGCCCCCCGTCCCCCCCCTCCCGCCATGAATTCTCTGGGATGATCGCTGTACCCCTCCCCCCACCGCGTGGCTGGTAACAGGGAAGATCCCCGCTAGCCAAACGCGAAAAGCTCAGGGCCAATTTTCCCCCCTGCGCTTGGCTAACTGCAGGGAAGGATTTCTTTTCAGCCACAGGCAAACAGCCCAGTAGGAACGGCCACTTCTGTCCCCTTAATTAAGTTCCTGTATTTCAACCAGGTTACCATGAGCGATATCACTCTCCTGAGGATTACACAGCAAGATAAAGAACGGATGTTGCTTGAATGCCAGCAAACACTGGGACCATACGCTGCCAGGCTTTGTCAGGCAATGATACCAGATTACTTGCTGCAAGCATGGCGTGGTCAAGTGTCCTACCATGGAGGATGGAATAAGGCTGCACTGCCCAGAAACCTTGTGGCAAGGCTTTTGGGGTACCTCCAGGAGAGCTTCATGGAGATGTCCCTGGAGGATTTCCGCTCCATCCCCAGACACGTTAACAGACTTTTCCAGTAGCTGTACTGGCCGCGAATGCATCCCAAGTCCTCAGGGCAAAGTAATCATTAAAAAACGCTTGCTTTTAAAACAAGTTTTATATTTTAAAAGGTAAACTCACCTGAGGTCCCTTCCATGGGGTCATGGTCTTGGATACTGGCTTGGGAGGGTTGGGAGGGTACTTCAGTCAGGCTGAGAAAAAGATCCTGGCTGTTGGGGAGAATGGAGTGCTGGGTGCTCTCTGCAAGCTCGTCCTCCTCCTCCTCTTCCCCATCCGCAGAATCCTCAGGTGTAGCTGATGAGACTATCCCCGACCCGGAATCCACGGTCACAGGTGGGGTAGTGGTGGCGGCCCCCCTTAGAATTGCATGCAGCTCGGCGTAGAAGCGGCATGTCCGCGGCTCTGACCCGGAGCGACCGTTTGTCTCCTTTGTTTTTTGATAGGCTTGTCTGAGCTCCTTGACTTTCACGCGGCACTGATCTGAGTCCCTATTGTGGCCTCTCTCCATCATGCCCTTGGAGATTTTTTCAAAAGTTTTGGCATTTCGTCTTTTAGAACGAAGTTCTGCTAGCACTGAATCCTCTCCCCATATAGCGATCAGATCCAGTACCTCCCGTACGGTCCATGCTGGTGCTCTTTTTCGATTATCGGACTGCATGGCTACCTGTGCTGATGAGCTATCTGTGGTCACCTGTGCTCTCCACGCTGGGCAAACAGGAAATGAAATTCAAATATTCCCGGGGCTTTTCCTGTCTACCTGGCCAGTGCATCCGAGTTCAGATTGCTGTCCAGAGCGGTCACAATGGTGCACTGTGGGATAGCTCCCGGAGGCCAATACCATCGAATTGCGGCCACACTAACCCTAATTCGAAATGCTAAAATCGATTTTGGCGCTACTCCGCTCGTCGGGGTGGAGTACAGAAATCGATTTAAAGAGCCCTTTATTTCGAATTAAATGGCGTCGTTGTGTGGACGGGTGCAGGGTTAATTCGAATTAAGGCTGCTAAATCCGAATTAAAGTCGTAGTGTAGACCAGGCCTTTGTGTAGACAAGCCTTGAGAAGTGGAAGTACAGCAAAGGGCTGATCCAGGAACCGTGTTTTCCCCAGCCCAGAAACGCTGCATGCCACACCCTGCCTTCATCCTAACCCACACAGCACACTGAATGAGAGCTGGTGAGAGCCAGCAGACTTCCCTGTGTTGTTTGTCATTATTTGCCAACGGGGCGGGAAGGGTATCTGCATACTGAGTGACTTGGTTCAATATTTATTAGTGGTTTCCCTCCCTGGGAATGAAATGCTGGTATTTGGATGAATTGGCAGCAGGATGATCTTGTTTGGCTCCTATACATTCTCCGCTCCCATAGCCACACTACTAACGAGCAGTTCCCAGCAGCACCATGTCACAAATCTCAGCAGCCCTTTGTGCCCAGTTGTTAGAGTAGATTGCAACAAGATGGAGAGCTCTCAGCATGCCAGCCATGGAGGCGAAGAGTTGTGGGGATTGCTGGTACACCAAGTCTTGGGAAGCGCTTTCCCCACCCCGCTTCCACTTTAAAACTCACTAAGCTGCCTACAGAAGAAGTGTGCTCAGTAGGCATGTTTTCTTCTTCCTTCTGCTGGTGGAGGAAGTAGCTCCCTGCAAGATGTGCTGCTACGCCATCCGCTGTGTGTTGGGTTATCAGCACTGCTAGATCCCACCACATGCAGAGCAAACCTGTATGCAGATTTAAAATCTCGCAGGAGAACACTTTAGGAGTCCAGAGCTGTTGCCCGCTCTCTTGGGAGTTGTTGAATTGCCCCCACTGCCTTTCACTCCTGTCAGGAAGGTCTCTAGCCAGGAGAAAGGTCTGGGGGGAATGTTTTTTGTTACCAGATTCACAGAGTTGTTTAAGGGGGTGTCTCACTCCTAACAAATCCAGACCTTCCAAGCGTCCCTTAGTTTAAAGGACATCATTCAGTTTAGTCCCATTTTTACTTATGTTCCCCTCAATTTGGCGTCTCCTCATTTCTGTTGTTGAACGTTAGTTATATCAGAAAAGCAGTCATGGCCCTGCTGATCTAGCAAGAGTGATTTGCACTAGAGAAGGAATCCCACAGTGTTTGAACTTTCCTAGGGAGGAATAGTTTTTGTGTCCCTCGCCTTGGGTCTTTGTAACCCATTGCACCCCACATGTAGGCGTCGACCATATCAGAGGCAGGTTCCCACCTTTCTGGGAATCAATAGAAGTTGGTGTGTTTGCTGCTTGGCATCTTTCCTCCTTTAACCAGAGAGCTGGGTGAGAAGCCACCACAAGTTTGACAGGCGCTCTCCTTGCATCTGTGGAGCAACGCTAATAGAGTTCTTTGCAACACAGAGGTAGAAAGAGGGTTGGTCATGTGCCTAGGGAAAAGCTCTGAACCTGTGAAAGGCTGGTACAGAATGGAAAGGAAAATGCAGGTAAGAGACAGAGTGCATGCAACAAGTTAGGGAGACAGGGATATGAGGACAATAAAGAAAGAGGGGAAGGGAAAATAATGTAGGGATATTTCTCCTACTCTACTACTTGCATTTTTCCTTTTTAAATTTTAGGCCATTGCTACAGTCTAACATCTGTCCCTGTTCTGGGAATAATCACTCCTTCTCTTGATGCCCCCTCTTAAGTGTCCTGCATATCTCCTCATCATCAACATAGCAAATCCCAAATTGTAGCATTGCTCTGGGGTCAGTCCCATCACGTTGTGAGGGTGTTTCTACACTATCCCATCTCCTGTGATAATCTGGTGAATTATCCTTGTAGCTAAAGCAGCCAAAGAGTTTCTCTGCTGTTAAGGCAAAAATGCCTAACAAAAATTTGCAAAAGAGCCATTCTGGTAACTGGCGTGTTGGGGGAAAATGTCAGATTGGTGCCTGGAATGTTCAAACATTGTCCGAAACAACCCAAGCTGTCCCCCTCATCAAGCAGTGAAAAGCCCAAATACTGATATCTATACCTTAGGTAAAGTGCTTTGGCCAGGAAGTAGTGAACAGAAAGTTGAAGCCCATATGTTTTTTGTTCTCAGGCTAACCTGACAGGTTCCTTCAGCAAGGAGTGACCGTTGTATTTCACCCAATGTCTGATGGGCATTGCAGGGTTGGCAGGTGGTTAACAAGTGGCTGATAAGTGTCCGCTTCCGTGCTGGCTGTGGCCATCTTATCATCATTGCAGTATATGGTCAGGAAATGCATCTGCAGACAATTTTTATCAGCAACTTCAATCAGTCCTTAATGAAGAAATGTCACCATGATCCCCTGGCAACTTTAATGTGCAGGTAGGAAAGGCTAATGACATCTGGGCAAATATGCTTGTGAAGTTTGGGGGTTTGGTAAGCTCCTTACAAGAGATAGCTCCGGGCAGAGCTCAGTTTGCAAGGAGGCTGCATCCCTTTGGGATTTGCCATCATGATGATGATGAAAATGATCGTCCCATAGATGCAACTGGTCCTGCAGCCTCTGACAGAAGCTGCCATCCCAATTCTTTACTGGACCAGCTGGTGCCATCTTTCAGCTCAAGCACCACAAAGTTGAGTAGAGGCTGTGCAGATCATGCCTGGTGGCAGCCTGTTCTCAACTGGCCATCCGACTTGACCGCCAGGATTCCTTATCATCCTTACAAAATGACTCAGTGCATTTACCTTTTACTTTTGCTCTCAACCAACATGTCTTTGAAGATTCATATTGTAGCCTCTCTTTCTTCTTAGCTCCAACTGCTGTGAACATCTCGGTGATCCATGGATGGGGTTCAAAGAGCTGAGGCCCCAGCACTGAGCTGACAGTGGTCAGCACTGGTGAAATACTACCATTCCTCATCAGATGACAGAAGGAGTGAGACTTCTGCCTCTAACGCACTGATTGCCTTCAGCGGTTCAGAACAGAAAGCCATCTGACGGCGTGGTTGCAATCAGAGTCTCTGGTTGAATTGGACTAATTTTGGCCCATTAACCGTCTGTCTTTGAAACTGGAAGTGCACTTTTGTCAGCAGAAGCCAATGGTATAACATAACAAAGCATGGCAGCGTATGGTCCCGGTGGGGTTTGCTGGCATTCAAGCAACATCTGTTCTTTATCTCTCTGTGTTATCCTCAGGAGAGTGATATCATTCATGGTCACCTGGTTGAAATAGGAGAA
>NC_048306.1:49265878-49404180 GCF_013100865.1 Trachemys scripta elegans | reverse complement strand
GGGCCATACCAGCCCATAATGTGAAGTTCAGTTGACCTTTGCTCTCCCTCTACCTAAACTCTGACCCCGGTGAGGTGAGCACAAAATCATGCTTGTTTTGCCTTCCTTACCCTGCTCTATCGCCTTTTGCCATGATTCTGCATCTTGGCTTTGGGAGAAGGAGACCGGGACCGTGTTTAACAATGTTGGTCAGACTGACCATCAGACAGAGATACTGATACAAGGTGGGGACTGGAAGGGGGACCTGGTTGTGGCCCTGCAAATATACAGCTGCTGCTGCCCTTCTTCCAGGCCAGGATCTCAGACTGGAGTGACACTGGTCTGTTGGCTGTGGTTTGCTGTCATCACACTCACAGTAAGAGGCACCATTGTTGATCTTGGCTTACCGAGATACAGATGTATGAAATAGAGCAAGATCTGTTTGTGTCTCAGACGTTAGCGCGATATGGCTCAGCCTTGTATACATTCCCTTGTGTTTCTGAGAACTCTTGTAAACAAACATGGGCCTTTGGTGGATTGGGACCAAACTTTATGGACTCTTGAGAATCCCTGAGTGACAAACCCCACAGACTGCTTGCCATGGGAGCGGTCAGCTGCCTCACTGCCCCTGAAATAGCCTGACACCTCCCAGGGATACCCAGGGTTGGGGGGCACCTCACTACCACCTGTCCTTCATAGATCTGTGCCTGATGTGGATCAGCTCCCTGACTCCACCAGCCCCTGGCAGCACAAGCGCTGCCTTCGCAGGCCTCGTTCTCTCCATACAGGCTAACACCATGGGCACACACTAACCCCTAAGTCCTCAGACCATCCCTCTGGCCACAAATTGCTTCTGGAAGAGCAATGTGGATGGAGGTTTGTTCCTGTGCAGTGACTCTGGGGCCAAGACTGACCTTACTGCTTAGGTTTAGAACTGCCAGACTGGATGAGACCTGTCATCCAGCTAGTCCAGTACCTTGTCTCTAACAGCAGCTGGTGCTAGACGCTTCAGAGAAAAATGTAAAAAATGCTGTAATCGTCTCTTACAGAATAACCTGCACCCAGAGAAAGTTTCCTCCTCAGCCACTAATTGCAGCTTGGCTTATGCTACAATACTCAATGGGCTGCAGACCTTCTGAGAGGCTGGCTGCAACCTGTCTGCATGTCCCTCAAAGTTCACATGCTGATTCTTCTCTCCTGGACTTTGCTCATCCTTGTAACTCCCTATTCAAATGGCATGGCCAGTGCCTAGCCCTGGAAGCCACTGTGAGTGAGCTTAGGGGCACATGGTAGCAACCACGAAGACTGAACGGCCAGCGATTAGGATGCAGTTATAGAGAGAGACAAGGCCCCAAGCAACCACCCTGGAGATGGAAGAGAAGGGGCATGATCGAACCCTCCCTTGTAAGCACAATTGCAGAGTAATGTAACCGAGATGTCCGAGCAAAGCCAGACAAAACAGTTTCTAGCATGTACAACCATGGCAGTGAGCAGACCCTACTGCAGAGAGCACCATGAATCTGCATGGCACAGCTACCTCCCCCGCTTTCCACCAGGGGACTCTATGAATTAGATGCACAGAAAGTAAATCATGTACAAGGACACTTGGTGTGAAACAGCCCAACTGTGCAAACAAACCATTGTTTGCCATTTGCTTTGCAGTTGAAAAGGTGCTAACCCAGAGTAGTCCCTGGATCTCTGGCAGCGAGCCTTCAGGTTCAGTGCATGCTCTGGAATGTACGCGCCATGCTCACTGCCTGAGGGAATAGCTGGGAGGGGCTCTTTGGAGCAGCCTCTCAGGAAAAGGCAAAACATATTTGCTTTACACAGTTCCCATCTCAAAGCACTCCACGCAGTTCTCACAATAGGAGTCGGTGCTCTTGCGAACGCCCCAGCACACCATGCTGAAATTCAAAAGGCACCTGATCATGTAAGTGTATTTTATTTTATACCTTTGAAATAAATCCTGTTCCATTTCATTGATGTCAGGACCACCTGTCTCTTGTCTGGTCCACTTGTGTACCTTGGGTGCTATGTAATGACTTGAGCATTGAGTATCATTGGAACTCACAAGGAAGCAGCAGACATGCTCTGAGGAATATTGGGGAAATTCAAACTGATAAGAGCATTGAAGCTTCACTAGGACATGAAGTAGCATTTCTCATCTCTGCTGGCAGGAACAATCGCTCTAAGGAAGCCCTGGGGCTGCAAAGGAGGAATGGCAGCAGTGAGCTCACTGGGGCAAGTCGGGCAGTAGCCTGTATTGCTGCTGCCTGGTTTAAAAAAAAATTTTAAGCACAGATCTCCCTAATCCCAAGTGCATGTTGCCTCCTTCACGTTGGAATTGGAAGGAGACTCACAGCCAGCTGAGGTGGTACTGAGCAAATATGCCTGCTTGCCATACTCATTTCTCTGGCCATACTCATGTTCCCTGTTTTCCAATGGGGTAACAACTAATTCTGTTCCCATTCTACTGGGACCAAGGCTGTTCAACACATTCATAAATGAGTGGGGAAAAGGAGTGAACAGTCAGGTGGCAAAGTTTGCAGATGACACAAAACTACTCAAGATCATTAAGTCCAAAGCTGACTGCAAAGAGTTACAAAGGGATCTCACAAAACGGGGTTACTGGGGGGAAAATGACCAATGAAAATCAGTGTTGATAAATGCAAAGCAATGCACACTGGAAAACAATCCCAACTATACATACAAAACAATCGGGTTTAAATTAGCTGTTACCACGCAAGAAAGATCTTGGAGTCATTGTGGATAATTCTCTGAAAACTTCAGCTCAATATGCAGTGGCAGTCAAAAAAGCGAACAGAATGTTAATGTCCATTAGGAAAGGGATAGATAATAAGAGTAAATAGCATAATGCCATTATATAAATCCATGGTGGCCTTCCCGCACCTTAAATACTGCATGCAGCTGTGGTCACCACAGCTCAAAAAAGATATATTAGAAATGGAAAAAGTGCAGAGAAATGCAACAAAAAAGAATTAGGGATCTGGAACAGCTTTATATGAAAAGAGATTAAAGACTGGGACTCTTCAGCTTGGAAAATTGATGAAAAAGGGGAGGATATGATAGAGGTCTATAAAATCATGACTGGTGTGGAGAAAATGAATGAGGAAGTACTTTTTACCCCTTCACATAACACAAGAACCAGGGGTCACCAAATGAAATTAATAGGCAGCAGGTTTTAAAAAAATATAAGGAAGTACTTCTTCACAGAAGGCACAATCAACCTGTAGAACTCATTGCCAGGGGATTTTGTAAAGGTCAAAAGTATAACTGGGTTCAAAAGAGAGTTAGATCAGTTCGTGGAGGATAGGGCCATCAATGGCTATTAGCGAAGATGGTCAGAGATGCAACCCCATACTCTGGGTGTCCCTAAGCCTCTGACTGCCAGAGGCTGGGACTGTACGGCAGAGGATGGATCATTCTAATTGCCCAGTTCTGTTCATTCTCTCTGAAGCATCTGGTGCCAGGCACTGTCAGAAGACAGGATACGGCGCTTAATGGACCATTGGTCTGACCCAGTGTGGCCGTTCTTATGAAACAGAGGGTTTGGTTTGGTTTCTAAATGGGATAAGAGGAATGGAAAGGGAGACTGCTGCTTATTATACCAGATACCACTATGCAGTGGTACCTGGTCCTCCCCTCTGTTTATCTCACCTCGTTTAGAATGTTTATTCTTTGAGGCAGGGACAATTTTGCTCTCTGTCTAGCTTCTGGCATGACAGGCTCTGGTCCGGGACCCAGAGATGCTACTGCAGTACACAGAATAAGAAGATAAAACTCTGGGTTTTTTTACCCCCTCAGAGTCTAGATTCAGATCCACACAATTGATTCACCCAGCCTATTTCGGGGTGAATACACCATCCTGGTGAACCTTTAGCACACCAACATACACAAGAGAAGATTGCATTGCCCCGTTGAAGTCAATGGGAGTTTTGTTATTGTCTTCAGTGGGGCCATGATATCAATGAAGGTGTTATGTTCTTCCAAACCTTCAGGGGAGGCAGCCCTGTGTTTGTGATTTGTTGACAAATGAGTGAGAAAGCAGTTTAAACTCTGTTCAAAGCACCCTGGATCATTCCCTGGAGTACAGAATATTTGTCCCCTGTCATTAATTAAATAAGCCTCTGCCACCTAGTCAAACACTTAAATGCAACTTTGGCAAGTTTCTCAATACATCAGTATGAGTCATTGTGGGCTGAAAAGCAGACGCAGCGTTCGTGGAATAGACAAGCAGTAGCATATCAATAAATATTTGCTCATCACATGGTCAATTTGAATTTGTGTATTAATGCTTCTGCATTGTTTGATTAATGGGATAGAGCTGGGGAACAAAGTAACTATTTTACCAGGGCAGCAGCTGTCTCCACTCTGAAGGTGAAGGTTTAGACAGGATGAAGTTTAACGAGCATTGTAGGTCAAGTAAAGCAAACTCTCAAGAAAGGAGCTGACAACACCTCCAGGTTATTAACTATTATTATTATTAATTGGCAATGAGATAATAAAATCAAGTATAGGGACTTCTCAAGTTAACTTCTCATCTGAAGAATGCTACTTCTACCAATGTACATAGCCCCCTTCCACAGAACTGCCCTGCCAGAGCTGTGTCTCTCATCCCTGGGTCTGAGAACAGTTCAGACCAGGCTCAAGCAAGAGCGCCTTAGCTCTCATCAATCTGGGCTCTTTGCGTCTCATGCATCACCACCTCTAAGGTTCTGCAAGGCAAATGGGCCCCTCCCTGACACCTGTGCAGCTATCACTTGTCACCACTGGGTTTGCACAAGTATAAATGATTGAGCATAGCAAACAGGTCCATTGCTCATTCCCCAGGACTACAATCCAGCTCACTTAGGGCTTATCTACACTGTCAAATTTCCGCACAGTAAAGCAGCTTTTTGTGCTCAAACTACAGCCGTGTACACACTGCCAAGCCACTTTGTGTGCAGAAACTCCTCAGTTGCAGCATGGCAAAAAAACCACCTTGACGAGAGTCGTAAGGCTATTTGCGCAGAGGCTCCAGCACTCTATTGCCAGTGTAGACACTTGATTACTTTCTGCGCTGTAATTAGCCTCCAGAGCTGTCCCATAATGCCTCAAGTGACCACTCTGCTCATTGTTTTGAACTCGGCTGCCCTGGAGACATGTGCCCCTCCCCTTTCAAACCACTACTCTGACAGCCGTTGTGTGCTGATCTGCTCCGGGACACAAAGCAAACCATTAATGTGGAATGCTTGTGCTGTTGAACACAGTGGCAGAGGGTGTGTGTGTGTGTGTGTGTGTGTGTGTGTGTGTGTGTGTGTGTGTGTGTGTGTGAAAAGGAGAGAGTGATTGCTGCGCAGAGAGCCCAGGGAGGGAGGCAGGGGCTGATGTTGGGGTTTTCCCCTCCCCCTGCCGCAGGACTTATTGCTTCCTGCCGCTGTCTGAACTTACAAGACAGCATGCTGACACACTCTCTGTTCCCCAAAACACACTGTCTCTCCCCCCCCTCTATACACACACACACACACACACTCTCCCTCCCTTCCCCACTTCAGTTGAAAAGCAGCTGGCAATGTAGTAGGATGCCCATGGAACAATGGGGTTGGGAAACCTGCATCATGTGACGCTGTGCCTGCCCAGTACTAGATTTACCATGGTGCCACTGGCGCCATGGCACCAGGCCCACGGTCCAAAGGGGCCCCGGCCTGGCCCGCTCTTCTCCGCCCCCTGTCCCCCCCACGTAGGGGCAGAAGCTTGATGCTGCTGGCTCCTGCTGCAGCCAAGCTCCTCCCCCACCTCTTTTCCCAGCGTGCTACATTTCCTCCTCCCCCACACACACCGCTGATCAGCTGGATCAGCTGCTTGCCGGCAGGAGGGAGGAAGAGGAGCGGAGCCTCAGCACACTCCCTGCTCAGGGGAGGAGGATGAGAAGAGGCGGGGGCAGGGCCTGGGGGAAGGGGCTGGAATCAGGGCATACCCCCTCCAGCCCCCTGCCATGAGCACCCCCATGAACCCAGTCCACACCCCCAGCCCTCTGCCCACCCTGACCCCTGCACCCCCCCACACACCTCCAGCCCCCTGCCCACCCTGACCCCTGTACCCCCTCACACTCTCCCAGCCCCTTCCCTGACTCCTGCACTCCCACACACACACCCAGCCCCCTGCCCTGACTCCTGCACCCCCCACACACACACCCAGCCCCTGCCATGACCCCTGCACCCTCTCACACCTCCCCAGCCCCCTGCCCTGACTACTGCACCCCCCACACACATCCCCTTGCACCCCTCACACACACCTAGCCCCCTGCCCTGACTCCTGCATCCCCCACACATACCCAGCCCCCCCACACCCTATGCCCTGACTCCTGAACCCCCCCACATCCCCACCCCCATCCTGAGCACCAAACGTGAGCTCCTGCACCCCCCACATTCCCACCTGAACCCCTTGCACCAAACAGGAGATGCCCCAGGTAAGTGCTCCACACCCCAACCTCCTGCCCCAACCCTGAGCCCCCTCCCTCACCCTAGCTCCTGGCCAGACCCTGCACCCCCAATGTTTTTTTACAATATTTGGAAAGATCATTAAGTGGTCCATCGAGACCCTCCGCAATTTTCAAGTGGTCTGTGGAAAAATAAGTTAGACTACAAGAACAATCAAGGTACCTCACTTTATTTTCATTTACTTGCTATTACTTATAGGAGGAGGATGAAGAAAAAAAGAATGAAAAAAACGGGGGTGGGTGGAGATAAGAGAGAATGTTCTTTTTCTTGGCTGGGTCCCAAGGAGGGGCCCCAAAAATGAAGCTGAGCACGGGGCCGGGGGGGCCCACTAACTCTAAATCCATCACTGGCTGTCACGTCACCTGGGCTGGAGATACTGTCAGCTGATTCCCACAGTCTCCAGCCTACATGGGCAGTACAGCAGACATGGCCCTGCCCATTAACTCCTCTCCACTCCCTAGCCCACCCACCCCTTGCTTCTCACTCTCCCTCCCCCCTGTAGAATATATTCTGTACCTCTCTGCTCCCCGGTTTGAGAACCTCTGAAGGGTGGTTCTCTTTACAAGGACTAGGGCAGGCTGAATTCAGACTTTTTGTTATCCCTGAGCTTCTCTGTTCAGAAGGCACTGGGTAGCATCTGAAATTAACATATTTCCTCAAATCCCCTAGATCTGACAGAATGGTTCTATGACAGAAGAATCGGCAGATCTGTGTCACAACTAGGATAAAATGATATTTCCTCTGGGTTGTCTGGTCGCATCCTACAGATATAAAGTGAAAATATGAAACACAACTCATTTTGAAGATAGAGATGAGCTCAACTATTTTGGCAAACTTGAAGTACAGTGGTGAAAGTAACAGTGACTTCCCAGTGCTTTAGCATGAGGTTTTCAATGAATTTCATTAGATGAGTGTGTATTAAAAATGTTCCTTCAAAATGTGGGGGAAGGGGAGGAGGGCAGTTTGGATGGCTACCAGTTGGCTGGGTATGTTTCCCTTTTTAATCAAACTCTAAACAAAAGGCCAGAATGTCCTTGAATAAAATTGGCTACAATATGCTACCCAGGAAATATACTTTATTATAGAGATAGCCTATTTGTAATAATTGCTAGCATCACAAACATATGGTAGTGGCACATATTTAGCATGGCCACCGGTAAGGAGGACGTTCAAGTGTTAGAAAGTCCCCACTACTCACAACTGCATTGGAGGTGTACTGTCAAAAGGTTTCAAATCTGTATTGATCTCATTTCTGAACATTACACATTGCCAGAAATACTTTGAAAAGCTAAACAAAAATAATGCGTTATTCGCACAATACATATGGACTCTATCCTGCCAGGTGCTGATCACTGAGACCCATTCCAGCAAAGGATGTGAGTTGCCTCACTGAAGTCAATGGGACTACTCACATGCTTAAAGTTAAGCACTTTGAAATGCTTTGCCTGAGTAGGTCAAAGTGATCAGTACCTTGGAGGACTGAATCTTATAGAGGTAAATACTGTAGGTCAGATCCTCAGCTGGTGCACATGGGCATAGCTCCATTGATTTCAAAGGACCTACACTGATTTACACCAGCCAAGCACCTGGCCCAGCATGCTCAATGCTTCTAAAACAATACCAGACTGGCAGCCCTGGAGACTGTACACAGAATAGGCATAGTGTGTACATTGTTTGGACAAGAATGCAATGTATTTCATACACCATGCACATAGCAGACCATTAATTTATTCCCTATTTATTTACAAAAGGGAGATTTTCAAAAAGGCACAAAGGGGAGTCAATGGGAGCTGGCTGCCTAACTCACCTTAATTTCTTTGAAAATATCCTCCTCAATTGTTATCTGTGCCGGCCCAGGGTACTGCTCTCTAGTCACTGCGGTAATCTGTCATTTCTGGCAACAGTGGCAAAGAAGAGCATGATGTGGAGGATATCCAAGTAGAATGGGTCAGATTTTCAAAAGTCAGTGGGACTTGTGCACCTCAGTCATGTAGGTGCTTTTCAAAAATCATACCCCATATCCATAAATTGATATGGAAACCCTCATATCTTGCATAGCACTTCAGAACTGATTGGCTTGCATAGGTGAAAGTGGTGCACAAAATGGTGTATCAATATGGTGTAACATACATATTTTCTAATGATACATAAAATTGGATATTGATGAAGAGTCCTGGCATAAAGGACTTATTCTGTGGCCAGTTGTACAGTGGGATAGCTACCACAATGCACTGCTGTCTTTGCCATTGCGAGAGCTGCTAATGTGGATGTGCTCCAGTGCCACAAGGAGCACAGTGTAGACATGCAACAGTGGATTAATTCCAGCATTTTAATGAAAGTGGTATAACTTGTGGCACAGAAACTTGTTTCTTAGCTGTGTTTGCTCTGGGCCGCTAGCAAGAATTAACAGTAGGGAAAGCCTGTTTCTGTTGCTAAAATCATTGGCTCTACTTTGAATACACACAGGGAACACGACTGAGTGAGAAGGTGATTTCATGAAGTCACTTTCCAGAGCAAAATCTCATGGTTAGAGGCAAATGGAAGAGCCTGGCAAATAGGATTTCTAGCTTTTATCAGTATTTACTTTTCAATTAGCTAAAAATGTCCCACAGCTGGAAGTTCCCACTGGGCTGCTACAAGCTACAAGATTTATTGGCCATGGCTGACTCTGTGCCCCTTCCATTATACCACAGGGACCCTTGTAAAAAGTGTGACCTGCTGTTTAAAAAGAGGAATACAAAGGTATCTCTTTGATCCTTATTCCCCACTGCCTTGCACCTTGCGCTGTCATTTTTACAGCTGGGCATGTATTATAAAACACTATCAAGCTAGAATGACTATATTAAACCTGGTGCGTGTGTTTCCCTTCAGGAAATTGAAACTGACACACAATCACCTAGGACGACTCTGGATTTCCCTCACCCTCGTTACCATCCTGTGTGTTACTCTTCAAATTGTGGGGAATCTGCAACCTACCCGGTAAGTTCCACATAGGATGGAGAATATTTCACCTTAGAACTCCCAAGAGTCAGACTGAGAACAGGAGTTAGCCAAATGCTGCCAACCCCCACACACCAAAACCAAAATATGTTTTCTGTTCTGGGTTGTTCCAATTTTCAACCAGATTTACTTCAGGTGTGTCTGTGCCCCTTTGTGTCCCTTTCCAAGAATAGCTCAAAAATGACTCAGGAATATTTGGCAAAATCGTGACTCTTAACCAAATATTGCAGAGCATTTGCAGAAAGTGAATCTTTTTTTGCGATCCCAAGCATTGCTGGAAACCTGATCTTATGAGGCCTCTATCCAACCAGGGAACAGAAATATGCGATTTTAGCTATGTGTCCTGTGGAAACTACTTGAATCTCAAATATCAGACACTTGCAACAAACCACCTGTAAACAAGCTACAGACTGAGAATTTCACATACATTTGGGGAAATCATGATTTATGGAGGCAATTTCCAAACAAAATAAAATTAATTGAATGATTTATTCACCCAGCTCTGCTGTCAGCTTGTACATTTGGATTCACCCCCCAGCATCCTAGAGACAGCCAGTTGCAGCTTACCAGTATCATTATATCCACAGTGCCCAACTCTAGCAAGTCACAATCAGTTTCTAGAAACAGCAAGATTCTTCATACCACAGCCAACTAGCAATTCCCTACTCATCACCAGGTTACGACAGGAGCCAGGCACCATAACACCTGGATCTTCAGACTGAGTCTAGAAGGCAGATCTTGCATGATAGTAATAGATCTGCACACTTATTTCATAGTTGTCATAGATTTCAAGGCCAAAAGGGACCCTTTGATCATAGTGTGACTTTTATAACATAGGCTGTTACATTTCACCCAGTTACCCCTGTGCTGAGTGCAATCACTTGGGTTGGACTAAATCATTTGCATCCTCAGGAGACAAACATACGTGCCACAGGCAGAGAATGGGAGAGACCAAGGAGCCACTCAAGCCCTTGGCAATCCTTAGCACTCTACCTAATATCCAGGTTGAGGTCACCTGGAGACTTGGAAGGTTAGGGAATCTGGAGAGGCTGGACTGGATTAGGTGGCCTGTTGGAGGGTTTGGCAACTGGAATCAGATTGGCAAGCTGTGTGTTGAGGGACAGTTAGGTAGG
This sequence comes from Trachemys scripta elegans, assembly GCF_013100865.1. Classification (NCBI taxonomy): domain Eukaryota; kingdom Metazoa; phylum Chordata; order Testudines; family Emydidae; genus Trachemys; species Trachemys scripta. The sequence goes on along the minus strand of NC_048306.1, from coordinate 49,393,568 downwards.
TGGGAGCTTGTCAGCATGCATAGGACACGTCAACAGCTGAAGGCGGGGAAGGTGATGTGCATGTGGGTTTCCCATCAGAGATGGGCTTCAGCTGGACTAAGAGAGATAGGGATCTGGTGAGGACTAATGGGAAGATCCACTGGTGGGAAGTCAACCTGTGGAACTCCTTGCCAGAGGATGTTGTGAAGACCAAGACTGTAATAGGGTTAAAAAAAGAACTAGATAAATTCATGGAGGATAAGGTCCATCAATGGCTATTAGCCAAGACGGGCAGGGATGATGTCCCTAGCCTCTGTTTGCCAGAGGCTGGGAATGGACGACAGGGAATGGATCACTTGATGATTACCTGTTCTGTTCATTCCCACTGAGGCACCTGGCATTGGCCACTGTCGGAAGACAAGATACTGGGCTCGATGAATCTTTGGTCTGACCCAGTATGGCAGTTCTTATGTTCTTAAAATCACCCACGATGTTCTAAGGTGATCTAACATTCTCCCTCTTACAGCAACTGCAGGTGTGACCAGAAACTCAAGCAACTTGTCCTCCAGCAAACCACTGGCCATGAGAACTTGTTCCAGCAGGAGAAGGGGACAAGCTCTGGCCACCAATTTCCTGAACCTTTGGAAAGTGGCATCCCACAAAACAGGCAGAAAAAAGTCATGGCCAAGCCCAGGTCTGCTGAAAACATTCTGCACATCACAGAACTGGGCCAGACGTTCAGCCAGACCCAGGCCAGCACCTTGGACAGCCAAGACGGGGTCTGGAAGAATAGTCATGGAGAAGACAGCGAGGATGTGTGGATCCTTCACACAACCAAGAGACTGAAATCCCAGCCCCAGGTATCTGAAAGGGCACTCAAAAGGGATCATATGGATAGAACTGTGACCCCACCTCCAAGCAGGAAGCCCATGACTAAGGCTGGAGATCCCTTCAACAAGAAGCCAGAATCTACAGCAGAGATCATTGCCAAGGAGCAAACTTCAAGGTCACCATTTGGGAAGGTTGCAGGGTCATTCCAGAGCCAGGCAGAAGCCACAGGCTCCCCCAGCCACAGGAGGGGCAGCTCTTCCACACCTGCTACAACAGCTGCCCCAGCACCAGATTGGGTCACAAAGGTAGAGAAGCGAAATGAGGCGGCATCATGGAGCACGGACAGAGAGTCGCTTCAGAGCAAAACCACAGTTCCCAGGGCTGGAGGAGCAGGAGGAGATGCACTTGCCCACAGCCTGCCAGCTATATCCGACTCTTCTCACACAGCAGCCTGCAAGCCCAAGACCCATGTGGTGTTCCTGAAGGTGCACAAGAGCGCCAGCAGCACCGTCATGAACATCCTGTTCCGCTTTGGTGAGATGCACAACCTCAACTTCGCCCTTCCCGTCAACGGTGCCAGCCAGCTGGGCTACCCATACTACTTCCTGGCAGAGTCTGTGGAGGGATTCACCGCAGGCAATACTTCAGAGTTTAACATCATGTGCCACCACATGAGGTTCCAGCAGGTACAGGTAAGGGATGGAGCTTCAAGGCATCAGAAGGGCAATGGGTGGGAGGAAGAGCAGCAGGATAGCAGTGAAATGGCCAGGACACCCCTCTGGGCCAATGAGCAGGACTTCTCAAAAGGGAAGCTACAGTGATATTTCATTGCTCACTGCTATCCAGCATCAGCAATGTCTCGCACCAGATCTAACCCAGAAGCTGGAGACACTGCATCCTAGATGTTGAGCCAATGTCCACAAGCCTGACACCACCATCGTGTTGCTACTGGGGGATGATAGGCTCAGGTGATGGACAGACTTGGCTCCTGGCATGTACCGTGGGTCAGTGGCTAAGTCAGGTAGTGGTTGGGATTTATGGATGCCATTTGGAGAAGAGTGTCCAATCCACCAGCACAGCTGGAACCGGAGCTAAGTAGGCATGGAAAGCAAACCACCCTTTGCCCCCTAGAGGTGACCCTTCCACTCCAGATCAAGGCACGCTGGGAGAGCAGTGGGGGGAGCTTCCATTGCTGCTGCCCATTTTGTATCTGCTCTGTGGCTAAATACAGAACTCCAGGCTCCAGCACTGGCCCTGGGGTCCCTTTCACAAGCACTGCACTGATCCTGGGCATCTGGGCATATCCCTATTAAACACCCATCCCACAGCCCGTAAAGCCCCTTCCAAAGCAGCTGGTGGGTAGGTCTTGCTACTCTGCCCACTCTCTAATTCCCCAGTGAATTCAACTGACGTGTTAACCCGAGTCCTGTGGAAAGGACACCTGGATATATTAGACTGGCAGAGAAGGCTTCCTTCACTCTATTCACCCCTTTCCCCTCACCCCTCCAGGTGCAGAGAGTGATGCCAAGCTCCACCTTCTACTTCTCCATCCTGCGGAACCCCATCCACCTCATGGAGTCTTCATTCACCTACTACAAAGGCAGCTCCCCCTTCTCCCATGCCCAGAGCCTGGAGGAGTTTCTCAGCCAGCCAGCCAGGTTTTATAACGCCTCAGCCCCTGACAGCCACTATGCCAAGAACCTCATGGCTTTCGACTTCGGCTTCAACCACAACGGCAATTTCTCTGCCAAGCACATGCAGCTGATGCTGCGGTACATCGAGGAGGCCTTCGACCTGCTCCTCCTCTCCGAGTACTTCGACGAGTCCATGGTGCTGCTGAAGGAAGCACTGTGCTGGGACCTGGACAGCATTGTGTCCTTCCCACTCAACAGCAGGGAGAGAAGCACCAGGTCACCCCTTTCAGAGAGCACGGCAGAGAAGATAAAGAGCTGGAACAAGCTTGACTGGGCAATCTACAGACACTTCAACAGGACCTTCTGGCAGAGGATTGACTGGAGCATGGGCCAGGAGCGCATGCAGCAGGAAGTGAGGGTTCTGCGGGAAAGGCGGGAGCAACTGGCCAAGACCTGCCTTCAAGGGGGGGGCAGTGTAGGCCCCCACAAGCTCAGGGACAAGTCACTGGCACCGCTGCAGTATGGCAAGGCCAAAATTCAAGGCTATAATCTGAAGCCAGGGCTGGACAAGGTGATGGGGCAGCTGTGTCGGCGCATGGTGACACCTGAGCTGCAGTACAGCAGATTCCTGTACAGGAGACAGTTCCCTGAGAAGGCCCAGCGGATCTACAAACCAGCTCATCCACCCAGGATACACAACAGGACAATGGGCTGAGAAAGTAAAAGCACAACGGCCTGCCCCAAACATTTGCCCCTGCTCCCGGTCTCTCCCTGAAACCCCCGTTGGTGGGCAGAACATAATGCAATTCAGCCAGCAGAACCTCATGGAGCCACACCAGAGAGGGTCACTATCTCCATCCATATCTGTATTGCTGGTGAGGCAGGGGAGAAGGTAAAACCAGGCCCATCTACATCAGGCTGAGGTGAAGCTGACAGGTTGCCAACCCGGATGCAGCTGCTTTGCAGCCTCAGAGCCATTTCAGTTAAACTGTTCAAATTCTAGTAGGTAAAAAAAGTGTAGATCTGGAGCAGACGTTATATTCTGTGGAGTTTGGGGTCACACAGGGCAGCAAGGCCTCAGGAGAGAGCAAGATAACAGATCTTTGGCTCTGGAGCACACTCTGTGTATTAATTATTTGTATTGTCGTAGCTCCTAGGAACCCCAGCCAGGGACCAGGTCCACCACTGTGCTGGGTGCTGTACAAACTCTGAACAAAAAAGCATCAGACGAGACAACTGGTGGACACTGTGACTGGTTGGACCCCCTTCTGGGGTGCCATCTGATGTACTGAGATTTCACTGAGCCTTTCTTGCTCAACCAGCCAGGGTTCCCTCTCCTAGCTTTGCTAAATTAGGCTCTCTGGCCTTCTGCAGGTAGGGAGACACCCCACTGCAGTCACAGACGGAAGTCAGCTCTGTATGAGAGGACTCCCCCAGCACTCACATGCACATTCCTTTTGGGAGATAAACCCAAAATAATACTGTCTTGCACTGTATAGAAAAATCTGCGCAGCGCAAGCTCATAAAAATCCGCAATGTGAAGAGAGATGTGCATGACTTCTTGCTGCTCCCCCAGTGAGAAGACTGTTCCAGCTGATGGCTGCAAGCCTGTCACAGACATGTCAGGAATAGATCCTGCTCTAGGGAGCATAGAGGTTTGTGTCTCGGAGGGAAGCCCAGAGAAGAGTGTTGGAACCTTAGAATCCACAGAGGAGATGGGTGAGGGTTCCATTGGGGAAGCTGAGAGGGAGATGTATTCCTGGTTTTCTTTTTGTAACTTTAAAGTTTTGCCCAGAGGGAAATCCTCTGTGTTTTGAATCTGACTGCCCTGTGAGATTATCTTCCATTCTAATTTTACAGAGGTGCTTCTTTTAACTTTTTTCTTTCTAATAAAGTTCTGGGTTTTTTTTAAATCTGATTGGGTTTTTTTAGTAGTCTAAAAAAACCCAAGGTTGGTTTGTGCTCATCTTGTTTATTCTCAAGCCTCCCCAGGAAAGGAGGTGTAGGGTTGGGGGAATCTTAGGGGAAAGTAGGAACTCCAAGTGGTCCTTTCCCTGAGTTTTGTCTAATCACTTGGTGGTGGCAGCATTACCTAATCCAAGGTACAAGGGAGAATTTGTGCCTTGGGGAGTTTTTAACCTAAGCTAGTAGAAATAAGCTTAGGGGGTCTTTCATGCGGGTCCCCCCGTCTGTACCCTAGAATTCAGAGTGGGGCGGGAACCCTGACATCCCTTATCTAGGACACTGGGTTGGGAGGGGGTGAATATCCCCCGACTCTCTCGAGGTGGAGCCATTGTCAAGTGGCCTGTGCCCCAAACTAAAAGGCACGTCCAATCCTTCATAGGCTTGGCAAACTATTACAGGAGGTTTGTGTGTGTGGGTGTTTAGCGACATTGTATCCCCAATCACGGACTTGTGTAAAAAGCACCAACTTACTAAGGTTATTTGGTCAGAGGCTTGCCAGAAGGGTTTTGATAACGAAAAAGGTGCTCTGGTCTGCAGAGCCTGTGCTGACCATCCCTGACTTTGATAAGACTTTTGAATTGTGCCCTGATGCATCTGACACTGGATTGGGTGCTGTACTGATGCAAACAGGGGAGGACAACAAGAAGCACCCTATTGCCTTCCTAAGCAAAATGCTGTCCCTTACTAAACAGAATTACTCTGTCATAGAGAAGGAGTGCTATGCCATAGTGTGGGCTGTTAAACAAATGAGGCCTTACCTCTTTAATAGGAGGTTCAAGATTGTAATGGAGTATTCACTCTTAATATGGCTGAACAGAACCAAGGGCAAAAACTCCAAATTGCTATGCTGGAGCCTAGTCCTGCAGGAATTTGACATGGAGATTGTGCACATTAAAGGGAAGGAGACTATGGTAGCAGATTCCCTGTCTAGAAAAGAGGAAGCTGGGCACACTGCCTCCGCATTGGTCTGTGACCAATCCTCTGGCAGTAATCTAAGGGGACAGGTGTGACATTAAATCCCATATTCTTCATGGAAATATGGTTACAATATGAATATGGTACAACTAAGCTATACTTTATGCAAAATGGCTCATGTAAGGTATCAGTCTTCTCACTGACAGGTAATACACTCATCCCACCCACCCCCCCTTTGAGGGGCCTACACAATACTCCTCTATGCTGCAAGTTAGCACACCAACCTTTCTGGCCTTGTGGAAAAAAATTGTTCCCCCCCCCAACATGTCCACTGGGATGTTCTCTAGCATCCCCACAAGTTTGCCTTCCAAACCTTTCCACTCCACACAAACCTTCGCAAGTGGTACTGGGAACCTTTCCGGCCCCACTCCCTTAATCCTGGCCAGGTGACCCAGTAAAATACTAACCTATGGAACCACACTTGGTCAAACCACAGAGAGCTGGGCCCCCATGTCTCTCCAGCCCAGACACTCTGTGCCATCAATTTTGACAACCTTAATGTGTTCCTTGTCTGCTTCACCAGGCCCAGTGTCCACCAAGCAGGTGTGATAAGTTATGGGGGTACCCTCCACTGCCTCAGAGCTGAGGACAACTGAGCCAACATAGGACAGGGGAATACTTCAGGTGTTCTGTAGAATTATAGTGGAAGCACCTTCTAAGGTCTCCTGTTTTTAGGGCGGTTTGGGATGGGTATGGGAGGTAGGAATCTGGGAGGGTGAGTGCCCCACCTCCTGGCCACCCTCCCTCTTCCCAGCGTAAAGAGGTGACCTGGCTTCCCACCAAACTTAAGCCTCTCTGCCTGGGACTTATTCCTAACAGGCGCTTAGGATTGTTCATAATTATCTGCAAAAGCTGCAAGTTCATCAACCGTTTCTACCTTTTTATCCCATAAACACGGTTTTACATCATCACTAGACATAGTCAGGAACTGTTCCTGAGCAACCAAATCACACATTCCTTCAAAGTTTGTGTTACCAAGCTTAAGCCACAAGATTGGAATCCCAGTGTAGACTGGTCAACCCTGAATAGGATATTGGACATTGGACTATAACCTATTAACTAAATTCTAAAACTCTTTGCAACTATAAAGCTCACCATCTCTCCTATATATCTTAACCTCAAGAATTGAACTCATGTCTGTATGTATATTGATCTTTTAACCATTCTCTTTTTAAATAAATTTTAATTTAGTTAATAAGAATTGGCCATATGCTTGTATTTGGGTAAGATCTGGAATAGTCAATAACCTGGGAGGTAATGTGTCTGATCCTTTGGTATTGGTAGAACCTTTTCTTTATATGATGAAATATGATTTTCAGAAATCTTCATCATATTTGACTTGGATACCTGGATGGAGGCCTGAGGCTGGGTTGCTTTAAGGGAACTGGGTTGTTTTTGGGCAACCAGTGAGGTAATAAAGAAGCTATTTTATGCTGGCTTGGTAAATGTAAGTATTGAATTATCCATCGGCTTTGGTGTTTGTCTGCCCCATTCTTTGCAGTTCACCCTAATTGCGTAACCTCAGCTGGTCCCCACTGGAACCCCAGTCACAGAGACAGCCTGACAGTGGAGCACAAGGCAATAGTGAGACAACACTGCTGTGGACTTTGGACTGCAGTACTCTGCTTTTGCAATGGTCCTGTTGAACACAGCTTGTGATTCTGCACCAGGCACGTTGCTTGGCATGAAAAAGGCACAAGTCTCTGTGTGAATCCACCACGCCGGTTCTGATTCAAAAGCCCACAACTGGTTTTGATCCTAAGGTCAGACATTTGCTGTGTGAATAATTAAAGACAAATCATCACAGTAACATATGGACAGCAGCTGCTGTTTCGGCTTCTCCAGCCACCACTCCCAAAGGGGCTGTCTTCATTCTCCGATGACAGCTGCTATTTTACTGGTACTCCCACCCAACAAGAAGCAGATTCTGAGGAAGCTGTTGGCAATGCAGCTCAGTGCAGCCAACAGACAGGATATTTTCAAAGCTGTAATCGAGGTCTGGTAATTTTTTAAAAAACAAACATGATTCACCAACAAAATCTCCTGCCTGTTGGCTGCTTCTGACACTGTAAGCTACATCTCCCCTTGTAAGTATTCTCACACTTCTTATCAAACTGTCTGTACTGGGCTATCTTGATTATCACTTCAAAAGTTTTTTTTTTTCCTCTTATTTAATTGGCTTCTCAGAGTTGGTAAGACAACTCCCACCTGTTTATGCTTTCTGTATGTGTGTGTATATATATCCTCAATATTTATTCCACTCTATGCATCCGAAGACGTGGGCTGTAGTCCACGAAAGCTTATGCTCTAATAAATTTGTTAGTCTCTAAAGTGCCACAAGTACTCCTGTTCTTTTTGCGGATACAGACTAACACGGCTGCTACTCTGAAATCTCCCACATTGCAAACCGGGGCATCAGTGTCAAAACAGCAGCTTCTTGTTTGGCTGGTTTTTAAAAATCCTTGACTGAATTTTTTTGCAGTATGTTAGTTTTCCTGTGTAGCAGTTTCCCTGACAGCCCCACAGAGTTGGACACATCACTTTGAGAACCATGCTCTGAAAAAGCTCAAACACGTTCTTCACACTTGAGGCTGCCTCAAGCTGTTCAGCTTGATTTCCAAAACAACGAGGTTCAGAAAAGTTGACCAGTGATCTGAACTTCTTGAGTTAGCCTCTAAAATCAACACCTACAGAGTTAGTACAAGTGCATTGACACAGGGCAAGTGACTCTGCCATGTGACTGCTAAGTTACATGGATATGCAGGTAAAAATATAAATTATTCAATAGCTGCATTGTGAACAGTCTCTTTTGCTGTACACACCAGAACACTACTGGAGTGGAGTGTTCCTATAACCTCCCTTTTCCTTTACAAAGGAGAAATAAAACAATTAACTTCCTCCATTGTTCCTACCCTTTCCCCTGCCCATAACAGAAAGTAGGGTGAGCAAAGCTATTGGGCTAAGATAAAATAAAAACTGGTCCAAACCTCAAACCATTTATTTTCATTACAAACTTCTTGGAACTTTGTGGTCTCCAATCTTGGCCTGAAGCATTTCAACTGCCCCCAAAGTATACTATTTTCGTGGCTCAGACAAAATCAGAAAGGACTGGAATCTCCCAAGAAGGCCCAATCTCAAGCTTTTCAGCTTGATTTCCAAACCAAATGAGGTTCAGAAAAGTTTGGACGGGGAGCTAAACTTCTCGAGTTTTCATTTGCCAAAGAGAGCGTACAGAGGTTTGGAGGGGTGTCCAAGGGGGCCCTGTCTCCAGTAGAGGACTCTTGACTTTAACAAGTATAAAAACCTGAACAGCAGTTCCCTGCTTCCCTTGCCTGTAAGAGACTCTGTAGCTCACATATTCCAATCATATTTGTACATATGCTGGCACCTGACTGTTTGCTATTGTGCTCTGCTTTTAGTTTGTTGCATTGTTTCCTGGTCATCGCTAGCTCCACTGAAGTCTGACTGTTTAAGCACGTGGGAAATACAACTGCACTGGGCACATCACCAGTTTCTGTGGTTGGAACATGGTTTGGGCCAGAAATTTAGTAGCCTGATCATGCTTCCTATCAGATAGTGCTGCACTCTTCTTGCTAACAAACAGATCCTAGTTGGGGATCATTACCGACAAGGAGGGACATCAGTGCACATCGCTGAGTTTGTCACAGTTACTGTTTGTTCAAGAGAAACCCAGGGCTGGGCCAAAAGAGGTGCTAAAGGGCAGGACTACAATGTGGGGAGAGGAGGAAATCTGCCTGGATCCAGGCTACACTGCCCCTGAGCGCCATGAATTCCCTCACTTTTAAAAGCACTCCATGCACTCACAAGAGTGGCCCAAGTTTCACACGACTCTTCTTGATCAGGTGCCATTTTGCCTCACTCAGTGTCATCACTAAATAGGAGCAAGGCCTTGCCCACTCTCAGAGGAACTAGAAGGAAAGAGCCCTTGACTGCAGAGCAGGATCATCTCTGGCTAGGCATCCCAAGTCATAAATGTGGCTGGTGGTAGCGAGGGAAGGGGGTTGGTTCTGGGAAGCCAGCAACCAATTGTAGCATCCATCTTGCACGAGCCAAGTATAGAATACAAGCTACAACTCATGCCCGGCAGTACGTAATAGAGGGCACAATGGCCCCTCTTCTTCCCTTAACGTACTACACATGGAAATGTGCTGAAATCCAGCACTTCTGCCATAGGCGTTTGGTAGACAGCCACAGTTTTGTTTCCCTTTTGTTAAATTCCATCCATGTACTGCAGGATCTCACTGCAAGGAAACCTATTCCTCCTGCAGATCCCCCTCCCATTATTACCTGTCTTGATAGTTGGTGCTAAGGTAACTGGTCTCTTGTTGTGCAGTTTACCCTAATTCAGCATCACTCCTAGGAGTGCTCCGTCGTACGGGCTCCCTACTGCGAGGTGCTGGGCCCTCCGACCCTCGCTCCAGCAAGACAATCAAAGCATAAGCTGAACTTTAAGCAGGTGACTAGGCCTATGGAGGTCAGTGTGGCTAGGCATATGCTTTCAGTTATGAGCATACTAAAGGGCAGAGCTCATCGGGAGTTTCCCAGCAATGATTTTCCAACAGAAAATACAGTCACTGATAAACAAGTTTTCCAAGAATGCATTTGATTTGGCAGAATTTTTTTGATTTTCCATAGGCAAAATCTACACAAAATTTCATTTTAGGTAAGTTCAATTTAGCTGAATTGAACCACTTCATTTGTGTCAGTTCAACATTGAACTGCATTTGTCAATAGTGCCACACTGCCTCATGGAAGTTGTAGTTTGAGTGCTTCATGCGTCCACTCCCTCTTATTGGCTGAAGTTCTAGACTGAACTAGATCTCCCATGATGCACTGTGGCCATCCCCCTGTGACAGGTTGCCCCCCTTAAGATACTACCTGGTGTGCCGAGATACCACTGAGCCCACCTGTTATGCCAGTTTGGGCACCCTTTTTACATGTCTTGCTGAGTCAGGCTATTAAGCCTCCTCCAACACACACAGGCAGGGCCACATCCAACTGCAGAATGAAACAGACACTGAGATCAGTTCTGGGAAGGCTCAGCTTAAGGGACTTGCCCCAGCACTCAGGTGTCCACCTCCCTTCGAATGCAGACTCAAAGATATATTATGATATCCGCCTCCTCCCTCAATGTGGAGGAAGGTATGCATAACTTCTCGCCCCCGCCCAGTTAGAAATGACAGAAACTGGGTTCAATAATAAACTAAACTATAAAAAGGCAGATTTTAAGTGATAAAAGGGGTAACGAACAGAACAAAGATTACTAAACAAATTAAACCAAACACACAAACTAAGCTAGTTTCACTAAAAACAATTGGTTACAAATAATAATTAATTGGTTACAAATAATAGCAGGTTTAAAACAAATAAAAGGAAGTATTTCTTCACACAACGCACAGGCAACCTGTGGAACTCCTTGCCAATAGATATTGTGAAGGCCAAGACCATAACAGGGTTCAAAAAAGAACTAGATAAATGGAGGATAGGTCCATCAATGGCTATTAGCCAGGATGGACAGGAACGGTATCCCTAGCTTCTGTTTGCCAGAAGCTGGGAAAGAGCAACAGGGGATGGATCACTTGATGATTACCTGTTCTATTCATTCCCTCTGGGGCACCTGGCACTGGGCACTGTTGGAAGACAGGATACTGGGCTAGATGGACGTTTGGTCTGACCCGGTAGGGCCATTCTTATGTTCTCACCCTAGATATTGCTGCAGGCAGAATACAGAAAGTCTTGAAAGGCAGATGCACTAGTCTCCAGCTTGAAATCTTAATTATTACTCACAAGCTAGATGTCCTTCCAGCTTGGGTTCAACCCTTCTGCCCCCAGTTCAGTTCTTGTTTCCAGGTGTTTTTTCAGTGTCTCTTTGGGTGGGGAGGCAGAGGAGAGAACCATGATGTCGTCACTCCCCTGCCTTACATAGCTCTTGTGCAAGGTGGGAACCCTTTATCTTCTAGTGGAAAACCACTGGCATTCCAAATGGGGAGGAGAGGTATCCAGTACCAGGTGACTCGGACCCATGTCTCTGCATGACTGTGGCAGCCATTGCTCGTAGGCTGTCTCCAGCATCCACAGGAAGACTAAGCTCTTTCATAGTCCATTGTCTCTGCTAAAGGCCCATTAGCCCTGTCTGGCTTTTCCATTGTTGTACCTAAGCACTGGTTGGGGGTGATACCCAAAGTAACACATTTGAAATACAGATACATAGTTAATATTCCTAACTTCAGATACAGAAATGATGCAGGCATCCAAATTGGATAATCACATTCAGTAAATCATAACCTTTCCAATGATACCTTACAAGACTCATCTTGCATAAAGTACATCTCAGTTATGTCATCCATATCAGCATGTTTTCATAAAGAATATGGAGTGAAACATCACACACATCCCTGACTGGGCTACATGGACGTTACATGACTGTAGAGCATCATGGGAAATATAGTCTGGCCCAGGAACCTGGCCTTGGTGAATAGCAGCAAGAGGCACCTGAACTACAACTCCCATGAGGCACCACAGTACCATTGGCAAACGTAGTTTAATATTGAACTGATGCAAATGAAGCATTTTGACTCAGGACAGTCACAAACATTTTATTTCAATCAATAATGTTGAAACATTTTATTTTGACATTTTCAGATTGAAATTTTGGGGAACTTTTCATTCTATGATGAATTTTGATATTGACTTTTTGTCCCAATTGGGGATGAAAATGTGGAAATATCAGAATTTCTCATACAACAAATTCTGATTTTCACTTAGCTCTACTTAAGTGCTTGGCTGGATCAAAGCCAGAGTGCTCAGTATTGGCAGGACTGAGGCCTTTGAGCACTGCTCAGATCGTACCAGAATAGTCTCCTCTGGGGTGAATTTCCCCCTTAGAGTACAACCTGTTATCTAGGGGCAGCAATTACAGCTGGCTTTCCCCACTCAGCTTATATCATAGAATATCAGGGTTGGAAGGGACCTCAGGAGGTCATCCAGTCCAATCTGCTGCTCAAAGCAGGACCAATCCCCAGACAGATTTTTACCCTGCGTGGCTGGGCTGAGCCTGGAGACCAGATTCACCATCAAGGCTGGAGTGAAGCAGGAAAAATGTAGGGTCTCAAACTTTCTGACACTCAAGCCTCTCTTGGCCAGAGGGGCCAGCAGTGAAGAGGTGCAGGACACTTTGGAATGGGCTGTTTCACTGAGCAGTCACTGCTTTGCCTTTCTATTTTTAAAAGGACAGTGTATGGATGTTCCAGAGGAAGAAATTAATGTACCACTAGAGATGGAGCAAGTCCCCACTAGGCATCTAGTATCTGGAGGTAACATTTGCATTCAATGGCAGTGACATTACAGGGTTTGAGCCAAACCAGAGAGTGGATAGTCACGTGTGAGCACAGCCCTGAGACCCTGCAACAGCGCCAGCCCTTCCCGTGGGGAGCAAGATGGGTGAATGCCTGGCTGTACTGAGGGAGCAGAACAGTGGTGGTGATTTCCTGCCCCGCCCCCAGGGGAGATGGGCTGGGGAAGATCAGGAAGGAGGGGTGTGCGCTGGGTGGAAGGCATGTGCCCTTTAGGTCGTGCTTGTGGCACAGTATTGGAGCCTGCAATCACACCACTCTGCTGCTGGTCAGGTCTGCGCTAGCTGGCGATGTTCTCTGGGGGCTTTCACAGCCAGGTCTCCATGGGCCAGCACTGAGGGATTGCTTGCATGTGGCCAAAGCAGCTAGTACACTTACACAGTGACACGAAAAGCCCATGGTGCCCGCAGCGAACGCTTGCTCACACATCACAGAACTGGCCAGGCGTCTTCAGTCCCAGCTCCTGTCAGTCTGGCCATGGGAGGGGCCTGATGGGAAGGAGAGATGGGCAGTGGCTGGGGGACCCTCTCACACCCTTCACTCAGCTCCAGGGCTTAGTTCGCAACTGTGGCTGCCCTTCCCCATTGTCTCTTGTCTGTTTGAGCCCAGGCACAACCTTCCCCTTGGGAGTCCGGTATTTGCTCTTCAGGCTGTAAAGCAGGTTTTTCTGGAAGAGCCTTGGGATGTTCCCCTGGTACAAGACCAGGGCTGCGAGCATCCCTGGAAGCAGAAACAGGGGGATTAGGCCATGTCATTTACCATCTCCCCCACCCATCCTTTGACATGCACCACCCAACCTCTCCTCTCCTGCGGTCAGATGGCGCCCGCCCCAACCGGGCCAAAAGCCGCTGAAGTCCCTGCTACTAGCACATGGCACTGCCAGAACAGCAAGCGGATTTAACAGAGAAGTGTTCCACCTGCAAAAGCAGGGCTGGGATTGGACCAGATCACAAAAGAAAGGCCGAAGTGAATAAGTTTTCTTTGGAAACAGCTGTCTGGTGCTGCAGAATATAAACTTCATTTCAGAAATTACATATCTGGGGCTTATGGCTGTGAGAATAACCTTTAAATTACAGACTGAGTGAAACTGCCACAGCATGGTTTTCCTGAGTCTGCAGACAGCCTGCAACAACATAGCTCCATGAGGCGTGATCATCACTGTGTCATTAACCCAGTCATCTCTCCTGCCCCTCTCAGTCCCATCTGCCTCATGCTTTGCAAATTGTCCCATCGTCCTTTCTCCCCCCCCCCCGGCCAGTGTTTGGCAAGTGACATTTAATGTGGCTCAGTTTGGTGTAGCAGAGTTCCAGCCTGGCTGATGGGGAAGAGGGGTGTTGGGAAGGGCAAGGAGCATCTGGTTCCAATGGCAAGACTAGCCTCCCCCCATAATAAATAAGAGCACAAGGAGTTGCCACATACCAGCAGGAGTTTCCGATTTCTATGCTCAATACTTATCCCTTTCATGCAGATTCACTAACATGGCAGACGTGCTAGGGAGGCTTCACGCCAGCCGCATCCTCTGCCCCACTCTCTAGGTTGTGGCCCAGCATGGCCAGTCCGCAATAGCTTCTGCGCCTATCGGTACCCTGAACACAACTCACCTGTGAGGGGTCCCAGCCAGTAAACCTGGACATACTCTTGCAGGATGTTCCCAGAGCAGTGAAAAGTAACCATGGAGGCCAGGGTGGGGTTGAAAAAGGCCCCTGTGAAAGGCCCAGCTGTGAAAGAAGAAAACAAATAGTGTAATGGGTCTCACTTGTTTGACAAGGATTTGAACAAATGGGTGTTGGGCAACAGGCAGGATTAGAGAAGTTCTTTTACCAGAACTTTGTGTTTGAACTTTCTGAAAAAGCAGAGTCAAGTCACCCTGAACAACCTTAACTCAGCCCAATGCCTCCATGTCAAATAGATACCCGTCCCTCCCCCAGCCTCCTAGTTGCATGAGGTCCAACCTCTGATACTGACACAGATCAACCACGAACCCTACTAACACCAGACAGCCTGACCCTCACGTCCACTGTGGCTAATGCTGCAGAGTATACATTATCTAATTGCAAGGGTAAACAGCACATAAGACAACTGCAAGGAAAGGTGATGAGTGAGAAGTAAAGGGTTAAACTGGCTGTAAAACATCACCACCTAGCAGTGGAAGGTGAAATGACTGCTGAATGGTGTTCCTGGTGTGCTAGTGCTACTGTCTTGTCAAGGAGCTAGAACTAAAGATGGCATCTGGAGGAGACCCCACTGCCACAGATGAGCAGGTGGGTGATGTGCAGGTTCACATGTTGAGTATATGCAGCATAGCAGGGTTGAGTGAGCGAAATTGTAGACTGATCAAGTCACCTCTTAACAAGAACCTATGTGGGAAAGAGATTTCTGACAGGAGACAGCTTTTCAGTCGATAAGAAAAAGGCATAAGGGCCAATGCTGGGAAGCTGAAACTAGACAAATTCAGACTAGAAGTACAGGTTTTTTTTTTTTTTTTTTTTAAAAACCCACTGTAGGTAAATGACTGGAACTGACTTGCCTTTGAATGTTTAAAATCAAGACCTGGATATTTTTCTACATGGATTAGGCACAGGAATTCCTGAGTGAAATTCTTCCGCTTGTATTACACAGGGGGTCTGGCTAGATGGTCATAATGGGCCCTTCTGGCCTTAACATCTGCAAGTCCATGAACTACCAATCCTGGAGATGTATGGTGTATAGGCAGTGCTTAATTTGTGTTGGGACATGCCAGGGCTGAGTCCCGGCACCCCTGAGTTTCAAATACGCTCCTTTCTTGTATTTACACCCAGATATTATGGGGAAAAAGAAACATAGAAAGCTCCTCACCCGTGTAAGCCAGGGTGGTCACAGTCACTGCCAGGACAGGCGCTCTGTACAGCAGGTGGCTATGCTGAAACTTGAGAGCCATCAAATGGAAAAAGAAAGAACAGACACCTTCCACAAAGATGCCATGGTACAAAGAGGTATGGATAGAGGAACTGCAATCCAGGGCCATTAGATTCTGGATGAGGTGGAAATCAGTCAGCTCCCAGGACCAGTAGTGCGTGGTGAGAATCCCAGCTGCCTCCATTCCCACAAACTGGACCAGAAGTTTGAAAGCAGTAGCCACAAAGGAGGAATCCATGACCAGGAATTCTTGGAGAGACACAGTGGGGTTAGCAGAAGCTCCATCAAAAGACACACCATGAATCAAGTAGATAATGAAGAGGAGGGTCAGAATCACATCTGGGCCAAAGCCACCACCCCAGGGACCAATCTCCATCAGCATCCTCAGCTCAAGGGAGCAAGCACACAACTGTAATGAGCTGACCATTTCTCTGACAAGACCACGGTACACTCCAAGAGGCAGAACTCTCTTGGAAACCTGCCTGATCACCTCACAAATAGCCACAACTGAGAGAAAGAAGGCAATGGAAACATTCAAACCCGCCATAACAAGCCCAACAGAGGTGGCAAAGCAAGAGTGTCACCATCCAAAGAACAGATCAACCTTTTCTTCCTCCTCTTTATAAAGGCACTTTTAAGCCAACGTGGCACAGCCTGACAGGCCCCCAGTCAGCAGGGTCAAGGGAGTCTTTGGGAAAATCCACATGTGCAGCTATGCAAAGCCATTAAGGAGCTAACAGTGAGATTCTCCTACCTACAGTATCAGCTGCGGCCAGTGTTAACGTATGCTGCTCTCTGCTAGCCCCAGCAGCCTGCCTGTCCCTGTGCCTTCACCCCTAATCAGAAGGGAGACAACCACAGACTGCATGTGACTCACATATCCTCTCCCCTCCTTCTGCTTTAACCATCAGCACTTGCTACAATTAGAGCACCAACAACCTGCAGCCTGGGGTTTGTTCAGAATTTGTCTCCAAAGTTACACTGCTGGTTTGTTTTACAACTATATCTAGCAAGTGGGTCCAGCAGCTCTCACCCCATGGCAGCAAGTCTGGGAAAGCCCCGCTCCTGCCCCAGGTTTATTATTTGTGAGGCTATGTTATGAGCCTTTGACTGGTTTGTTCTGGCCCAGCGGGTCATTCACTGCATAGATTTGCTAACTGGAGCAGAAAACAGCACTTGTCATCTTTGCTTCAAGTGGGCAGAATATTTGGGTGGCTTCTCTCTTTATTTCAGTGTTGTCAAAGTTAGACTCAGGACTCAGTTTGTCAGACCACTCTGTTTTATTAGCACAGCGCTCTGCTAATACATTCAGATAATGTGAGCCTCCATGCAAGATTCAAACAGTCTTATTTATACAGATAAAAGGGTGTAAACTAAACAAAGGGACAGAGAGAGCAAAATTGTAAAATATGCATGGAGCACAATATGCATAACCTGCTTCCTTGTTAACTCTTATCGATCTAAGACTAATGCTTCACCAATTGCCCTTAAGTGGCAAGTTAAGCAGTTAATGTCTGCTTTCCTGCCCCCCTGGCTTGCAGCATTTCTCATTTCTACTTAAAGGTACATACAGCATTCTTTAATTCATTCTATTTCTTTAATATAATTCATTTCACTTTCACAGTGTTCAGGATTGGTTATTGTACAGCACCTTAATGGTTTTTAGGTAGTTAGGAGCAGGGAGCTCACAGTGAAAGCCCTGCAAAGTCAACGAGGTGGTGATGAAATGGAAAGGCAGCACAGAGCTTAGGTACGTGTAGGGAAGAAGAACAGATAGCAATCTCTTTGCATACCCACGCCAGGGAAGGCTAACTACATGGGATCTTGAAGAGTCTCATCACTGCATTCATCCTTTTAGGTCTCCTCCCTCCTCAGGGTCTAAAATACAACTGTATCCTCCAGGCTTGAGAAGTGAGGGGCTCTCCTCTGAGAACCAATGTTCCATGTTGATCAGGTGGCAGGACACACTACAGAGTCCAGGTTTATCTTTCATTGCCCCAGGGCCGGTGCAAGGATATTTTGTGCCCTAAGTGAAACTTCCACCTTCTACCCCCCCACTTCCTCTCCTCCCCTCCCACCAAAGCATCGATTATAAACTTTCAAAAATGAATACTGCATAATATGGCATTGTTCATTAGAATTAATACACGTTTGGCTTGAAAATTTATTTAATTATTTAGTCTACATATTTAATAAAAATAAATGAATAACCTGACAGTGTTGACATTGTTATTGTTTTCACTTTGCACAACATAGCATTGATCTTAAAATAAATCATATACATTATATGTGATTCTTTCTTTTCCGTCCTTCATTCTTTCATATCAAAATCTATTACATTTTATTCTACCTTTGTAATATCCAATTCTTATTGTTAATAAAATTTATAAAATTAGAGCCTTGCATGGTGTCAAGTATCAGGGGGTAGCTGTGTTAGTCTGTATCCACAAAAACAACAAGGAGTCTGCCAGCAACTACACACCACACCACAGAAACCAATCCCTGTAGCAAACCTCGCTGCCTACTCTGTCCCCAGATCTACTCTGGCGACATCATCAGAGGACCCAACCACATCAGCCACACCATCAAGGGCTCATTCACCTGCACGTCTGCTAATGTGATATATGCCATCATGTGCCAGTAATGCCCCTCTGCCAGGTACATTGGCCAAACCAGACAGTCCCAACGTAAAAGAATAAATGGACACAAATCGGACATCAGGAATGGTAACATACAAAAGCCAATAGGTGAACACTTCAATCTCCCTGGTTATTCTATTACAGATTTAAAAGTCACTATTCTTGAACAAAAAAACCTTCAGAAACAGACATCAAAGAGAAACAGCAGAACTAAAATTCATTTGCAAATTTAACACCATTAATTTGGGCTTGAATAGGGACTGGGAGTGGCTGGCTCATTACAGAAGCAGCTTTGCCTCTCCTGGAATTGATACCTCCTCATCAATTATTGGGAGTGGACTACATTCACCCTGATTGAATTGGCCCTGTCAACACTGGTTCTTCACTTGTGAGGTACTCCCTTCTCTTCATGTGTCATTATATAATGACTGCATCTGGAACTTTCACTCCATGCATCTGAAGAAGTGGGTTTTTTCACCCAGGAAAGCTTATGCCTAAATAAATCTGTTAGTCTTTAACAGACTAACCGGACTCCTTGATGTTTTTATAAAATTAGAATGGAGGATACTTTGTCATACTGGGGGATCTGGTTTGGTGGGAAAGGGAAGCAGACTGGGTTCGGTCACTGGGAGGATTGGGTTTGGCTGGGGAGGGGAAGGGTAGCAGACCAGGTTGAGTCAGTGGAGTATCGGGTTAGGTGGGGAAGGGAAGCAGACTGGGTTCGGTCAGTGGGGGTTCGGGTTTGGCTGGGAAGTGCAAGGGGAGCAGACCGGGTTCAGTCACTGGGAGGACTGGGATTGTCTGGAGAGTGGAAGGGAAGCAGACCAGGTTTGGGTGTGGAGCGGGGAGAACGCGCAATCTGGGTTTGGCCGGGGGGCGGCGGGCGGGGTAGGATTCAAAGAGCCGCAAGGTGAAATGGGCGCTCTCCTCTTCAGTCCCTGGCATGCAGCAGCGGGCCAAGTGCAATTGCAACAGGGCAATGGGAGAGTGTCGCCTGTTTTGCCTTCACGAGTCCATCCTGCACCCGGGCTGGGGAGTTGAATGCTGGTCTCTCACTCTGGGAGGGGGGCGTGTGGCAGGCAGGACTGCGCGGCCCTTACACCAAAGCAGCGTTGGGAGGGTAGAAAGCTGGGGCGCAGGGAGGTGGGTTAAAGAGGCTTAGCTGCCCCTCCACGCGAGAGAGCCCGCAGAGCTGCCAGGCGCGGCGTCCCTCTCTTCTCTCCCCAGGGAGCAGGAGAGCCTCTGCCTGCAAATCCTGCAGACTGCTCTCCGAGCAGGGCCGGCTCCAGGCACCAGCTTGGCACGCTGGTGCTTGGGGTGGCCACTCCGGACAGGGGCGGCAGGTCCAGCTATTCGGCGGCAATACAGCGGATGGTCCCTCACTGCCGCTAGGAGCAAAGGATCTTCCGCCGAAGTGCCGCCGCAAATCGCGATCGCGGCTTTTGTGTGTGTGTGCGCGCGCGTGTGGCTGCTTGGGGCAGCCAAAACCCTGGAGCAGCCTCTGTCTCCGAGCATGCCATGCAAGCTGGCCCAGCTGCACTTCACTGACAGCACAGCTCAGCCCCAGCCGGGGTCTTGAGGCAGGAAGTGTAAGCTGCTCCACTCTCCTTCTGGCTGCTGTGCAATCTACAGGACAAAGGAGCTATTACTGTGTAAATGTACCTATCAACACAGCAATCAAATCAAAGGACTTCGCTGACTTTCTAAAGGCAGGAGAGCAATTCATTGGGAGCATGGTTCTTACTATATAGGTCTTCCCTCCCTACAGTCTGCGATCTGCAGCTGGCATCTTGATTGGCAGCGGCGCCCCCAAATCATGGCACCCTAGTCGGCTGCCTAGTGGTTGCACTGGCCCTGCATTGCCCTCTTGCCCCAGGAAGACAAAGCATGCCCCTAGGAAGCAGCATAGTGTCATTATTGTATGCTGGATACAACAGAAAGAGGATGGAGGGAACTGAGACACCAACGAGGACAAGGAAAACCAGAGCAAAGGTGATTTAGGCCTGGTCTACAGTAGGCTTTTATATCGGTATAGCTACCTCTCTCAGGGGCGTGAAAAATCCACATCTGAGAGATGTAACAACACTGATCTAACCCCTGATGCAGACAGCACATGGTTGATAGAAGAATTCTTCCATCGAATCCACCTCGGGAAGGTGGATTTACCTACACTGATGGCATAAGTAGTGTCTACATTGAAGTGCTACAGCGGCTGTAGCATTTTGCCCCCAGTGATCCATGGGTAGGAGACAAGCTCAAAGACAAGTTTCCAGCTCACTCTCCCAAATGTGATAGATTTATTTGAACCTTGTCTCTAGAGGAGCAGTGGAATGGACATGCTTAGACATACACCTCACCACCATGTCCCAAATCCCCTGAAACCAAACTCCACCCAAAGTGGTCTTTAATCCAGAACTGTTTTAAATCCTGGAATACCTGAGGAAAACAATAGCAACTATCAGTGACATGATGCACCTTGCTTGTTGCATGTACGTAGGGTGACCAGATGTCCTGATTTTATAGGGACAGTCCCAATTTTTGGGTCTTTTTCTTATATAGGCTCCTATTACCCCCCACCCCCATCCTGATTTTTCACATTTGCTGTCTGGTCACCCTACATATACGACTCCAGAGGTCTATAGCAGTGGCTCGTCTCTGTAAGTAGGGTTGTTCCTAGTGGGCCACAGAAAGACATATTAAGAACTAAACTGTGGCAGGGTTGAACGAAAGGAGATGTGATTTGAACTCTTATGATGTAGACAATCAAATGAACAAACTGAATCACAGGCCTATGAAAATCAAGTTTGCTATTAGTACTAAATATTTACATGATGGCTATTAGGGAGGAAGAATGGCCCAGTGTGTTGGGTATTAAGTTTGGGACTCCAGAGCCCCAGGTTAAATTCCCTGCTCTCCTACAGAATTTCGCATAACTTGGGGCAAGTTACTTCGGTGTTTCTCACTACCTCATCTGTACAGTGGGGATAAAAGTACTTCCCAACCTCACAGAGTGTTGAGAGGATAAATACACTGAGTGCTCAGAGACTATGCTCCTGGGAGCCATACAAGTACCACAGAGAGAAATGGCACCTAATTGACCCAATTGGGATCATGACCATTGTGCTGGGCACGATACAGACACAGAAAAGAGAATCCCCTTAACCAGACATTATCACCTTCTTCGCAAAGGTAAGTCTCTCACATTGTGTAATCAACATGTTAATATCCACAAATGAACAAAAGCTCCCAACAAAGCTGTATTAATTCAGTTTTATTTTCCCTTTAGTACAATTTATACAAAAAAATCCCCAGAAGACAGGTATTGAATTAACCTTGAGCTGAGATTTAGGCACTTTACAGTTCAAAATGACTTCTTTGTTACTGTGTCAACTTGCAGAACACACTAGGACATGAAGACCGAGTATGTACATATTAAACCAAATCACAGAACTCCTTGATCCCTCCTCCCACTTAATTGTTATTGTGGTATAAAGGAAACAAGGATTCTTTTCGGTGACGGCACAGCAGTTAATAGTGAAGATAACACAACCACCCTGGGTTTCTTCCCCACACTTGTGTTTGCAGAAAGAACACTTATGTCCCTCTAGTTTCACCTTTGACTGCTGCCAAATAAGCACTGTTGTTCCATCCATTCCCCCTCATGTCTGTTAATACCCAGACACCCCATCATGGCAGCAGCACAGTGCTTGTTTTAGAAATTCTTATATTCAAAGTATGGGACAGTGCGATCTCCCTATCATGGGCTGGGTCCCTGAAAGGGCAGAAAGCCAGCCTGGGGAGTTCTAAGGAAGGACTCCCCACAAAGAAAAGCCTCTTATACTGGATTCTCTGCATAAACTTTTCAAGCTCCATCTAAACCCAGCTGATCTGTCAAGAGGCCCTGGGAGGAGGTGCAAAAGCACCGGGAAGTATAGGGGGGCAGCTCCAGTTGGAACAACACACCACACATCAAATCCTGTGGTTCTTATTCAGGGAAAACTCCCTTTGGGAGTCAACAGGCGCTCCCCATGAGTAAGGATTGGAGAAGATCTGGGCTTACCACCATAAAGGGCAGGTCACAGTGTCTGAATAGAGAAAGTTGAAAGACTGTTTGTACAGATAAGTAGTAACTTATTCCTTGGCTCAGAGAAGGGGATTCTGGTGGTAGCACTCTACTGGTTAGGCCAATCCAGAGCAGACAAAATTCCTGAGATCAGAATAATTCACTTCCCCTAAACAGATGTTGCCCGCAACCACCATTCAGGACAAAACCACACTCCTTATAAAGACTCAGCAGCTAGTGACCCCCCAACTCTGCCGTCACCAATTAACTCGAATGCTTTGCTACAGAACGACCACTTCCTTGGGAGCAGGAAAAGAGTGGCGAGCCAGCGTTCCCACAAGATTTTTTTCCACATCTGAATCTGTCACATATGTCCTGAAGGACAACCTGTCTGAATCTTGGTTCTAAGACCACAGGGTGGGTTTAATATTCCAGACACACAGGCTTTGTCTAGGCTAGAGAAGTTTACTATTCTAAGAACCGCTTGATCCTGCTGACATATAAACACCCCATGTCCCCACACAGAAGTGTTCCTTTTGGAGTATGTGTGTACCAAATACTATTCAGCAAGCATGAACGCTGGCTCAGCCTACACCATTATAGAGGACACAGGCATTGTGGAGATGATCTGATCTGAGTTCTTGATTCTTCAGTTACAAGAGTGGACCAGGATACATTGTTGTAGGGTTTGTTCTTGTAGGTTCTCTCTAGTTCTCTCTTTAAGTACATGGAGTCTGGTGTCTTTTGGCTCATGCTAGTCGCTCAGCTCAACATCATAAGCATAAGAGCACAGAAAGCCCTAACACTTTCAAAACAAACAGTTCAATTTTCCAGAGTAGATATGGCTGTAGGGAGAGTTCGTGCAGGTCAACAGACTGATGCTAATATATGATCCTTAAAAACAAACATTTTTAACCACGGTTACAAAAAGCAGCCACATGAGCAAGCTGCCAAACTCCCTCATTTCTTCCTAGCTTACAGCAAGAATATATTTTCCAGCAAAATGAGGGAGGATGATTTATGCCAAAACTTTTCCAAGACTGAAAGGGTAAAAGTCCAAACATCTGTTTCTTTTAAAAGAAACCCTTCTCATTCTTGCCCATTTCATGCATTTAAAAAGTAAAACTACCTCGGATCATGCTTTAAAAGCCAGGCTTAAGAAATCACACTGAGGCCTTCAAAGCTATGTCCTGTACCTAACCTATAACAATATGTATAGCATATCCTGCAACCGTATGGCACTTAACCCAGGCTCAAGAGTGGACTTGGAAATTACTAAGAAACAATTAATATAATTATCAAATTATGTAATGACAGCAATTAGCTTCCTCTCTCATGTTACTGCACAGGAAACACTACAGAACCAGGTATGCAGCACACCTGGAGTGCACTGAAATACAAAGGCAAAGACATCTGAGAAGCAGTCCAGGATAGCTCCATTTGTTGGAAGTATTATTGCTCAAGGCCTGATAAATATGACCCTGTTCCCATTTTCATTGAAATCAACAGTAGCTTTGGTATTGATCTGAATGAGAGCAATGAGTCAAAGTCACCTGTGCAGTTATACTGGAAACCCGTATCCAGTGGGAACCTTTATCAGCCAGATTCCCACTTTCACAATACTGGATACTCTGGGACAAAACCCCCCCCCTAAATATGTAGTTACAGATGAGACATGCTTTTTCAGCCTTTCCCAATGAACCAAAGCTTTGTATTTTCACTTGCCTGTTTCCAAAGAGAGGTAAATTAGGAACCCTAGCTTCTCTCCTACACTGAATTTATCTTTAGGGCTGTCAAAATTTGCAACAATTATTTTTAAATACTTATTTTAGGCATATGGCCAATTTTAGGCTGATGTGGAGTGGGGGCATTAAATGGAAAATGGCACTGATGCTTCCATGAAAAGCAAAATAAAAGATTCTTTGAATAAACTGGAAAAAAAAATCCACAAGCCTTTTCTCTCTACCATCTTAGCCAACACTTGGGCAAAAATGAAAGCTGATCCAGAACAGCCCTGTAGGAAACTCCTTCCAGCTAAACTGCCACAATGAAAGTAGGAACTCAATTTCCCCTGAATCTTAGGGCTTCTCTGCATGCAGGGTTGCACCAGTTTAATATGAAATTTTAAATTAGTTAAACAGATGCAAAAAGCTCTGCGGATGTGACTGTTTCAGGTTTAGACCAAGCTTATTTTGGATTACCCCAGTTAAATAAGAAATAGGTTTAAAAAGGACTTAAACTGAAACAAGAGTGCAAGTTTCTATGCAGACAAGGTCTAGCCCTCCTTAATGAGGCATGAACTCTTAACGTCCACATGGATTATATAAATACTATTAAGCAGTTTCTCTTCCCAACTTTTAAAAAACCTAAAATTAAATTCAAGACCTATCTAATGCACCATTAAGAACATGAATTCAAATGAACAAGGGGTCTTGCATACATAAAACCAATGCTACCATGATAAGGAAAATAAATCTGAATAGGCAGAATACTGCATAATCCAATGCCCCAATGTTTTGAGGTTGTAAACATTTCTGGAAGACCACTTGTTTCCACATTTTTCTTGCTGACTGGACATTTGAGAAGGGGGAGAAGCTATTTCCTGAAGTATGTAGGAAGAAGGCAGTAATGGATATATGCATATATGTATCTTGGATGTTCACAGCAGAAAAATTGTTAACAATGGAAACTTCATCGAAATTTCAACCAAACCAACCTTGGCCCCAGAAAGGTTCACTTTGTTTGTCCTTTTCTTAGTGACAGACTTCAGTACTGATAGACTATCAGGATTTTCTCTTTAGTAACTGTTTATCAACAGGCACTTCTGATCCAATACCAAAGCCCAGGTAAGTCATCCACTGCTGCAGACTTCTCACTGCTAGCAAAAAGCTGATCTAAGGAGATCATAGTCTGTTTAGATGAAAGGGTAGCACTTGTGCTCCATGCTTCTTGCACTCTATTCTGTGCAACATTTAAAAATTTCCTCAAAAGTGCCACATTTAATAAAACAATATTGCAGTCTTGTTAGGAATAATTTTACAGGAACTTCATATTGCCAGCAGCTTGATCAATGACTACTGGCTTGTCAATTCCAAATCCCATCACTAACAAAATACTACTTTACAGCGCTCTGGTCTTAGAAGATGCTGTGTAGACAGTCCCGTCAGTTCTTTACTAATGGTGCTGCTTTAGCAACAGCCTCCAGGGAAGACAAGCCAGATCTGCTCTCCTGGTTTCAAACAGTCAGGAATGGTTACTGGAGGCAGGACTGATTTGCAAATGGAGCTCAGCAGCAAGAAAAGCCTTCAGTTATCATCTGGTGTTGCTGTTATCGTTGATTAGGAAGATTTTGAAGACAAAGGATAACTAAGCTGAGATACACCTCAAAATAAAAATCAATCACACTGAAAAGAAAATGTGCATAAAACATTTACATTTCTTGCTTAAATTCAAAGTTACACAAACACTGAGAACATTCCCCTAAACCCTTTAAAATATCTAACCATTTTTACACTACTTTTACACTACTCTGATCTTAAAAAGATATAAACTCAGGAAGGGGAAAACCAAACATTTAAAAAAGTTTATTTCTAGCCCTGAAAGAACAAAGTTAATAAAGTAATCAAATACAGTAGTTAATATCACAGAAACAATTAAATAACAGAATGAGATTAAATTAAACAAAAGAAAACATTAAAATCTGGATACAGTAAAAAAAAAAAAAAAAAAAAAAAAAAAAAAAAAAAAAAAAAAAAAAAAAAAAAAAAAAAAAAAAAAGCTTGAACCTACATCCATTTCCATCCGGCAAAGTTAAGGAGAGAGAGAAAGCAGACCAGAGAGGTTTTTCCAATTCCAGCTATAAAGACCTTTAACAGTATCCTTGATTTTTCCACCCTTTTCTGACAGCAGAGTTCAATTACTCTGCACTGCTCTGAAGCACATCTCTTGCAGCTACTCAGGACAGAGGTACTTGTATACTGAATATTCAGATGAGAATGTGTGACCAAGCAGGTCTACTTGGTGGGAAGTTGGGTTTATTCCAAGTTCTGTGCTAAAAAAATCCTGGGAGACAAACATTGCCTGTTCACTTGCTTTCAAAACAGTATGCTGCTGATCTCTACTCCTGACTAACTACTGTGTTGTGCCACCGTAGCATTTATTCATATGCATATTTGTGATTGTGCCTGTCATCTGAGGTGACTGCTAGAGATTTGGGAATTCTGGCATGTTCCAAAGTGATATTTTGCTTTCAGCATCCACTCAAACTCTGGCTATTCTCTCTTCACCTGCACTAATTATTCATCTGGGCTGGGCAGAACAAATGAGCTAGTCTCAGTTCTAACCTGGTCCCTCATGGGAAAAATGGACACTTGGAAGACATATGCAACACATGTTCAGTTAGAAGATTGATAGTTAACCTACTGACACGCAAACTGCACAGTGGTTACACAACAAAGCACGGAGCAGCAGCTTCCCTATGACTTTTCTTTGCCAGTTTACTGACTCTACTTAACTATTTTCCCTCACTTCGCTGCAGAAATTAAATGTTCCCAATATTTCTGCACTTTCTCCTTTGACCTCTCTCCTTTGTCCTGATTACCTTCTGGCAACAGGAGCAAAAGAAACCTTATTGTAGAATCATATACATACAAGGGGTGCTCTTGTGCACTTTTTAACTGTAGTTCACAGTACTCTAAGCCACATGAGAAGCACTGGGATGCATTTTGGTAACTCCTGGATGAGGTTTTTTTTTTAAAAAAAAAAGAATTAAAAGTTTAGAAATCACCCCTTAAAGAGCTACAGATTTGGATCTGGACAGATTTGCTATTGCAAGATCAGAAGGAAGTTTTTTTTAATCAAGAAGACTGAACTAATCAGTTAAAATTACTTACTGATTTTAAGTTTTCCTGCTAATTTCAGAACAAAATTATATTTATATGGTAGACGAGATTTTGCTACCAGTGGGGAAAAAGCCAACTTATACTCCTGCACCAGGAGTCTGGTTTTCAAAAAGTCCATTGCCAGCAATAGACAGGGAGCCACTGATGAGAAAAGATACAATATAACCCAGTACTCCTTGCTTCTCCCTATGGACAGGAAGATCTTTTACTTTGAGTCACATATATTGAAACCAGGCCACTGCCATTCTGCTGTTTATGGTATCAATGGCTTTCAGTACATACCAAGTTTGTAAGACAGGAAGCACATCTAGAGTATTCAGACCATGACATGACACTTCCTTGGAATGCATCATTCTAGTTCTTTATGGCTAGTGGGCTGCGTATTCTTTTGATGTTATCCTTCTTGTTAAAGTAATTCAGCTTGGCACCTGTTACACTAGTGCAGGGTGGGCAAACTACGGCCCTCGAGCCGTTTTAAGCCAGACCTTGAGTTCCCGCTAGGGAGTGGGGTCTGGGGCTTACCAGGGCACAGGGTTGCTCCACGTGGCTCCCAGAAGCAGCCGAATGGCCCTGCTCCATCGCTCCAGCCAGGGCACAGAGTCAGGGGCCGCACCACATGGCCCCCTTCCGGCTCCTATGTGCTCCAATGGGAGCTGCAGGGGTGGTGCCTGTGGACAGGGCAGCATGCAGAGCCACCTGGCCGCACCTCCGCATAGGAG
This sequence comes from Trachemys scripta elegans, assembly GCF_013100865.1. Classification (NCBI taxonomy): domain Eukaryota; kingdom Metazoa; phylum Chordata; order Testudines; family Emydidae; genus Trachemys; species Trachemys scripta. The sequence continues at coordinate 49,365,594 of NC_048306.1, read as the reverse complement.
CCAGAGAAGGGACATGCCACTGCTTCCGGGAGCCGCTTGAGGTAAGCGCCGCTCAGAGTCTGCACCCGAGCCTCTCCCCACATCCCAACCTCATGCCCCAGCCCTGATCCCTCTCCCGCCCTCCAAACTCCTGGATCCCAGCCTGGAGCACCCTCCTGCATCCCAGACTCCTCATCCCCAGCCCCACCCAGAGTCTGCATCCCCGCAGCTGGAGCCCTCACCTCCCCCTGCACTCCACTCCCCGAGCCCCCTCACGCAACCTGAACTACTCATTTCTGGCCCCACCCTAGAGCCCACATTCCCAACCAGAGCCCTCACCCCCTCCCACACTAACCCCAATTTTGTGAGCATTCATGGCTTGCCATACAATTTCTATTCCCAGATGTGGCCCTCAGCCCAAAAAGTTTGCCCACCCCTGTGCTAGTGATAACAAGAACTCAGACTGAAGTGTGGTGGTTCTATTTCCTACATGAATAAGGTATCTTGTTGGTGCAAAGCAATTTGCTAGCACAATTTGTGGAAGGATAAAGTTCTGACAGAATGAAATCCCATGATATATAGGCTCAGGAAGTGAAAGCTAATTTTTTCAGGTGCTCTAAGCAGAGCTACATCTTGGTTACCAAAACCCAGAACAGCCATTTCTATCCGCATATAAATATTGAAATTATTCCTTTAACAGAAGAAAAGGGCCTTCCCACAGTAAAAAGAACGTGTAAAACTCTGGTTTATGCAATTTGTCAGACACCAAATGGAATCATCTCACCCTAGGACCTGGGCTCTCTCTGCTTGACATGCACTGCCAGTTGGGAATGCAACATAACTGCTTAGCACCAAATTAGTGGCTATTCTTTCATGCGCATTATTTGGCACATCACAGTTACAAACAGCTCCTTATGAAAATAATCTATAGGTATAAATGCAGCAATTTCAGTGGCTGAAATCAGGGACCAGGGATACTTCTATGATTTCTACTGTTACCACTTCAGTTGCCACCATCTCAAGAACTCAAGTTACTCACTAGCTCTTATAGGAAGGCACTTTTTTCTTGCACTAAACGTTGTCTTGTGCCATCCTAGCTGGTAAAATGTCTTTAGTGAGAAGGGGCCATCATGACACGATGACTCTCTCCAGTCATGCATCAGCCACTCAAGTAAGCCCCTTTCATGTCTGATGAAGCTACTTTCCCGCCTCAGACTTTGTCGCCATAGAACAGCACTTTGGTGTTCCCAGGTGTTCATAAGCTCCTGTTTGAATTATAAAAAAAAAACAGTCTTGGATCTTCATTTTCCTCAGATTTGATGAATTATTTGTTCTTTTGATTTCATTAGTAGAAATGGAGCACATGTAAAAATGGAAAAAAATAGCTCTAATACTTAAATCTTGACAACTCCTAGATGGATGCATTATTTGCTTTTGGGAATAAAATTACAACATATACAAAAATTCATTTGATACAAAGGAGGGAAATGTAAAAAAAGTCAAAGGCACCAGCATAAATTCCAAAGCCCAAGTAAGAGCATAGATACAACACTTGGTTTTAAGACCACCCACTACACCACACAAGACATCCCTTTTGCCTTGGCCAACAAGTCTAGGGAAGTTGTGGGGGGATGGAAACAGAAAGGAATATAATGGGTGGGTGGGGAGGTGTTTCTTTCCTCAAACATCCGCTCCCTTCTCCTTATATGTGTAGGCTGACCTCTAAAAACCTGACCCAAAACAATTTACTACACTGAGATCTCTCTCTCTCTTGGATTAGAAGTCCCTGGAGCAGTTACAGATCAGAAAGACAGTTGAACTCTTCTCTTCCACCTCTCCTTATACTCTACTTACAAGCAGATTTCATTTAAAGTTAGTTTCTTGAGTATCCAAGTCGTTAATTCTACAGTACAGTCACAACTAAATTGTATGGTATGGGAGGGATGGGTAAATTGTACCTTCACATTTCTGACACACTTACTGTTAACCTAGTCATATGGGAGATGGCCAAAGCAACTTGAAAGACGACAGGAAAAGGGGAGTAGAAGGAAAGATCAGCAGATAAAATTAATGCCTCTCTCCAAAAGCTTGAATCTGTCATTCAAGTATTGAAAGTCCCCAAGAGGGCACAATGAATGGGAACTGTTACAGCGAAGTCATCAAAAAACTTAAAACCCCAGGCATGGGAAGCAGGATTCCTGGGCTGTCTGCAAAAGAGGTGAAAGACCAGTGATTCAGTCCACAATTCCTTTTGGACCCTAAAAAGGGTTTACTTAAAAGTCACTATATTTCATTTCGTGTGTCTTCTGGGTGAGCATTTTTCCCTTTTGCAGACTTTTTTCAACCTCCCTAACAAGAGTAACAATTTTCATATATTATAAAGATTTTTAAAAAAAGATGAAGGCCATGGCGACAATGTTAGCGGTTACTCTTCATTGCTTCTTTGGCTGCCAGGATCAATGGCGTCAAGCTAGACAGAGGTTTGGCCAATTTCAGGAAAGGATGCTGCCAAGAATAGAGAAACACAGTAAGTTAGTAAGAGTCAAATTTCAAAAATAAACTATTATACACCTCTACCCTGATATAACGCGACCCAATATAACACGAATTCGGATATAACGCGGTAAAGCAGCGGGGAGCCCCAGGCCCTTTAAAGCACTGCCTGAGCCCCACTGCTTTACTGCGTTATATCCGAATTCGTTTGGAGCCCCGGGCTCATTAAATCCCCACCCAAGCCCCACTGCCGGTGTTCCGGCAGTGATTTAAGGGGCCCAGGGCCCCCCGCAGTGGCTGGAGCACCAGGCCCTTTAAATCTCCGGCAGCCGAGCTCAGGCGGTGATTTAAAGGACCAGAGGCTCCAGCCGCTGCGGGGACCCCCGGATCCTTTAAATCCCAGCCCGAGCCCCGCTGCCGGAGCTCCGGCAGTGATTTAAAGGGCCCGGGGCTCCCTCCAGCGGCTGGAGCCTTGGGCCCTTTAAATCACCACCGTGGAAGCTGGTACAGTCTGGCATGGTGTACTGGCTCTTGTTGGTTCGCCGTATCGGACCAGACAGAACACTGTCTCACCTAAAAGGCGGTGAGATTTTTTTGGCTCCCGAGGACCGCGTTATATTGTGGTAGAGGTGTATTTACATAGCACTTTCTATCCCAAGTTAAGAAAGCACTTCACAAAGGTGCCAATATGCAGCACCTCAAGGAGATATGCCCAATGATTGATCCATAGTAGCACAGATTTGTTGACAGCTGTTCCTCCACATAGCAATATCCAATAACCCTGGCTAGCCCCTGCCCTCCTCTCTCCAACAACCTTCCCCATGCAGAGATATTCCTTTTTTTGATATTTTCCCTCTATCCTGTTCTGTGTTCACTGTGCTGGCTACAGCAGCCTCTGTTTAACTAAGCTATGGTGTCACTGAAGAATCACCACTGGCAGAAAGCAGCCAGTAGTGATTGCAGTAGAAGAATCATCTACATTTGTGTTTCAAATTTTGATTCCTGTTTCCTTCCCACTATTCTCCATTAAACGATCCTTCAATAGGAAAAGGAAGACAAAGACAAGCCGATGTCAGCACTAGCTGACTACTGTTTTAGTGACCGCCAAATTTCAAGCTTTTCGGGAGACTCCATCATACATATACTTACCTGTAACAGTTCTTTGGCTGATCCCCTTTTCTCTACATCCATCTCCAAACAACGATTTAGAAAATCCCGGAATATTGGGGACAGTTTCTCTGGATTCTGCAGCTCTGGTGTGCCATTAGTTGCTATTAAATACAAAGCCTGCAAACCGAGAAAGGTCGTTACACCCAAGTCATCTGTTAAAATTCTAAAAATGTGATTTGCAATGTATTAGTATTTCAAGTTAGAAGAAGCATTTATTGAAGTACATCTAAAAAGGAAAACACTAAAAAGCAGACACTGAATGGCATATGACAGGACAGTTACCTGTTCAGTAACTGGCGTTTTTCCAGATGTGTTGCTCCTATCTATTCCACAGTAGGCGTGCGTGCTCGCCACGTGCACCGGTGCCGGAAATTTTTCCCTTAGCAGCATCTGTAGTGGGGGAGCACCACTGCGACCCCTGGAGTGGCGCCGACATATCGCACTATAAAGCGGGCTGTGTGCTCCCCTAACCCTCAGTTCCTTCTTGCCAGAAACTCCGACAGAGGGGAAGGAGGGTGGGATGTGAAATAGACAGGAGCAACACATCTCGAAGAACGCCAGTTACGGAACAGGTAACTGTCCTTTCTTCTTCGAGTGATTGCTCCTGTGTATTCCACAGTAGGTGACTCCAAGCTATACCTGACGGAGGTGGGTAGGAGTTCTAATGATAAAGGTTACGGGTTACCCGGTGGAGCACCGCCCTACCAAACCCAGCGTCATCCCTTGCTTGGGAGATGATCGCATAATGCGATGCGGAAGTATGGACAGAGGACCATGTAGCAGCCCTACATGTGTCCTGAAGAGGGACATGAGCCACATAGGCTGCAGACGAGGCCTGGGCTCTCGTCGAATGCGCCTTAACAACAGGAGGTGGGGGAACCCCAGCCAGGTCATAACACGTGCGTATGCACGAGGTGATCCAGCGGGAGATCCGCTGGGTGGAAACCGGTTGCCCTCTCATGCGCTCGGCTGTAGCAATGAAAAGCTGAGGGGATGCCCGAAATGGCCTTGTTCGATTTAAGTAAAAGGACAGTGCCCTACGCACATCTAGCATGTGTAGGCGTTGTTCCTCATTGGAGGAATGGGGCTTAGGACACAGGACCGGCAGGAAAATGTCCTGGTCCATATGAAACGCCAAGACCACCTTCGGCAGGAAGTCCGGGTGCAGGCGAAGCTGGACCTTCCCCTTATGGAAGACAGCGTACATGGGTTCCGAGGTGAGCGCCCTAAGCTCCGAAACCCTGTGGGCTGAGGTGATAGCCACCAAAAACGTCACCTTCTCAGATAAGTGGGACCAAGAACAAGTGGCCAAGGGCTCAAAGGGAGGTCCCGTGAGGCATGACAGTACCAGGTTCAGGTCCCAAGGGGGAACCGGGGGTCTAGCATAAGGGAACGCTCTGTCCAAACCCTTCAAAAACCTGGAAGTCATGTGGTGGGAGAACACTGACTGTCCCACCACCAGAGGTTGGAAGGCAGAAATGGCTGCTAGGTGCACCCTGATCGAGGAGGGAGCTAGCCCTTGGGTCCTAAGGGACAGGAGGTAGTCCAGGACCAGCTGGAGCGGAGCGGACGCGGGGGAGGAGCCTCTCTCCCTTGCTCAGGAGGAGAACCGATACCACTTGGCCAGATAGGTCCTCTGTGTGGACGGCTTCCTGCTTTCAAGCAGGACATGTCTAACAGCCTCGGTACACCTCCCCTCCTCCGCATCTAGCCACGGAGCAGCAACGCTGTGAGGTGGAGTGGGCCCAGGTTGGGATGGAGGAGACGACCTCCCTCCTGGGAGAGCAGGTCCGGGTGGAGCAGCAGCCTGCGAGGGGGGGCTGCCAAGAGTTGTAGTAGGGTACCGTACCAATGTTCATAGATTCATAGATTATAGGACTGGAAGGGACCTCGAGAGGTCATCGAGTCCAGTCCCCTGCCCACATGGCAGGACCAAATACTGTCTAGACCATCCCTGATAGACATTTATCTAACCTACTCTTAAATATCTCCAGAGACGGAGATTCCACAACCTCCCTAGGCAATTTGTTCCAGTGTTTAACCACCCTGACAGTTAGGAACTTTTTCCTAATGTCCAACCTAGACCTCCCTTGCTGCAGTTTAAACCCATTGTTTCTGGTTCTATCCTTAGAGGCTAAGGTGAACAAGTTCTCTCCCTCCTCCTTATGACACCCTTTTAGATACCTGAAAACTGTTATCATGTCCCCTCTCAGTCTTCTCTTTTCCAAACTAAACAAACCCAATTCTTTCAGCCTTCCTTCATAGGTCATGTTCTCAAGACCTTTAATCATTCTTGTTGCTCTTCTTTGGACCATTTCCAATTTCTCCACATCTTTTTTAAAATGCGGCGCCCAGAACTGGACACAATACTCCAGCTGAGGCCTAACCAGAGCAGAGTAGAGCGGAAGAATGACTTCTCGTGTCTTGCTCACAACACACCTGTTAATACATCCCAGAATCATGTTTGCTTTTTTTGCAACAGCATCACACTGTTGACTCATATTTAGCTTGTGGTCCACTATAACCCCTAGATCCCTTTCTGCCGTACTCCTTCCTAGACAGTCTTTTCCCATTCTGTATGTGTGAAATTGATTTTTCCTTCCTAAGTGGAGCACTTTGCATTTGTCTTTGTTAAACTTCATCCTGTTGAACTCAGACCATTTCTCCAATTTGTCCAGATCATTTTGAATTATGACCCGGTCCTCCAAAGTAGTTGCAATCCCTCCCAGTTTGGTATCATCCGCAAACTTAATAAGCGTACTTTCTATGCCAATATCTAAGTCGTTGATGAAGATATTGAACAGAGCCGGTCCCAAAACAGACCCCTGCGGTACCCCACTCGTTACGCCTTTCCAGCAGGATTGGGAACCATTAATAACAACTCTCTGAGTACGGTTATCCAGCCAGTTATGCACCCACCTTATAGTAGCCCCATCTAAATTGTATTTGCCTAGTTTATCGATAAGAATATCATGCGAGACCGTATCAAATGCCTTACTAAAGTCTAGGTATACCACATCCACCGCTTCACCCTTATCCACAAGGCTCGTTATCCTATCAAAGAAAGCTATCAGATTGGTTTGACATGATTTGTTCTTCACAAATCCATGCTGGCTGGTCCCTATCACCTTCCAAGTGTTTGCAGATGATTTCCTTAATTACTTGCTCCATTATCTTCCGTGGCACAGAAGTTAAACTAACTGGTCTGTAGTTTCCTGGGTTGTTTTTATTTCCCTTTTATAGATGGGCACTATGTTTGCCCTTTTCCAGTCTTCTGGAATCTCTCCCGTCTCCCATGACTTTCCAAAGATAATAGCTAGAGGCTCAGATACCTCCTCTATTAGCTCCTTGAGTATTCTAGGATGCATTTCATCAGGCCCGGGTGACTTGCAGGCATCTAACTTTTCTAAGTGATTTTTAACTTGTTCTTTTTTTATTTTATCCGCTAAACCTACCCCCTTCCCATTAGTATTCACTATGTTAGGCATTCCTTCAGACTTCTCGGTGAAGACCGAAACAAAGAAGTCATTAAGCATCTCTGCCATTTCCAAGTTTCCTGTTACTGTTTCTCCCTATTCACTAAGCAGTGGGCCTACCCTGTCTTTGGTCTTCCTCTTGCTTCTAATGTATTGATAAAAAGTCTTCTTGTTTCCTTTTATTCCCATAGCTAGTTTGAGCTCATTTTGTGCCTTTGCCTTTCTAATCTTGCCCCTGCATTCCTGTGTTGTTTGCCTATATTCATCCTTTGTAATCTGTCCTAGTTTCCATTTTTTATATGACTCCTTTTTATTTTTTAGATCGTGCAAGATCTCGTGGTTAAGCCAAGGTGGTCTTTTGCCACATTTTCTATCTTTCCTAACCAGCGGAATAGCTTGCTTTTGGGCCCTTAATAGTGTCCCTTTGAAAAACTGCCAACTCTCCTCAGTTGTTTTTCCCCTCAGTCTTGATTCCCATGGGACCTTACCTATCAGCTCTCTGAGCTTCCCAAAATCTGCCTTCCTGAAATCCATTGTCTCTATTTTGCTGTTCTCCCTTCTACCCTTCCTTAGAACTGCAAACTCTATGATTTCATGATCACTTTCACCCAAGCTGCCTTCTACTTTCACATTCTCAACGAGTTCCTCCCTATTTGTTAAAATCAAGTCTAGAACAGCTTCCCCCCTAGTAGCTTTTTCAACCTTCTGAAATAAAAAGTTGTCTCCAATGCAGTCCAAGAATTTGTTGGATAGTCTGTTCCCCGCTGTGTTATTTTCCCAACATATATCTGGATAGTTGAAGTCCCCCATCACCACCAAATCTTGGGCTTTGGATGATTTTGTTAGTTGCTTGAAAAAAGCCTCATCCACCTCTTCCACCTGGTTAGGTGGCCTGTAGTAGACTCCTAGCATGACATCTCCCTTGTTTTTTACCCCTTTTAGCCTAACCCAGAGACTCTCAACACTTCCGTCTCCTATGTCCATCTCTACCTCAGTCCAAGTGTGTACATTTTTAATATATAAGGCAACACCTCCTCCCTTTTTCCCCTGTCTATCCTTCCTGAGCAAGCTGTACCCATCCACACCAACATTCCAATCATGTGTATTATCCCACCAAGTTTCAGTGATGCCAACAATGTCATAGTTGTATTTATTTATTAGCACTTCCAGTTCTTCCTGCTTATTGCCCATACTTCTCGCATTTGTATATAGGCATCTAAGATACTGGTTTGATCTTTCCTCCCAGTTTTGTCCTGACTCTCCTTTCTCTCTGCCAATATAGCCCACACTCCCTCTCGTTTCCGACCCATCTCCCCGGTCTCCATGTTCCCCACTTACCTGTGGGCTTTGCTCACCTGTCCCCGTCGAACCTAGTTTAAAGCCCTCCTCACTAGGTTAGCCAGTCTGTGTCCGAACAGGGTCTTTCCTCTCCTCGAAAGGTGAACGCCATCTCTGCCTAGCAGTCCTTCCTCGAATAGCATCCCGTGGTCTAGGAAGCCAAAGCCCTCCTGGCGACACCATCTTCGCAGCCAGGCATTCACCTCCAGGATGCATCTGTCTCTGCCCGGGCCCCTACCTTTGACAGGAAGAATCGAAGAGAATACCACCTGCGCTCCCAACTCCTCCACCCGTACTCCCAGAGCCCTGTAGTCACTCTTGATCCGCTCAGTGTCACACTGCGCAGTATCATTTGTGCCCACATGGATGAGTAGCATGGGGTAGTAGTCAGAGGGCTGGCTAATCCTCGACAATGCTTCCATAACGTCTCGGATACGGGCCCCCGGCAGGCAGCATACCTCCCGAGATGAAATGTCAGGGCGACAGATGGGCGCCTCCGTCCCCCTCAGCAGAGAGTCTCCGACCACCACTACCCTACGTTTCCTATTCGCAGTGGTGGCAGCAGACTCTCCAGCCTTAGGGGTACGAGGCTTCTCCTCCTTTACTGTAGGGAGTGATTCCTTCTTTCCTGTATCAAGGAGAGCATAACGGTTACCTATAACCACGGCAGGAGGGTTCGGAGCAAGGGTGGAGCACTGCCTGCTGCCAGAAGTAACCAGCTGCCAGAGTCCACCCTGAGCCATCTCCTCCTCCACCAGTGGTGTATCAGCAGTCCTGTGTACTGGGACAGCTACCTCAGCTGTCTCCACATGGACATTGTCGAGGAATTGCTCGTGGATTCGGATGCTCCTCAACCTAGCCACCTCCTCCTGTAGCTCTCCCACCTGCTGCCTGAGAGATTCCACCAGCAGGCACCTCTCACATTGGATGGTCCCCACAGCCTGGATATCAGTAAGTGGAAATTGCAAGTTACAGTCTTTGCAAAACCACACCAGGATCTGGGTAGAGGCATCCATGCTCAGGCGCTCTGTCTGGCTACAGGCACAGGTGGAGGAGACAGTAGCAGTGCTGGCACAGGTGTTGCGGGTCTTCCTAACCATCGTAAGCCTCCCTCTGTCAAACTCCCGTCTGCAGCCCCCTGTCAGCAGAGGCTTCTAGCTTTCAAACCGTCCTTTGAAGCTCACAGCTTCCAACTGCCAGCCACAGCACACGGTCCCCAAAAGGATGCTGTATTGCTCCTCCTTCACCTGGAGAACTCCCTTGCGAAACTCCCTGTTAGCAGCCCCTGTTCGCATGTTGATGGGCCCAATCCGGGGCTATCAGTATAATTCTCACCCTGGCTTAAAATCATATCTGCTCAAGAGGGCCTGGTGGTTGGCCACTCTGAGCTGGAAGCTCGCCGACGAATAAACTTTTCTCCCAAAGGAATCCAGCCTGTGAGCGTCTTTGTCCTTAGGGGTAGGAGCGGGTTGGCCATGCCTCTCACGGTGGTTCACCGATTCCACCACCAGAGATTTCGGTGTTGGGTGGGAATATAAGTACTCGTGCCCCTTTGTGGGCACAAAGTACTTCCGTTCGGCATCTCTCTGTCCGATCTCCAAAAAGGCTGGAGTTTGCCAGAGGCCAGTAGTAATGTTGGCCACCCCCGATGGAGCAGGAGGGCCACACGTCCCAGCATCGAGGTGGTCAGGACATTAAACAATGTGTCCGACGGCTCCTCCATCTCCTCAGCCTGGAGCTGGAGGTTTGATGCCACCCTCCTGAGTTGCTCCTGGTGGACCCTGAAATCCTCCTGAGAGACCGGAGGTGGTGGCGCCACACAGTTGTCCGGCGCTGAGGAGGTCGGTGCCGCAGTGTCGTCTGCACCCGGCTGTACTGCAAGCTCGACGTCCTGACCCAGGGCCTGAGTCGGTGTCGGAGGGTCGGTGCCCACTGCTTCATCGCGGTGCCAAGGCGGTGACGTCGTCTGGGCCTGGGACGCTCCCACCACGGAGCAGGGTCCCAGCGGTGCTGGTGCCTGGGGCCACGGTGCCCACTGGCACCACTGTCCCTACCAGGGAACGGCCTGGCCTTGGGACGCAAGGTGGCCCAGGAGGGCCGTCTCGTCTTGTGGCACCGAACGGCTCGACGAGGGGCGGCTGCGTGCCGAAGCCTGGGACGAGCGGACGGTGCCGTGCGAACGGCTGGAGTGGTCCCGTACATGACGGCTCCGGCCCCTGGAGGCGGACAGGTAGGAGTCTGGGGTGCTGTCTCCGTATTGCCTCCGGTGCCCAAGACTACGATGCCTCGGTGCCTGGGATTCCCGTGACGAGCTCCGGGCATAGTGCCTTCCACGGCGGGTGCCAGAGCGGGAACGGCGGTGCCGCTGCCACCGAGACCTGTCCCTGCGGTCAAGGCTAGAAGAGGAGTGGCGCCGTCTCTTAGTGCCTCCCCTACGGTCTCCCAGAGTGGAAGTGGAAAGCTCGCTCGCAGACAATCCTGCTCGCAGCATGGAGGCGCGCTGGGGTCCGTGGCTCAGCCCTTCAACTCGGTACAGTATCTCGACCTCGGAGACGTCCGGAGAGGGTCGATGGGCACTGAGTGAAGGCTTCCCACAGGATCGGGGGCCCGACTGGAGCGGCACTCCTGGTACCGGAAGTGTCATGGTGTCGCACGTGGCCTGAGCTGCCTCCGGCGTCAAGGGCACTCTCACCTCTGGCGAGGCGCACGTGGACGGCACCGGACTACTCCACTCTACCCGAGTCGGAGGTCTCTGTCGTAGGCTGCCCAATGCGAGTCTAGCCTCACCCCGATCTTTCTCCCGGCGCCGCTTAGTCTTCCCTTGCTTCTTAGAAGGGGAGCGGTGCCGGCTCGTCGACAGGGCGTCACTGTGCACCACCGACGCGGTACCGGGCGCGGAATCAGGATGGTGTGCCAGGGGCGCTTTGCTGCGCGCCGAGGACAAGGTGCCCAGCGCGGGGTCGGCTCGACGCGCCGGTGCCAGGGTCAACGCCGACTCCATTAGGAGAGCTCAGAGTCAGATCTCAAGCTCCCTCTTCGTTCGGGGCTTGGAGGAGCAGCAAATTTTACACTTCTCGCTAATGTGAGCCTCGCCCAGACAGAGAAGACACTGAGTATGTGGATCTCTTCTGGGCATAGGATTGCGACAAGAGTCACACAACTTGAAGCCTGGGCCACGGGGCATGCCCTGAGCCCAGCATGAACAGAGAAAAGTTCAACAAGTAAGAGAAGCTGGATACCACTAAGGCTAGAATTGCTGCAGCAAAGCTGGAGCACAAGTTCCGACTACCTTCACTGGCGGCAAGAAGGAACTGAGGGTGGGGGGAGGAGGGGAGAGCACGCAGCCCCCTTTATAGCGCGATATGTCGGCGCCACTCCAGGGGTCGCGGCGGTGCTCCCCCACTATGGATGCTGCTAAGGGAAAAACTTCCGGCACTGGTGCACGTGGCAAGCACGCACACCTATTGTGGAATACACAGGAGCAATCACTTGAAAAAGAAAATTAAGTTTCCTTGCTGAATCTTCAACTTGGATGCCTGCCATAATGGATACCTGATGCAGGTACTGAAATGTCATTTTTCTTTCCTGTTGTGATCATTTACTTCCTGGTTGTTTTACATGGTTAGTATAATGTAGACTTTATCACATATACTCTCAAAATTCTCTCCCTTAAGAAGATAAAACATGAATACGCATGATCGACCTATGCAGGGTACCTCATTTGAGTATGTATAGTATGCCTTTGTATACTTTGCAACCACTATTCACCACTAATCAAGCTCCTACAAATGAATACATGGGCAGGTTTCATTCTACAAAACAATGTCAATGAGCGACTATGGAATAAGAGCAGCCCAAAGACAGATTCCCACCACAAGGATGCAGAGATAAAGGGGATTGCTCTATGTGACAAACCGTGGACAGACTAACACTATACACACCTGATTTGGTTAAATATTGGGGCACAACTTCTGAACTCATTTCTCCACTAAGGGCTGGGAATGTTAGAGGCAATGCAATAGGCCTGGTCTACACTTCAATTAGGTCGGCATAGCTCATTCTCTGGGCACTGTAGTTATGCTGACCTAACTCCCAGTGCAGACACAACTAGGTCGACAGATGAATGCTTCTGTCAACCTAGCAGCTGTTGCTCAGGGAGGTGGAGTTCCTACAGCGATGACAAAACCGTTTCCATGGCATGGTGCCACAGCAGCCTAGCTGTTCCCCTGTAGCACCCATAGTGTAGGCATGGCCTGAGTCTTGAGGGGTAGAAGGAATGCAACCTGCTTCTCCTCACATTGGTAGATGCTTGTAAGAGTGGCATTGCATAGCTTTAGCAACTGTCACTTGCTTTTGTTAGTAACAAGATGACTATAGATACTTAAGAATTTAGGGTGATGGATACTATAATAAACATATCCTTATATATGGAGAGAGAGTATAAGTCTATTTGTTGAAGCATGCTTTGTACTTTGTTCTTTGTAATGTAATTGGCTTTACTTTTCTGAGCCTACAGAAGTTTATTGCTGGCAAAAGACTGTCTGTACTCAGAGATGAATTCTACTATTTAACTAAAAACAGGTACTATCAATATGCCTCAACCATGTTCTGGAGAGACCATCTCTCAGGGTGAAAGGGTAATATCCTCCATGTCTATTAGATCATCATCCTTTATACTGGGAACTACCTGCACTAATTACCCTTGATTTTTTCCATGTAGATTCCTGTCCACTAGGAACTGCCTTGACTGTACTAAACAGCCATCAGCTGATAACCATTTAAACACTTCTAACCTGGTTTGGATTCAAACCCGTAATCTACAAGTTAAAGGTCCCAAATCTCTTCACCACATTTCTGAGCCACTGTTTTATATGCATGATTGATGAAGCACTCCTAAAGGATGAAATATCTTACCCTCAGAGGGTTTTCATTGAGGTATGGAGGCTCTCCTTCCACCATTTCAATAGCCATGATACCCAGAGACCAGATATCCACTTTAGGGCCATAGGCTTTCCGGGTGACCACCTCAGGAGCCATCCAATAGGGAGTCCCAACCATGGTGCTGCGCTTGCTCTGCTCTGGGGTGATCTGAGCACAGAAACCAAAGTCGGCTACATGATAATAAAGGAATTAGTTAGTGATAGTTAATTCAGTGCATCCTAGTCTGTTGTGAATCCCATCTCAAAACCCCAATTATCTAACAAATATTTCTATTACTATAGAAACATCTTTTGCATCCATACCTTTGCAATCTCGAAGTTTTCTTCTACTTTTCATATCACAACAGAAAGTCTAACCAGCAAGTTCATACAGACACTGAAGAATATAGCCTACTTAAAATAAACTCCTACTCAAAGAATTACGTTCTTTTTTATAAAGGTAATTTGTGGTCTCCTAAAAAAGAGTGATGTTTTGTCTAATCCCTCTTCAAGCCACCAAGAATTCCAACAAAAAAGGACCAAGAACATGGGGGAAAACGTTTTTGTGCACTGGTGTAGCCTTTATGCTATGCTGTGTAATGTAATGGTCCTGAACCCGGAAGGTGATACCATCAGACTGGGCTCCAGTCCCAGTACAAAAATAGGGTTACCATACATCCAGGTTTTCCTGGACAGAGCCTCTTTTTGAGCCTCCTTTTTCTGTCCAGGCAGGGTTTTCAAGTAACAACCATGTCCAGGTTTTTGAAGAGCAGACAAGCTGCAGCTCAGAAAGAGCCCCCCCGGTCCACTTCCCAATTGGTCCTTCTGCTGAATCCTCAGCTGATTGGTTCATTCCCCTACAAGTCACAGCTGCCAGATCCCACCCAACCAGGTCCCATCTATCCTCCCTTGTGAAGGGGTACCACAGGCAAGCACTGACTGATGGCCATCGCTGCATCTTGGACTTGTGCCAGCCGCCCTGCCAGCATGAGAGGGAATGACAGTTCCCCCACCTCCAGTAGGCATCTCCCCAATCACCTTCCACCAGTGTCTCTTGAAAATCTGGCCCTTTATTTTTACTGGAATGAATGGAATGCAACAATGCATTTTCACTGCGTATTCCATCCTGCTACTTTGTCCAACCCGCAGATCTCCCACTTCTTTTCAGGCATGGAGAGCACCAACGAGGACACAATCTCAGCAAAAACTGGGATTTATCCTAAAATTTACATTAGTTTGAAAGAAAGGATTTCAAACTTTAAAAATGCTTTTCCCTACATTTCAAATGCTAGTACCAGATAGTGCTGACAGATGGGTTTCATGCCTGAAAACTGTCCAAGGGCAGTTTAGCAAGCTACTATCCACCTCCTTCCCAGTCTCCAAAGCAGTAGCAGCCAGTAGCTCTCATCTTGCTACTCTTTCATAAAGGCTTTCCCTTCTAGGTCTATAGCATCATTCACTTACATTCCCTCAAAGGGTCACAGTCAACCTGAAATCTAGGCGACTTCAAAAATGTGACAGAAGCAGCAGCTCTCTTACAGGCAGCCTATTAAAATACCCAGGTGCCCCAGAAAAGCCTTGCAGCCTCCACAGCACCAGCAGGGAGAAGGCAGGTAAGAGCCTCTGCAGACTATGCAAGGAAAGGTGTTTCAAGGAGACCAGGCACTGGCAGCCCACACATGCTTCATCCACCTGGGGATCCTCACTACATTCAAACTGGCCTCCCACTGTCAGTAACTCTAAGGGAAAAAAGATACCTTCACCCACTGTACCATCCTGAGAGCCAAGATGCCCTCAAGAACTGCTCAGGCCCCTTCTCCTAGCATGGGAGTGCACATCAGCCACCTCCCATGGACCAGGTCAACCCACCAGCATCTTCACTAACATAAGAACATAAGAAAATAAGAACGGCCATACTGGATCAGACCAAGGGTCCATCCAGCCCAGCATCTTGTCTGCCGACAGTGGCCAATGCCACGTGCCCCAGAGGGAGTGAACCCAACAGGCAATGATCAAGTGATCTCTCTCCTGCCATCCATCTCCACCCTCTGACAAACAGAGGTTAGGGACACCATTCCTTATCCATCCTGGCTAATAGCCATTAATGAACTTAACCTCCATGAATTTATCTAGTTCTCTTTTAAACTGTTATAGTCCTAGCCTTCACAACCTCCTCAGGCAAGGAGTTTCACAGGTTGACTGTGCGCTGTGTGAAGAAGAACTTCCTTTTATTTGTTTTAAACCTGCTTCCCATTAATTTCCTTTGGTGGTCCCTAGTTCTTATATTATGGGAACAAATAAATAACTTTTCCTTATTCACTTTCTCCATACCACTCATGATTTTATATATCTCTATCATATCCCCCCTTAGTCTCCTCTTTCCCAAGATGAAAAGTCCTAGCCTTTTTAATCTCTCCTCATATGGGACCTGTTCCAAACCCCTAATCATTTTAGTTGCCCTTCTCTGAACCTTTTCTAGTGCCAGTATATCTTTTTTGAGATGAGGAGACCACATCTGTACGCAGTATTCAAGATGTGGGCGTACCATGGATTTATACAAGGGCAATAAGATATTCTCTGTCTTATTCTCTATCCCTTTTTTAACGATTCATAACATTAAATGCTTTTTTGCCTGTTTGCTTTTTTGACTGCTGCTGCACACTGCGTGGATGTCTTCAGAGAACTATCCACGATGACTCCAAGATCTCTTTCCTGATTAGTTGTAGCTAAATTATTAGCTACAACTATACAATACATACATCATATTGTATGTATAGTTGGGGTTATTTTTTCCAATGTGCATTACTTTACATTTATCCATATTAGATTTCATTTGCCATTTTGTTGCCCAATCACTTAGTTTTGTGAGATATTTTTGAAGTTCTTCATGGTCTGCTTTGGTCTTAACTATCTTGAGCAGTTTAGTATCATCTGCAAATTTTGCCGCTTCACTGTTTACCCCTTTCTCCAGATCATTTATGAATAAATTGAATAGGATTGGTCCTAGGATTGACCCTTGGGGAACACCACTAGTTACCCCTCTCCATTCTGAAAGTTTACCATTTTTTCTTACCCTTTGTTCCCAGTCTTTTAGCCAGTTCTCAATCCATGAAAGGACCTTCCCTGTCATCCCATAACAGCTTAATTTACGTAAGAACCTTTGGTGAGGGACCTTGTCAAAGGCTTTCTGGAAATCTAAGTACACTATGTCCACTGGATCCCCCTTGTCCACATGTTTGTTGACCCCTTCAAAGAACTCTAATAGATTTGTAAGACATGATTTCCCTTTACAGAAACCATGTTGACTTTTGCCCAACAATTTATCTTCTTCTGTGTGTCTGACAATTTTATTCTTGACTACTGTTTCAACTAATTTGCCCGGTACTGACGTTAGACTTATCAGTCTGTAATTGCCGGGATCACCTCTAGAGCCCTTTTAAAATATTGGCTTACATTAGCTATCTTCCAGTCATTGGGTACAGAAGCTGATTTAAAGGATGGGTTACAATCCATAGTTAATAGTTCCGTAATTTCACATTTGAGTTCTTTCAGAACTCCTGGGTGAATGCCATCTGGCCCTGGTGACTTGTTAGTGTTAAATTGATCAATTAATTTCAAAATCTCCTCCAATCACACTTCAATCTGTGACAATTCCTCATATTTGTCACCTACAAAGGACGGCTCAAGTTTGGGAATCTCCCTAACATTCTCAGCCGTGAAGACTGAAGCAAAGAATTCATTTAGTTTCTCCGCAATGACTTTATCATCTTTAAGTGCTCCTCTTGTATCTCAATTGTCCAGGGGCCCCACTAGTTGTTCAGCAGGCTTCCTGCTTCTGATGTACTTAAACATTTTGTTATTACCTTTTGAGTTTTTGGCTAGTTGTTCTTCAAACTCCTTTTTGGCTTTTCTTATTCCATTTTTACACTTAATTTGGCAGTGTTTATGCTTCTTTCTATTTACCTTACTAGGATTTGACTTCCACTTTTTAAAAGATGCCTTTTTATCTCTCACTGCTTCTTTTACATGGTTGTTAAGCTATGGTGGCTCTTTTTTAGTTCTTTTACTGTGTTTTGTGAGGTGGGTAATAGTCCATGCCTCCTTCACCAAATAAGAGGATTATAGATTCCATTAACCTCAACAGATTCTAAGCCACCTGCTTCAGCTAGCAAGTTTCTATAGTTCCTTTCCCCTGCCTCCCCATGCCATCTCTGCTGATCCCCCTTCTTCTTTCCTCTTCCAGCAACCACCTCTTCCTCATACCTATTCCTATCACCTACCTCACCGCGTCCCTGTCCTTCCTTAAATCGTTCCTTTTTACACATCCTCTGCTAGAATCCTCTCTCCTCCTTCCATTCAATCTCTCCCACTCACACCTTCCACTGCTTCCCTTCACTTGTCATCTCATTTGGAAGATAGCCTGCAAATACTCCGTTTGTACACAAAGCAAAAATTCCACAGCCCTATAAAACTGACAGATCCCTCTATATACCCTTAAGACGTGCACTTAATTTACCTGAGTAACCCCATTATCTTTCACTGTTCACTTTCCCCACTACTGTTTACAAACTCTATGTACAGTAACTCCTTGCTTAACATCGTAGTTATGTTCTTGAAAAATGCTACTTTAAGGGAAATGATGTTAAGCAAATCCAATTTCCCCATAAGAATTAATGTAAATGGGGGGTGGGTGTAGGTTTCAGGGGAAAAAATTTCACCGGACAAAAGACTGTATGTGTGTGTACACAGCAATGATGATTGTGAAGCTTGGTTGAGGTGGTGAAGTCAGAGGGTGGAAGAGGGTCGGATATTTCCCAGGGAATGCCTTACTGCTAAATGATGAACTAGCACTCAGCTGAGCCCTCATGGGGTAACGCTACAAGTTTCAGAGTGGTAGCCATGTTAGTCTGTATCAGCAAAAAGGAGGAGGAGTACTTGTGGCACTTTAGAGACTAACATTTATTTGGGCAGAAGCTTTCGTGGGCTAAAACGCACTTCATCAGATGCATGCAGCGGAAAATACAGTAGGAAGATGTATATACTTTTTTTCCATGGTGTGTGTGTGTGCACACGCACGTGCCCCTACTGTATTTTCCACTGCATGCATCCGATGAAGTGCGTTTTAGCCCATGAAAGCTTATGCCCAAATACATGTGTTAGTCTCTAAGGTGCCACAAGTACTCCTCGTTCTTTTTACACTTTACAAGGCAGCACGAATGGAGGGAGGGGAGACAGCATGGCAGAGAGAGACAGAGACACACACCCTGTGTGAGAGAGACGTGCATTGCCCCTTTAAGTACATTGCCTTAGGTGGATTAGCAAATTAAGACTGCAGCTGCTGCCAGCAAGCTCCCTCAGTCCTGAGCCCTGTTGTGTCCCCCGCCTGTGGAGATAAGGTACAGGAGATGGGGGTACAAGAGTGGGGGGAGGAGAACACCCTGTTATTAGCACCCTTCTTCCCCACCTCTGCACAGCAAGCAGGAGGCTCTCGGGGGCAGCTCCCAGGCAGAGGACAGGAGCAGCACACGGCAGTGGGGGAAGGGACAGCTGAACTGCCTGGCAACTGATAGCATGCTGGGCGGCTGCCACACAGGGAACTTAGCGGAGAGGGGAGCTGAGAGGGAGGCTGCCGGTCCACCCTGGTTCCAAGCCCCCACCAGCTAGCTCCAATGGGCTGCTCTTTCTGCAAGCAGTGGACAAAGCAGGTGGCTGCCAAACAACGTTATAAGGGAGCATCGCACAACTTTAAATGAGCATGTTCTCTAATTGATCAACAACGTAGCAACGAAACAACGTTAACCGGGACGACTAAGTGAGGGGTTACTGTATCATAACTGAAATTAGACTACAAGCTCTTGGAACAGGGAACAGTGGTAGATTTCCCGGGTGTCCAAATCCAGAAAGCAGCTTTCAGAGTGTCACCCCATGTCTTTTTAGGCATCTCTGTAGCGCTTAGCAAACTTTTAGGTGCTCAGTATGTAAATCTTAATGCACCTTTCCCTAAGCACTCCTGGCAACTTCTGAGATTAAATTCACTAAATTTTTGAATTTTTTTTTCTTTCCCCACTTGCTGTATGAGAGACACACACAACAACTGACTGACTGCATAATAAGTGCTGCCAAATGCACAATATAAAACTGAAAACAAAAAATATTTCCCTGATCTCTAACATTTTTATCATTGTAGATACTTTTAACTGTAGTTAAAAAAAATTCAGACAAGTGCCGTGTCCAGCACAATAGGACCCTACCTGGTTTGCAGCCTTTAGGCAGTACTGAAATACAAATGTCTAATTTTCATCCTGTCAATTAAATGGACAGTGCAAAAGCATTTGAATCTGAAAGGAGCCAATAAGGCGGCTCCAATTAGTGCCAGCTTCCCTCACTGGCAATCTTTATCTGACTTTACATTGCAGGTTAACTCACATTTACAAATGCATTCATGTGGTAACAAGTTACTTAAACATCTTCTTGTTTGATACACTCAAAGTCAGTAACTTTCAGATGCTCAGAATTACAAACCCAACTATAGTGGGCAAAATTCTTTTTGCAAAGCAGAATGAATTCTATTGCTGATTTTTAGTAAAAATTCATCTCAAATATCTGAGACAACTATGCACTTACAAACATACTATTCATTGCAAAATGTTTAAAAAGCAGCAGCAGGTTGAAACAATTGTCTGGCACTCACTGAGTTTAACTGATCCATCCATTCCTAAAAGCACGTTGTCACTCTTAATATCTCTGTGGATTACCTGGTTGGCATGTAGGAACTCTAGAGCTTGCAAACACTGTATGGGGAGGAGGAAAAGGAAAACATTTATCAAAAGGAAATACAGTTTGTGTATTGTGAATCAAAAAGCAAAGTTTGTGCACATATAATGCAATGCGTAAAAAGGTAGCAGGTATTACTTTAAATATCCAGCAGAGGAAGCTCTTATGATGAGAAACCAGACTACTGCCACCCAAAATTCACAGAGGTTAAAACCTGCTTCTTTAACCTCAGAGAATACGCTATTTCCTTGCCATCACAGAATTGCAAAATGAACTAAAAGTGCTCACCAGCCAGGCATCATCCAAGATTCCCCAAAGTTCCAAAGCACTTTCACTTTGCTACATGTTACTTTTCACAGCTTTTCAGTTGTTGGGGAATCCTGACTGACTACTGAGATCAGTTTCCTTTGGTAGAGTTTCACTATAAGGAGAATGCTTCACTCTTAAATATAATGTAGTGCTTGCTATAACGAAGGGTGCGAAACAGTTTCCATTATAAAAATGTTTACATAATTCTGGCTCTCTCAATTATTCCACAAATTAACCCCTATTGACAATTAATACATATGCTCAGCTTAGAAAAGTGGTTTTGATTTACCAGTCATGAGTATTCTGAATTTACATGTTGGGCAGTAGAATTATTGGTTAAGTAAAAAGAGTTTTAAGTAAGTTTTAAGCTTAAGTTTAAACTCATTCATGGGTGGCTAGTTAAATGCAGAGTATTAATTTTCAATTTATTGGAAACTGAAGACAATTTAACTTTGTATTTGGCATCTAGACAGATCATTTTAAAATCACTGTTTTCTTTAAACTTGGCTTGTTTTGTAGACTCTTAATGAGACACAGAAATAAAGCTGAGTTTGAAATCAACAGCTTAAAAATTTTTACCTGCTTTTCTTTTTTAGATTTATTCAAAATCTAAAGCAGTTAAGAATATTGCTGGGCTCTGAAGAGCTTTAGCTTTGAAATGATTTAAGATGAGTTAAGCAAGAGACCACTCTTGCTGATTTTACACATTCATAATCTTAAAACTTGGCTTGATCTTACTTCTCAAAATCTACAAATGTTTCCTGAACAGGCATGACTTTTACAGATTGCCTTGAACACTGTCTTATCCCTGAATGATAACTGCCTCTTAATATCAGAGGGGTAGCCGTGTTAGTCTGAATCTGTAAAAAGCAACAGAGGGTCCTGTAGCAACCTTAAGACTAACAGAAGTATTGGGAGCATAAGCTTTTGTGGGTAAGAACCTCACTTCTTCAGATGCATCTGAAGAAGTGAGGTTCTTACCCACGAAAGCTTATGCTCCCAATACTTCTGTTAGTCTTAAAGGTGTCACAGGACCCTCTGTTGCCTCTTAATACTTAATACTTCTTAATACTTCACCTAGCAGCTGGCCCTCAATAGACCCTCCACTGTCCCAGATTATGATGTTTTGGGTTTTTTTCTTTGTTTGCTTTATTTTAGTTTAAATTGATTTAAATCCTTAAAGACTGTCAAGGAGCCTGAATTGATATAAAACCTTAGATTAGTTTATTCTGATGATGGTAAGAGAGTGCTTTAGAATTAATTTAGGTTTAAATTACTGGTCTGATTTTAATGCCATCATTAGATATTTCAGCTGTTAAAACAAAAACCAAGGCTAGGAATTCAGCCTCAGAAGTTTGCTTTGAAAGTGTTCTATGTACTGCAACTGGAAAAGAAAGCTATTTTATTTTGAAATAGCCTTCCTGAAAATTCTCAGATGAAATCGGGAAAGTGCGCTTTGGGGCATGGACTATTTCTTCCTAAATATTTGTCCAGCTCTGGTTGTGAACAGACCCTCTAGGTGCTGCAGCAATATAAACAATAAATATAAAGAAACTGGAGAGGCCAAAAAATTGAAGACAAATTAACTGGGCAAAAAGATTCCTAGAAATTAAAATGCAAATTAGTTAAAAAAAAAAAATGGCAGACTGGAAGTATCCAAGCAGGAGTATACTTATTTTTAAGACTTTATAGGCTAAAAAAAAAAACACATTCTTGTTCACATCTGATCTTACTGTAACTAGTTACTTTTATTTTACTTTTATAATTACCTATCCACACATGTTGAGGTATGAGGGTGCTTCCCAGCCCATCCCTTGCAGTGCATCATCTAAGCAGATGCCCCACTGATGCATGCTAAGGGGCTTTTAAAAGCTTCCTGTGCAGGGTAGATAATACAATTACCCCGACAATAAATTGAGTTTGTGCTGGTCTCTTGCATTTTGACTCAGGGAAATAACTGATCATCAGCAGCTACAATTCTTTGTTAGTTTTAAATTATTTTTCTGAAAATAGCTGAAGAAACAGAGAAAGAAGGCCATTCCATAATTTAATGCCTGAAGACCACAAAACTAGTTAGAGAGAGGGAAAAACACTCAACCATCCAGCCCATTGCCATGCAAATATAGGGTTGTGATCCACTAGGGTTGTGACTCCAGTATCCTGTTTTACCCAGTCTATTCTTAAGCCTTCTCGGTGATAGCTATTCCACCCCTTACATTTGGAGAATATTCCACGGGGTAACAGAGCTCAGGTTTTCTACATATTCATCCCACTTTTTCACTCTCATTACTCTTAGCTATATACACTCATACAACTACAGATTTCCCTGTTATTGTTTACACCTGCTAAATATCTGTAGGTTTGTCTTCAAATCTTTCTTTGAAAGTGAATCACTCCAGCCACCTGAAATTTTTTTGCTGCGCTTCTCTGAACTCCATCCAGCCTGTCAGTATCTTTCTAGTAACATTGTAACCAGAATGAACATAATATTCCAGGTGCCAAATAGAAAGGGACACTCCTACCCCACTGCTCCATGATTTGAGGTATCTATATACCAGCCCAAGACTCCATCAGCTTTTATTGTCATGTTGCATTGCAAACTCATGTCTCATTTGCTTTCTGCTGTCACCTTTAGCCAGCTCTATCCATCACTGGTTCCCCTCCCACTGCTTTGGATTTTTTCCCTCCAGATCTTTTAGGTTGCATTTTTTTGTTACTCATTTTGCTATTTTTCTGCACATCTCATCTTCATATTATTTCCCAGTAATCACTAGAGACAGTAAAATGCTCTCCAATTAAATATCCTCTTCGAAATTAGTTAGAATGCTGCTTAATTTCTCTTTCAGTTTATTAGTGAAGATGTTAAATGAAGCCTGGACATCAAATCAATTGTTGCAGTGGCTGGCCAGTAATATAAATGTATCTCAAAAAATGGGGGAGGAAAGATTGCACTCTCACCCCCTAGCCACAGAAACGTAACACCCACCTCTCTGCAAACAGCAGCAATCTGTGCCTCATCCATGCAAGTTTCTGTGACCACATCAGTGAGTGACCCTCCAGCAAGGTACTCCATCACAACAAACAATTCATCGCCTACAAGAAAACTGAAGGCAGAAAATACAGAAATAAGCTCGTTTGCCAGGAGTGGAGAATCAGAACTGATAAATGACTGACAGTGTATTGCAGCAACTGTTCAAGAGAATATTTCACAACAGGCCTTACAAAATTTACCCTAGGGTATTTAAGGAAGTAGCTGAAGCAATCATGGACCCATTAGCAATCAAATGAAATCATGGAGGAAAGGTGAGGTCCCAGAGGACTGGAGAAGGGCAAACATAGCACCGGTCTTTAAAAAGGGGAACAATGAGGACCTGGGGAATTATAGACCAGTCAGACTAACTTCAATATCTGGAAAGATATTGAAACAAATTATTAAACTATCAGTTCGTAAGCACCTAGAGGATAATAGGATGTTAAGGAATAGCCAGCATGGATTTGTAAAGAACAAATCATGCCAAACCAACCTAATTTCCTCCTTTGACGGGGTACTGGCCTAGTGGATGGGGGGAAGCAGTAGACATGATTTATCTTATTTAGCTTTTTGGCAGTCCCACATGATATTCACATAAGCAAACTAGAGAAATGTGGTCTATGAAATTACTAAGGTGGGTGGTGACTGAAAAACTGTACTCAGTCATTATCAATGGTTCACTATCAAATTGGGAGGTCTTATCTCATGGTGTCCTACAGGAGTCTGTCCTGGGTCCAATACTATTCAATATTTTCATTAATGGCTTGGATAATGGAGTGGAGACTATGCTATAAAGTTTGCAGATGACACCACTCTGTGAGAGGTTGCCAGCACTTTGGAGGACAGGATTAGAATTCAAAATGATCATGACAAACTGATCTGTAATCAACAAGATGAAATTCAATAAGGACAGGTGCAAAGTACCACAATTAGAAAGGAAAAGTCAAATGCATTCATACAAAATGGGAAATAACTGGCTAGGCAATAGTACTGCAGGAAAGGATTTTGGATCACAAATTGACGCAGCTGCGAAAAGGGGAAACTTAATATATTTAACAGTAAGATACAGGAGGTAATTGTCCCCCTCTACTTGGCACTGGTGAGGCCTAAGCTGGAGTTCTACGTCCAGTTTTGGGTGCCACTCTTCAGGACACATTGTGGAAAAGTGGAGAGAATCCAGATAAGAGCAACAAAAGGGGTGAGAGATTTAGAAAATCTGACTTATGAGGAAAGGTTAAAAAACGGGGCATGTTTAGTCTTGAGAAAACAAGACTGAGGGGAAAACCTGATAACAAGCTTCAAATATGTTAAGGGCCGCTATGAAGAGGACAGTGATCAACTGTTCTCCATGTCCAATGAAGGTAGGACAAGAAGCAATGGGTTTAACCTGGAGACAGGAAGATTTAGGTTAGATATCAGAAAAGCTTTTTAACTATAAGGATAGTTAAGTATTGGAATAGGTTACCAAGGGAGGTTGTGTAACTCCCATAATTGGAGATTTTAAAGAATAGTTTAGACAAACACCTGCTAGGTATCGTGTATTTGGTCCTGCCTCAGTTCAGGGAGATAGACTACATAACCTCTTAAGGTCCCTTCCAGCCCTACATTTTTATGAGTTTTAGATCAATTAGGAAAAAAACATTTTTAGGTAGACAGACTGGATTTAAAAGCTGGGGCCAAGCTTCTCTTACCAAAATGCCAAAAGATCTTCTGACTAAAAAGTCAGGATAACAGTTTTGCATCTCATCTAAAACAGCACCTCCAGCAGCACAGTGCTCCCCAACCCCAGTTTGGGATATTGGTTTGGTACCGAATCAGAAAAGAATGCTACCTACTGAATCACCAGCCCTATGCTCTGCAACACACCTGGCTTTTGCCTGGCAATCTCTTAACCCAAATACTCATTGTACCACCTGAGTATGTGCACAGGGGGGGCCAGGTGGGTTTGTATTTAAGGCACTAGCTCAACCTGTTGCCCATGCTACTCGCCACATGGCTATTTTTAGTGGTTTTTAGAGTGCTAGCTCAAGCAAAGCTAACATGTCTGTCTACCTGAGCTGGGAATCATGCTTTGAGCTGCAGTGGAAACATACCCACAGTGATCATAGAATCATAGAAGATGTCAGGTTAGAATCCTGACTCCTGGGAGAAGGAAGCTTAACTGTTTGATTGTCTGCATTTACCTGTCTAGGAAGTTGACTATGTTGGGATTCTTTAACTCTTTCATTACCAGGATCTCATTAATAATCAACTCCTTCTTGGGCTGCTTCTGCAGGTTTATCTGTTTGATAGCAACCTGAAAACGAGGGGAAAGAGTAAAACACAAGATGAAGTGTTAGTCCTACAAACCTGAGTGCCAACCCGCTGCAACACTAAACAACATTTATAATATTACAGTAAAAGATAGTTGAATGATTAGAACAGAGGAGTAGACAAGGCATGTGGGTTAGTAATAACAAGGGATGCTCTGTCAAACTGTCCAACAGCTTGCTGGCTGTAGGCTATGTACAAGGTGGGACTGGAGCTGTATTTTATAAAAAAGGCTAGCAAGTCAATAAAGTGGCAGAATG
Source organism: Trachemys scripta elegans (assembly GCF_013100865.1). Classification (NCBI taxonomy): domain Eukaryota; kingdom Metazoa; phylum Chordata; order Testudines; family Emydidae; genus Trachemys; species Trachemys scripta. The sequence continues at coordinate 49,339,535 of NC_048306.1, read as the reverse complement.
ACTGCTCCAGACAGTGAGCCAAATTCAGAAGTGACACAAATGGTGATCTAAATTGCACATCAGAAAGTCAGTGTTGGTTCAGGCAGGAGTAGCTTGCAGCATGAGGGGAAGCAAAGGATAGGGTTATGGCAGGAGAAGAACAGGAACTATGAAGTGATGTGACGGGCACAGGAGATCTGCTTTATCTTACACCTTCCTACATCGTCCGGTTAATTGCATTTCCTGCTGTTAATTCCTCTTCCATCGCCAGTTATCCCAAATTACTAATGTGCAACTTACACCACTCTTAACTTCATCCCGTCATAGTCGAGGAAATGCAATGCCAGCAAAAGAGTCACTGCCAACACAGTGCAGATCAGAATAGAGAGAAGTGGAGGAAGGGTTTGGGGGACAGAAATGAAATCAGAGTCAAGAGAAGCTATTAACAGGCTTGAAGATGAGTGATTTTGTAGTGGATACAAGTGATAGCCAGTGCAAGGTTTTCAGGACAAGGATTGTTTCTGTATGTTTTGTTCTAAACAGAATAGCATTTGGATAAAAGTGCATTTGCAAGGCAAAAGGAGCTGCAAATATGAAGGTGTGACAAGACAATGCCCGAAAGAGTGATTCAATAAAGTGAGTGATGAAAGAAAAGCAGACATGCTGTTAAACAGGTGAGATGGGAACTTTTACAGCATAGCAAGACAATGAACAAAGAGGAGCTTGGTGGGGTGACAACTTCAAAATTACAGCCATAAAGTCTGAAAAGAAAATCAAGGTTGAGAAATTGAGAGGAACGAGTTTGACCATTAATAACTACGGTATTCTTCTTGCCAAGAAGAACCATGTCCATCTATGAGTTGGAAGTAGATGTCTTATAATTAAGACAACTGGAGAAGGAATGGTCTGTCATCACCTCCAGAACTAAAATAGCTTTTAGAGATGGCAGGTGCATATTGTCTAAATGCTGCAGTGAGGTAAAAGGAGTAATGAGGAAGCCATGTAAAAGATGGTTTCACTGCTAGCAGAAGGAAAGAGATTGGAAGTGATCAAGTATTGGATCAATGAGGTCAGACACCGGAGATTTCGTGGGAACTACACAGAAGATCAGTAGTGTTATTGGAAGGGACAGGGAAAAGCTGACAATGTGATACTGCCACAGACAGATGCAATTCTGGAGTGGAAGAAATAGTAAGCTCTGTTGAGAGTAGAAGAGATGTCAAGTGTGTTAAGGACTGAATTGGCAGTGTTAGAATGACTCCGGAGATTACAGAATAGCAATAGTATCACTAAAGATCAGAAGGAAACCTGGGAAAGGGGCTATGTAATATTCACAATAAAACATGATAATACTGCATATTTTGGTGCACCAGAATTTTAGGTTTTTGGGGTGGGGGAGGTTTTAAGGATTTGAGCTATTATTGTACCATGGGTTCTGGAGAGATAGGCAATGGAAAGTGTTTTTATAGGGTAGATTGGTTGAAAGATGTACAGCGAGTTAGTTTTTTCTAACAGGAAGTAAAGAAAGGCTAGAAAAACGGAATCCAGGTATGGGATTTTGTTATAGATGGACAAGCACATAAAGTACTTAGTGTGTGACAGGTAAAGGAAAGTACAGGGGAAAATTACTCATTAATCCAGGGTGTGGTTACTCTTAGGCAGAAGAAGTAGAAAAGAGGAAGAAGCCAACAGCTATAAAGGTGAGAGGCAAAACTATAGGTGAGAACATTTCAGCTATTAGCAAAATGAACATTCAGGTGCCAGAGGAGGTGGTGGCAGGAGAGACTGAGCGAGCTGATGGGTAAAGCAATTGAAGAAAAGATGACTTTAGAAAGAAGCCGACAATTGTGAATTTTAGTTGTAGGGAACCAATGGAGTAAGAGACGTTCGAAGGAAAACATCAAAGCAAATAGGATAGTGAAAGCTTAACGAACAATTTGTAAATGACAATGATGCCACTACGTCTGCCAGGTGATATGGGTGTAATCAATGGGAAGAATCTGGGAACAGGATATGGAAAAGGTAGTTTAATTAAAATAGAAGGAATTGTTTGGCGAGAAGCAATTTCCATATGGGCAAGACTATCATGGTCACAGATGAAGCTATGTAGAAGGCTAAATGCAAAATTATTGGTCAGAATTCAAGACAATATTGCCTACAACACTTAGAGATTAAATAGTTTTCAAAACCCATGACTCTGAACATCTTGGTCCCTTTGCATTTCATTGGAAAAACAAAACCCTATTTTTAGTATTCATCATCTGGTTACTACAAAACAAGGACTGCACTGTTACAAATGACTATGACAAATATTCTGCTGGGAAGTAATGCCAGAGATGGGAGCCACTAGTAAAAAAAAACCTATCCAATTCACTTCCATCACCGATAGCTGCAGATTTAAACGGAAAATATTCACACAGATCTTACCTCCTGTCCTGTTGCTACGTCGATAGCTGTGAAAACTGTACCTGAAGCCCTGTGAATACAAGGTATGTGATCAGCTGTATGATTTCAAATCTAACAAGAATATACATGCAGACAGATCAAAGATTTTTTTTTTTAAATAAGTTTTGCACACTAAAAACTGTAAAGAACGGCGCATTTGTGTGAAAAAGTACTTCTTTTTGTTTGTATAAAACCTGCTGTTTATTAATTTCATTGGATGATCCCTGGCTTTTGTATTGTGTGAAAGGGTAAGCACACACTTCTCTAGTCACTTTTTCGACATCATTCATAGTGATGTTATAGGCCTTTATCATATTCCTCCTTAGTCATCTTTTCTCTAGGCTGAATAGCCCTAATCTTTTTAGTGTCTCCTTGAAAGGAAGCTGTTATATATCCTTGAACATCTCTGCTGCCCTCCTCTGAACCTCTTCCAGTTCCACCATATTTCTTTTTGGGCGACCAGAACTGGATATAGCATTCAAGGTGTCAGTCACACTGTGGATTTATATAGTGGCATTGTGATATTTTCCATCGCTTTCCTAATAGTTCTTTTTGACGGACACTGCACATTTCGTGGAAATCTTCAGAGATCTATCCACGGTGATGCCAAGAGCTTTTTCTTGGGTGGTAATAGCTTAGACCCCATCATATATGTAAACACATGTATACACCTCTACCCCGATATAACACTGTCCTCGGGAGCCCCAAAAAATCTTACTGCGTTATAGGTGAAACCGCGTTATATCTAACTTGCTTTGATCCACCGGAGCGCTGCTTTACCGCGTTGTATCAGGTCGCGTTATATCAGGATAGAGGTGTTTATGTACAGCTGGGATTGTTTTTTCCCCATGTGCATTACTTTGCACTTATCAATGATGAATTTCATCTGCCATTTTGTTACCCAGTCACCCAGTTTTGAGAGATTCGCTCTAATTCTCCTCACAGTCTGCTTTGGACTTAACTATTTTGAATAATTTTGTATCCTCCGCAAACTTTGCCACTTCACTGTTCATCTCCTTTTCCAGATCATTAATGAATATGCTGAACCCAGTACAGGTCCCAGGACAGATCGTTGGGGAACCCTCCTGTTCACCTCTCTCCATTGTGAAAACCGAACTTATTCCCACCTCTTTGTTTCCTATCTTTCAACCAGTTACTGATCCACGAGAGGACCTTCCCTCTCATCAGCTACTTAGTTTCCTTAAGAGTCTTTGATGAGAGACCTTGTCAAAGGCTTTCTGAAAATCCAAGTACACTGTATCGACTGGATCACCCTTGTCCACATACTTGTTGACTCTCTCAAAGAATTCTAATAGATTGGCAAGACCTGATTTCCCTTTAGAAAGCTAGTGAAATCAATAGGCAGCAAGCAGCTTTCATAGAAACAAGAGGGAATACTTTTTCACACAACGCACATCTAACCTGTAGAACTCACTGCCATGGCCAAAAGTGTAACTGGATAAAAAAAATGAACTGGATAAGTGCATGAAGGATAGGTCTATTAATGCCTATTAGCTAAGTGGAACCCCATGCTCCGGGTGACTCTAAACCTCTGATCACCAGAAGCTGGGAGTGGAAGACGGGTGGATCACTCCATAAATTACCCTGTTCTGTACTCTCCCCCTGAAGTTCTGGAACGGGTCACTGCTGGCAACAAAATACTGGGCAAGATAGACCACGGTCCGACCCAGTATAGCAGCTGTTATGTTAAGAAAGAAGGGCATTCAAGGAGTAGTCAAATAAGGAGTACTAAATACAAATACCAGCCAGCTCAGAAAGAGCACACTAGTCATCATAGGACCAGCCTCTTTCATAGTAAGAGGAAAACTACTTTTCTTGCATGTCAGTGTATGCAAATCCCTATACCTTGTGCTATTCCCAAATATCGGATAAATCAGACAATCGATTCTAAAGGGGATTCTATTCCACCCCTCATTCCTCTACACACACACACAAAATATCAAAATATTGTTAGAGGGGATGCAAACACAGTAAGAACAATGTTTATATTAAAAAAATTATGCAAGCTCTGCCAGTATTCATCCTTCAACTGAACTTTTACATTGAAATGATTCATGGAAATATCTAGAGCAAATTACACTAGATTGATAGCACCTTGACCGGGGTAGAAAAAGCTTGCATTCTATCACCCTTAGCTTTTCACTAGTCATAACATTAAAAGAACAGATACGTTTATGTCATGAAGGGGAAGAGCAGAAAAAAGACAAAAGTTCACTTAAATGAATACATTTTCACTCCCATCCAATCTCACCAGAAAGTGGTTTGTTTCCAAAGAGACATTAATGCACAAGCACAGTCCCATAAAGGAACAGATTCAAAACTTCCACCACTGTCTGAAGTCTCCTGCATCTGATTATTACTGCTTATACACTGACATGTCTGCTTTAATAAACAGTGGCTAAATGACAAAACTACATCACACCTTTAATCATGGTTCATTCACTGAAAAATTTTGGACAGCTCTACAAATACTCACCCCTGCCCAATTTTTTCATATCTGGTGTATTTTTTCTTGGGATCTCCTATGCTCACAATAGTCCCTAAAAAAAAAAAAAAAAAAAATCCACACAAAACATAAAACCAACCAGTGATTTAAGAGAGCATTCTTCACTTTTTATTAGAGTACAATGTGTACTTTTTTCTTTTTATTCTTATGGTCATAAAAATAACTTTTTATACTGAACTGCACTTCAATTAAATGATATTCTTCTGTATGATGTTTGTGACTTGTAACACCTTTGTGGGATGAATCAGTAATAAATCCAGTAATTGTACTGCCTATTTTAAACTAAGTCATTGCCTCCTTTGTGCTAGACAATGGCATTGGTTTGGTGAATGAGTGCATCTATGAAGGTTATGGAATTAGTAACAGCAAAAATCCACTGTATTCTGCACTAAAAGGAACAGCTCCGTAGAAGCTGATCACCATGCCACAAGTGCGACATTGAAGCTGTTTTAGGGCCAAACAGGGAAATTTTGTTTACTTGTTAATTTCCATTCTTCAAAAACAGTCCAGATGCCTGAATACAGTTCCTCCCACCTAGCAGATGACAGAAAATAACCAAGTCTTTGGATTACATCACTCTTATATGAAAAATGGGGATGATGGCTTAGTCAAAAGACTTAATCATTTGTCTCCATTTTCTGGTTAACGGAAACTACAACCAAGCATCTGTACAGATTGTTTTATAATGGCCTCAGTTCATACATCATGCTGATTTGATACCTGCAGTCTTTTCTGTAAAGACTCCAATAGGTATTATTAGTTCAAAGCAATGTGCTGATGAGGTCTGCACAGAGCCCTCCCATATAAATAAGAGAATTACTGATAACTAGCATCAATACTGGAATTTGTATTTTAAAAAAAATACAACTCACGTAGCTTTTCCATGATGTCTTCATCTGACATTTTGGTCTTCTTTTTCTGCTTGTCAGCTGACTTGGCAGCACTATCACAAGTGTCACCAGCTGGTGCAGGGATAGGGTCAATTACAGACCGTGTGTAAATCTGTGGGGAAAGAAAGAACATTCACTATTAGAGCTCAGAGTTCTCTTTGCAACCACTGACTTTCAGGTTCAAAACTGCCATAAATTCTTATCTGACCACTACCATTGTTTCACTTAAAACTTTTGAAACCAGGAGCTACTTGTTCTGAGAATTGCTGCTTTTGAATACTAGCCAACGTGACTGCAACACTACTTGATTCTGAAAGACTGACCTGTAGACTTGCTGGACAGCGCAGATGGCTAGGGGTCGATTTACTCTGGAAAGAGATCCCTGATGCCTCTGGCTTCTATTGTTTCTACAGCTGGGACTCATTGCAAAAACTGTTCTACAGTGTATTTTAGTACATCATTGCTTTGCTCTGCCAGACTAGGTGGAAATCTCTTCAAACACTGCAGAAGCGTGAACTACATAGTGTGGTACTCACCTCCATAAACTGCTAATTTGAAAGCTTAGTTGGAAATACAGACATTACGAAGCACATTAGTCTAACCTCCACTTTTTTTGCGGGGTGGAGGGAAGGCTTTCTACTCATTTGTTCTCTAATAGGATGTCCTTATTACACCATATGCTGGAATAGAGGCTAGGGTTTGACTGCCATTTCATCCTTTGTACATTTTCTCTTATTTCTTCAGTCTCTCTTCACATTACATGATGCCCACCCATCATCAAAGAGGATGGAAACTGCTCTTTATTTAACTATGGGACAAATCTGAAAGGAGATTTTGTGAAGTAGTGAGCTATAGAAAAATGAAGATGCAGTAGATACCTTTGCACAACCCAATCTTTTGGTTTTGGGGAGCAGAAGATAGTTCAGATTTGTACATGGGTCTCCCCTAAACTACCTAACTGTTCATCATTTGAAAAACTGCATAAATTGACAGTTATACTTGCTAATGTGGCAATATTTACAGATCTTTAGACATGTAATGTTCCACCTATATCCTTATTTAAATGTCACGTGGCCTATTCCTTAAAGCAATATTCTGTGAACATTGTATACATTCCATACCTACCCTTCAGACAAAACAAGGCAACAGTGGAAGAGAAGATGATATTTGGCCTTTATAGGAGCATAGGGAGGGTCTCTGGAGGGAGGTTGGGGTGGGGGAGTTAAAGATGGTGCTAAAGCTTAACTAAGAACTTAAGTGTTAAGTTCTCACATGTAAAATTTAGTACTAATAATATTCTTGTTGGTGGAATAAATTCCCGGACAACTACAATGCAGAGGGTTTTTTATGATGGGATAATGTTGAATAGGAGAAAAAAAAAAAAAAAATCAAGCACACAGTACACCTCTACCCCGCTATAACACGACCTGATATAACACAGGTTAGCGTATAGCGCGGTAGCAGTGGGGCTCCGGCGGCGCTTTAAAGGGCCCGGGGCTCTGGCTGCTGCGGGGAGCCCAGGGCCTTTAAATCACCGCTGGAGCCCTGCCACCCCTACTCCGGGGCTGCGGCAGCGGGGCTCCACCGGCGATTTAAAAGGACCCAGGCTCCCCGCAGCGGCAGGAGCCCAGAGCTCTTTAAATCACCGCCAGAGCCCTGCCGTCCCTGCCCCAATATAACGGGGTTTCAGCTATAACACAGTAGGGATTTTTGGCTCCCCACGGCCGCGTTATATCGGGGTAGAGGTGTATGTGAGTTTAAGTTTTTTTAAAACGTACATTACCCACAATATCTGGGATTTTCTAGGTGCAATTGGTAAAGTTTTGTAATGATCCTCCTTATAAGGTGTTTTAGAGGATGAGGAAATGAATTTGGGATTTTTTCAATGCAGCCCTCCAAAATATAGCACTAACTTGGATACTCGTGGTCCAACTGGTACCTGGGAGCTAGCTATAGTTAGGAAAAAACATGACCACTAAAATAAAATTAATATAAATAAAGTGACATTTTGCAAAGAATAATCTTCCCCAATCTGGTGTGGGCAGGGACCATGGGAAGAGGTCTGCAATAGACAGACCAGAAAGTAATGTTAAAAAAAAGCAAAAATACCAGAGTAAATTAAAAAAAAAAAAACTCACTGATTTTGTATGATCTGGTCGAGGGGCAATAACCGGAGGAGGAACCTCTTCATCATCGTCATCTTCTGCTACTGCTGTTGAGGGCTCTGAACCTTTGGCATTGGGCTATATTTTTGTTATTGAATGGAATAAAGGGGAAATAAAGTATTTATAAACTAGAAGCAAAGCTGTTGTTTTTCCCCAAAATTGTAAACAGCATATGAGTTTTAAGGCATTTTTAGAATGGGGATCCAGAAATTCTTAGTAATTTAGAACTAAATTAAGTATGCTGAGAGACATAAGAGTCTCACTACATTTATTACAATATTCAGTTTATTACATTTCATTGGAATATTTTAACAATACTTTTATTAAAAAAGAAATATCTGAATATTTAAATTACTTCTTCTACTACTCTAAGTTGTCAGAAGCATGTGTTAAGTATTTCTCACCATTCTTTAAATAAGAAATAGACATCCATGGAAAGCATTTAACAGACACACAATTCGTAAACATCCTTAAAACTAAACCACCTACTGGGCATTTTGTTTCCTGTGGGAAACGTTGGTTAAAAAATATAATTCAATAAAATGTTACTAAATTTATTATGAAGTATATAATATGAGTTTTAATTTAATTAAAAAAAAAAAACACTAATTGAGTAGGCCTGGAACAGTGCAAGCAATAATAAATACACTTACTGCTGGTGTTCCTGAAGCGAAACCATCTTTTTCTAAACAGCAAGAAGAGTAATAAGTGAATATAAATAATTAGTGGAATAATAAATAATAAAAGTGGACTTTCTAGAAAACATGAGCAACACATCAGGAATCCTGGACAGTTCATGAGATTTCCCTGCTTCCAACCAGGTGAATTTTCATGGTTGATGAATGAAACATCAATTTCCCTGACTAGATGCAGACAGGTGTTACAAAACCTTCTTCCTCCCACAGGTCAGGCAATATATATTTCAAATCCTGACTTGCTACATGACTGGATCTCACCTGAGTGGAGACTGTTTTGTCAAATTGTGCACTGGTTTTGATGTGCATATGAAAGAGAAGATTATGACCAAACTGATAAGGCAAAGATGTGAAAAACCCCTATCACCAGGCTATTTTTACAATGGAAATCTTTTTGATTTAAACAGCTAAAAGGAACCACATACACTGGAAAAATACAATCAAACGTTTTTCCCAGCCACCCACACACACTTATCACTTCTAATGCAAGTTGTAGACAAATTACACTGAACCTTTGGTCCTATCATAGAATCATAGAATATCAGGGTTGGAAGGGACCTCAGGAGGTCATCTAGTCCAGCCTCCTGCTCAAAGCAGGACCAATCCCCAGACAGATTTTTGCCCCAGATCCCTAAATGCACCCCCCCCAAGGATTGAACTCACAACCCTGGGTTTAGTTGGCCTATGCTCAAACCACTGAGCTATCCCAAAACTATCATTTGGGAAAGTTGAGCCAATGCAAGTTACTGCACAGTAATTGTCCAAAAGCATGTTCTGACTAGAGATAATGGGAGTGAACTTAACCAGTTAATCATAGTCTTATAGTTCTAGCTTCATAAAGACAGGTCATTAATTAATTGATTTTAGCTGACTGGTACTGCCATTTTGAATTATCCTGTTCCATTTGTTCTCTTACCCACCTGAAACAGGAAATTGACTGGACAAAGAGTGCAACTTTAGTGGAACCTTTATTTATGAGTGTCCCTTACTCATTAGATACTAGTTTGAGCCTTTGGCATGGGCCTACCTTCCCAATTCTAAGTAATGATGTACAGGGAAGAGCAGACTGGATTGTAAGAACCAAACTCTTCCTCTGAATGTCTCGTATGTACTCGTCTCTCACCTGGAGCGGAGAAGCTCAGGTACTTCTGTTTTGCAGTGTCTTTGGAGTCATAGAATTTCAGCACATCTAGTACAGCCTGAGGGTTTTTCTTCTGCTCTAGCTTGGTGATATTTGAGGTCTGTAGCAATCGAGCCCATTGCTCTGGCATTCCCTGAAACAGAAAACAACCTTAATACTTAATATTTTTAAGTCATTTAAAAAAAAATCAGAATGGATTTTCTTTCCACATGTAAGCATTAATCTGTGACTCTAAGTGACTCAGATGTGGTGGGGGTTTCAGTCACTGAGTTGAACACGTGTAGGTGACAATATAAACCAAGCCTTCAGCTAAGCTAGCACAAACATTCAATAGCTCTATCAGGTCTTCTGGCCTACTGGGGCATTGTAGGAAGAAGTTGTGTACCTTGCAGCCCCTGTCCCTACATACACCCTCTCCTGATGAGGTACATTAAATTCCCCATTCATCACTCAGTCTGATTTTCTATGTACATATCTATTGTAAATGGAAGTGAACTAACCAAAGGGGCTACTTCATTTTTCTACAGGCTAATAGGAATTCTCACTAAAGGGTTCTCCCATGTGGTATAAAGTAAAGCATCAGGATTCCAGTGACTAATATTAAACATTTATATTGCAGTAACACCTATGAGGCCAACCAAGGTCTCGGTGTGGTAGGCATTGTAAATGACTTGTGATGGAGAGGAACAGATTAACTTACACCTTATTCTTAAGTGACAAATTCTCCTCACTTCAGCAAGGAACCTTATGGCTTTCTGAACAGTTCTAGGACAGGTATACTTACAGTGAATTCTCCAGTAACCGCATCAAAGCCAACATGGATGGTGTGTTCAAAGTCTGATGGAGGAGAAATTTCTGGCCTTTCCTTTTCCTTTTTCTTGCTTCCTAAAAGATGACATTGAAAACCATCCACTTAAATTCAGAGAAGGTTCAGTCACAAGATAGAAGATCCCTATTGTCCCTGTTTAATACAATGATAATCTTTGAGCAGTAATATATCCTTTATATTTATTCTGAAATTTGGACATGAACATTTCATAAATGCATGGAGCAGACTGTCCTGCAACATTTTAATTTTAGTTTAAGTTTCAATGTAAGAATTGCTAATTCATTGCATTGAAAGTTGTTATTTATATTGTAGTAGCACTCAAAACCTGAATCAGAATCAGGACCCCACTGTGACAGGTGCTATACAAAAACATAAGTCTCTCCAGCCTCAAAGAGTATCTAATTTAAGACAAGATGCAAAAGTGGGTTTAACAAGCTACAGGAAAGGGTGATGAATCAGAAAGATTAATAGGTATAAGATCATGCAGTTCGATGAACTATGTGTATAGCCGTAATCAGATTCAATTACATTTTAATTAGCTATGTTCTTAAACAAACTATTAGGTTATTTCCATTGCTGTCTAATTTCAGGCTTTTAACAAAAATCTTTGCCTCTACCCTTTTTGTTTATATTTTTAAATTAAAATACTAAATACAAATCAGTTCCCTTGTTATCCCCCCCCCCTTTTTTTTAAGCTGCCCATACTCTGCTCAAGGTCCATTTTTATACCATCTCCTCCACAAACTATCAGGTCTCCTTTAAACAAAAATGTACCCACAATTAAGATGGTGACACCACAGGTAAGCCAGAAGCACTGACAGGTATACGGACTGCTGCTTCCACTACCCCCCACTTCCTCCCAGGAAGAGTTCGTGTCCTTTAGTGGTCACTCCCTAATGTAGGGAGAAATGAGGGTGGGTGAGGCTTTCAAGATCTCTTTGCAGAGAGGGGACTGGGTAGCAGGGCATGGGGGAGCCTGACCTACCATCAGATATGTTCAATGTGTGATTTTGGAAACAACTGCAGATTCTGACACTAGGTCCACTTACTGATAAACAGCTGAATTTATTCTAGTGTGCAAAAATCTAGTAATAATGCCACATTGTGCTTATTATAATAAATGAAGTACAGTGCATGCACAGCACCCATTTTTAAATACCTATTTCTGTCTGACTTAATTATTGCTTTACAAGTTTCCAAACAAAATAAGCTTCTCAGTGAAGGGGACGCTATAAATTTTAAAGAAATTTTAAAATAAATATAATTTGAGCTGCAATGTTTGTTTATTTTGTTTTAAAATCACCTCAAGACTAAGGATCATCATCAAATTTCAGTCCAGGAAATAAATAAAAAAAAAAGTTAAGTTATAAGCAACTCAAGTAGCACCATCTCAATTTTAACCGTGATGTGTCTACGGAGATGCAGAAATATGGGGAACAGCACATGCTACAGTTGAGCAAAGTGGTCCAGACAACAGTTAATAAAAATAAGACTTTATCCACTGGGGTTTCACAGTTGGGTATTCATTCAAACATGGAGCCATCTGAGGATTTGTTTGTAATTACCAGCTTTTACTGTATTTCTAACCGTACAGACCCTCACACTAACAGGAAAGGAAAGGAAAGGAAAGGAAAGGGAATTAAAGACTATACTTAGAACTGAAAAGCCATGTGGCCTGCCTAGAGCTACACAATACATTGGAAAGACATTGCTGTTATAAACAGGATATCTTTAATATGGCTGCACAGGTCTGGAAGCCAAAATGTAAATGGATTGTCAAATGCTCTTATAAAGAAAATTACTTCAACTAAAGGTTTAGAAAAACCTGATTTTCTCTTTATATGAAAGCATTAGAGCATCACTCCTTGCCCAACCTTTTGCTGCTAATTGTGTGGAAACAGAAAATGACTTATGTTCCTTAGAAACACTCTTGGTCTGAAGCATTTGATGGCTTCTAGAGGACATAACTTCGTGTTTAAATCCCCAGGCATGTGCTACACAAATAAACCCTTCTTCTTTCAATCAAATACACATCTTATTAGTACACTGGGCAAACATTAAGAACCATTGCTCCACCCACAGAAATAACAGACCACAGAAACACATTAAACAAATGCAGGCAGCAGAACTGAGCCAAGAGGCTGGATCAATGAGTCACACTTTGGCAGCAGGTACTTGAGGCTCCATTAACAAGGCCACTGTGAGGCTACACTATTTCTGAACCTCTGATTATATCTGCATTACAGTTCTGTATTTAAAAGGGACTCTCTTTAGTACAGTGTGATTCCTGTGTTTCAAACCACAAATCAGTTTAAGATATGGCCCCTTATTCTCAGCGCTAACAGTAGCTTAGAGTGTTGCAGAATTAGTAGTGTTCTGAGCCTCTGGAGAGGAGGGAGCACAGCACACCTCAGGCCATTTTCCAATTACCCTCATGGTTGAAAGGCTTGAGAGCAAGACATGTACACAGCACTGCTCAGATGGAGGTTAAAATATGGGATCTTTCAAGGTGGTGCTAATGGGGAGCAAACAAGCAGAAATGTAAAATCCTGGAGAAAACCACAACCCCGGATTATAAAATATATAAAAAAACCCACACTAAAAATGCCCCAAATTACACTGAAGGAATCTTAGCTCAGTCACTAATAAATATTCCCCACAAGAAAGCCAGCAAATATGCACAATATACATTAGCATGACCAAATGTCTGGAGCCAAAGTGTAGAATGCTTATTTTCCTATTGCAAGATTTTAACACTATATACAGAGCTAAGTGATATGGCAAAGAACTTCTGCAGTTTCTGGCTCGCATGAAAACATGACACGGTATGTGCTTGTTCTGACTTATTCCAAGGACGATCACTTAAAAAAGCAACAAGTAGAACACCAAAGCTGAGTGAACACATCAAATATACTTATTTTGACAGGACTGCACCACACTAGAGGCGCTATAATTATAGCGGAGTGTTGAAATTAAGGTTGAGAGTCAATTACTTTTTAAAAGAATTAATTCTACATGCTCTACATCCTCACACTGAGGATTGTCTTGAAATTTGCAGTCCCTCGTGGAGGTGAGGGGTAGGGTTAGCGTTCCAAATCTGGGATCTCAAGTTACACACCTCTTGAAAAACACGGCATTTTATAAAAATCACTTTGTTCTTCTAATTTGTTTTGTACACACCTTAAACGAAGGCTCTGATCGCCCACAAACTGATCTCAATCGCTCAGGATTTACCTCAGCTAAGGCAGGGCACTCACTATTCCTCTGAGTGGGAGAGAATTTTACTGAAGACGTTATTAAGAGTAACATTTGTAATTCGAGGTCAGGGCATGCCATGCTGACGTGTCTAAAAGGCAGAAATGTGCATATGCAGCAAATTGTTTTCCAGGCAATCTGTCATCACAGTAACTGGGTGGCTCAAGATGACATGTGGTCACTGAACCCGAGCTACAACCAGGTGGCATGAGTTCAAGCTCTACCCTTGGCAGTTTTTAAGTGTCTTATGCATGTTCCTTGTTCTTTGCCTGCATTCTGCAGGGACTTCTTTTGGAAGTTATGTTTGGAGATCAAATTTTCTGGTTTAAGAGTTATATTTTAAAGTGCTCTAAAATACATGTACAGACTGATTTTACTTTCAAACAGATGGAAGATGAAACGTTCTTGTAAAAGCCATTAGAATAATGTAATCATGTTTCCTGAACAGAGGGTGATCAAAGGAAAGCAAGTTGCTGTGTATTGTGTCATGGGGTTCCTGATCCACAGCTCCCCTAACACGAGTTGCTCAAAACACATTATATATATTAAAAAAAATAAATATAAAAATTTCCTGTGGGTACAGAGTTGGCGGATGGATAGATGCACCAAATCCATACCCACAGGGGAAAAAAAACAAAACAGTAAGACAGGTCAGCGCCTCCCCCTACAACATGCCAGCAGCCCCTGCCAATCAGCTCCTTCCCCTCCCTCCCAGCTGTTCCACCCATGCAGGAGGCACTGGGGGAGGGGGAGAGGAGCAGGGGCAGGAAGAGGTGGGTAAGGAGCTTGGAGGAAGGGGTGGAGCGGGGGAGGACCTGGGGTGGAGCATCCCTTGGCAACTAGGTAGAATAACTCCTCACTTAAAGTCGCATTTTTCGGGAACATAACTACAATGTTAAGCTAAACGATTTTTAGCTAATCCAATTTCCCCATAAGAATTAATGTAAATGAGAGGATTAGGTTCCAGGGAAATTTTTTTCACCAGACAAAAGACTTTATATATTTTATATAAAAAATAAAAAGGGTTACCATATTTCAATACTGCAAAAAGAGGACACTCCACAGGGCCCTGGCCCCGCCCCAACTCCGCCCCTGGTCCCGCCCCAACTCCGCCCCTTCCCCAAAGTCCCCACCGCAACTCCACCCCCTCCCCTGAGCACCCGGCATTCCCCCTCCTCCCTCCCACCCCCCGGCTGCTGCTGCGCTGGGGAAGTTGCTTTGACCCCGCTGTGGTGGAGAGCGGCGGGAGCCGGGGAAGTTGGAGCCCAGGGAGGAGGCGGTCCCCTTACCATGCCTCCCTATTTTCCTGTACATATCCAGCTTTTTGGAAATTCCTCCTGGACGGGGATTGAGGACCAAAAACCCAGACATGTCCGGGAAAATCCGGACATATGGTAACCCTACCCCAGAGCCGCCTCCTGCCCGCCTGCCGGACCCCCCAGGCCTCACCCCAGAGCCGCCTTCCACCCGCCCGCCGGACCCCCCAGGCCTCATCCCAGAGCCACCCGCTCTCCACAGGGCCCATCCTCAGCCTTCTCCTGTCTCAGTACCCCCTCTCCTGAGAGCCTGCCGTCTGCAGCACCCCCACTCTCCACAGCCCCCATCACCTCCCACAGCACCCCCACCTCAGTCCTCCCCTTCACCTCCCTCCATAACCCCTACCCTTCATTTTCCCACCCCCTCCCATAACCCACCCCCTCCACAGCCCCCACTCTTCACAGCCCCTGCCTCAGAGCCCGCCACTCCCTCCCATAGCCCCCTACCCTCAGAATCCCCCCCACCTCAGAGTCCTCCACCCTTCACCTCCCTCAGGGGAGCCTCCACCCCCCTCCCAGCCTGACTTGACGAAGCTGCGGCAGCTCAGGCTGCGGGAGGTGCTGCAGTGCGGGCCCTTCCCGGGTGGGGGAGCTTGGGCTCCTGGGACCCGCCACCGCCGCGTGCTGAGAAACTTTCCCCTGCGCCGGGACCCGCACCCGGGCAGCGGCTCTGTCGGGGGGGGGAGGCAGCCCCGGCTGCACGGACCGCTGGGAGGGGGGGGCTCCTTGCACGGCCAGAATGGGGGGGGGGGGGACTGAGACTCTACCAGAGCTGCAGGGGATGCTCAGAGGAGGGAGAAGCAGCCGCGGGTTCCCCGCAGCAGCAGCTGGCAGCAGAGACGCCACCACTCCAAGCCGTGGGGCGCAGGGTTGCAGCAGCATGGGGCAGGTTGCAATCCGCAGGCTGAGTGAGCTGACACCCCAAGAGGAGAGGGGGCAGTGGGTAGGGTTATCATATGTCCGTATTTTCCGGATGTTTTTAGATATTTAAAAAATCCTCCCGGACGGCAATTTACAACTAAAAAGCCGGACATGTCCGGGGAGATATAGATATATATATACACACACACACACACACACATACATATATAAGTTTTAAACAAACAATTTAATACTGGTACAGTGATGATGATGATTGTGAAGCTTGGTTGAAGTAGAGGAGTCAGAGGACGGGATATTTCCCTTACTGTCAAATGATGAACTATCAATTGGCTGAGCCCTCAAGGCCTCAAGGGTTAACTCTCTCTCGCTCTACAAGGCAGCAGGAATGGAGGGAGATATGCGCATTTCCTCTTTAAGTACACTCCCTTGTTAATTAGATCAGCTTGCTGAGACCGCAGCTGCTGCAAGCTCCCTCCCCGTCCTGAGCCCTGGTGTGTCCCCCCGGCTCTATGGAAGATGGGGTAAGCGGGGTGCAGGAGCAGAGGGGAGGGGGACACCCTGACATTAGCCCCCCTCTTCCTTCCCACCCCCCCGTACAGCAAGCAGGAGTCTCAGGGAGCAACTCCAAGGCATAGGGTAGGAGCAGCACACGGCAGTGGGGGGAGGGACAGCTGCAATTGCTAGCCTGCTAGGCAGCTGCTGCACAGGGAATTTAGGGGAGTGGGGAGCTGATAGGGGCTGCCGGTCCACCCTGGTTCCAAGCCCCCATCAGCTAGTTGCAACGGGCTGCTCTTCCTGCAAGCAGTAGACAAAGCAGGCAGCTGCCAAACGACGTTAGAAGGGAGCATTACACAACTTTAAACGAGCATGTTCCCTAATTGATCAACAACGTAACATTAACCGGGACGACTTTAAGTGAGGAGTTACTGTAAGTCGGCACCTATTTCATGAGAGCAGTGAGGGAGAACATGGCTCCAGTTGGTCACATGGGGCGGGGGGCCCTTTATATTCTCCACTTTAAATGATGCTTCAACCCAATTACACTTTGTAATTTAATGAGGGTCTTTCACTGTTCTATGCCAATCCAAACATGAGTGGTCTTCCCTCCCATGGGGTTCTTACTATTGTAATACCTTTCATTCTTGTTTGAAGGAGGGGGGTTGCAAGTACTCTGGTGAAGGCATATGTGCAAATGTCAGATAAGCAAATCAAGCCTACAGGCAGTGTCCCAGCTGCTAGGTTAGATGAGGGAGGATGCTATTCTTCCCAGGTTTTTATACTGTGTCCTTCACAACAGTACCTGACATGTGCTGCCACTATTGCCATCATAATGGTAAAATATTGATCTCTGTAGTAATAGTGGATCAAGCTGGGGCTTGCAGCAGACAAAAGGCACTGAACCCAATCCTCAGACTGAAAAAAGACGCAGTTCCTTAAAAGTTTTGTAAGGTTTTGTCTGTCTCATTGGAAGTGACCTGAAGTTAACACCATGCCCCCATCCTCCATATTCAGTATTCAGAAGTTGCCCTTCTCCCTCAGCTCACTTAATCAACCAATGAGTAGCTGGGAGGTCTGTTCCCTTCCCATCAGCATGGAGGTTTTGGTCCCGTCACCATCCATCACCCATAATCAGCAGCAGAAGTTTGTCACCACACTTGTCCCTTCAGACTTACCTCACCCCACTGGGCTTGTCTCCTCTACAGCCGGGATTGATGCTGCGGCGATCGGTCCATCAGGGGTCGATTTAGCACATCTAGTGAAGATCTGCTAAATCAACCGCCGATTGCTGAGATGTCGACTCCGGTACTCCACCAGATCAAGAAGAGTAAGGGCAGTGTAGTGTGGACCCTCCAGTAAGTAGATCTAAGCGATGCCAATTTGAGTTATGCTATTCACATAACTAAAGTTGCACAGCTTAGATCGACTTTTCCCTTTAGTGTAGACAAGGCCTTAACTGTTGAGGACTTGTCTACACAGGGAAACTGACCACCACAGCTGCTGGATGACTCACTTGTCTGGACACTATTCCAGAATAAAAGTGACCTTATTCCAGAATACATACTCCATTCCCAAAGGTTAATGCCGGTTATCCATTGTAGAGAAATTCCAGAAGAATACTGAAAGCCATCTTATGAATATGCATGATCCTGCCTCTGGGGTTTCTTCTACGAGGTAAAGCATAGTCACGGACTGACTGCTATTGGGACAGACAGATGAGTGAAGTAAGAACTGCCTTAGGGGAAAAGACTCAATATGGTGAATAAATCATTAGAGGAACAAAGTCTCTCCAAGCAAGGTGATGAAACCTGTATCATCAGCATGATTGAAACAGTCCCGTTGGGTATATCAGGCATAAGAAGAAAAAGGGAGGGGAAGAACAGAACCAGGAGGTAGTCGAATTAAATATATTAAATGGAAGTAAAAACAGTGAGGCTAAAACTGGTTTCCTAGTAATAATATCAGATAGTAACATGTTACTCTAGTCCCTCACCCACAAAATCCAACCACACTGATGCCAATACATTTAAAATAGCTCTATTTTAATGTCTAAATATTTGCTCCTCTACAGTGACAATTTCTAATTCTCAGATATTTGTAAATGCTTTAATATTTTTTAAACACACACTTAGCAGATATAGTAATAATCTCCAAAGGAAAACACCCATGTAAAATATCAATTACATTCTAAAAGGCCCAGCGATATATTATGTCTAAAGGAGACTCAGGTTACACTGTGTAACCGGATTTATTTGGTATATATTCTGTTAGCAAATTAATTTTGTGATTTTAATTTTTTTCCCCTATGGTTCTGAAATGCAGGGAAATTTAAGTTAAGGCTAAAACGAACTTCCAGGGCCGTAACTTATTAGGCTCTGGGAAGATCTTGCTCAAATACAATTTTATAAATGGGGTGCATGTGGAAGAAGGAAGGCTAGTTCGTTATTTATTTGCATTGCAGTGGCACACAGAGTCTCCAAAAGGAGATCGAGGACCAGGGACCCACTGCACTGTACATGTACATAACAAAAAGGGCTTATAACCCAAGTGTAGGACTAGAGACAAAAAGCAGACGCTATGAACAGTAAGGGGAGCAGAAAGTAAAAGGGATTTTCTGAAGAGTGATTTAAGATGGTAGAATGGAATTTTATTTTGGAGGTTTTTTCTGCCAGCTACCAATTTAGTTATAGTGTTCCCCCCCAACAGTCCATGTTCAAGGGCCTCCAGTTGCAAAGGAAAGTTTCCTCTTAGCCAAATCAAACGTGTATCCTGGACATTAGCACTTCCTTAAAGGAGGTACTATCTGCAGTTGGAAAGACTAGAATAATGAGATCTGATTCACACTAATCTTCATATCATGGACTTGTTTGAGTGTCTGCAACACTTGTACAGCCTAATGAAAGAGCAAGGGGAAACGTATCTAGTACTCATGGAAGGTTGTTTTGCCTGCTCTGAGATATCTTACCTTTTTCAGTGCCAGAGAAGATGGAGATTATTTTGTTCCTAGGTTTTCTCTCTTCTGGTACAGAGGGCAGGGGTTTCAAGCTGTGGTTGGTAGACAACTGGTCTTTGCCCCCTGAACTGAAGATAGTACTGCTCATTCGGACGGGAGGGGCTGGTGGCTTATCTTCCAGTTCTCCGTTATCAGACATGGCTCTTAATGGCTAGACAAAGCCCTGAAATGGAAAATAAGAAAAGTATAAACATGACTGGCAAATGTAAGGTAACAAAGCACTAGAAACAAATGCCGGATTCCTTCCGAATTGCCAGCAAAACTTACTACAAAGGAAGAAGGATGCATTTCCACTGGAAGTGTACTAGGCATGTTAACTAAGCTAACACCATCATCTAAATCTCCAAGTCTTTTCTTATCCATTTTATAATTAGGCTTGAAAGGATATTTTTATCTCTAGGTGTCGTAAATGTCAATTTCACCATACACAAACTGACAAATATATTTTCATCAATAATAAAAATTTACAGATAGGCAAAGAAAGGAAAACGCTGCTTGAGTACTTAGAGTTTGATTTAAGGATATTTACTTTGTATATTTTGCAATGTGGTATTGATTTGTGTTTCTCAACTGTTATAAAGTTTTAACCTTTTGAATCTCAACATCTGCTGTTAAATAATTATGGTGGGGTCAGACAATAATTTCCTGCAACTTTGCAAATTTAAATCAATAATCAAAATGCTTAAAACCAAACATTGATTTCTGTTTAAATGAATTCCGCCAAGCCTATTTATAATGCAAGCTCTTTGGGGCAGGGACAGCATTTAGGTTTCACACAGTGACAAGCACTTTGCTAACACTAAAGTAGATATTTAATGAAAATAGTGTTCCTCCTCTCCACCTAGCAGCACATTTGCTACTACCTACTTTTGAATGGCCTACTTTTACATATGCTGACTGGACACCACCCTTCTTTGTACCTCAGACTGCAAGAAAAGTCTCAAAAGTAAACCAAGTCAAAAAGTCAAACTAAACAGGGTCACAGAAGACAGATAAGGAAAAGACCTATTACAATAATTCCAGCAGCCACCAATTATGAATGATACAAATAGAAAGAATTTTTATATGCACCCTAGAAGCAACACCTCCAATACAAATCCCTTACAAGACACTACCCCTATTCAATGGAAAAGGAATGTCTGAAAGAAAACCTGGCAAGAAATAACCATTGATTAAATGTGACAGAACTCTACCTCAAAAGCATGTCAGGACTCAAAAACAATCCCTCAGCTGTCTTATGGATGAGGCTGGAAGTGGCTTAATATACATCAGTAATAAGTGGCATCTGGAACCAGCCAGTTCCACTACTGAAAGTCATTTTGCTTCCATTTTCCAGTCTGTAAAATGGGTCTTATCTCTGGGAAATGCTTTAAGATTCTTGAATGAAAGGTGCACTCTCAGCAAATAGTAATTGACCCAGACTGAAGAGCAGCTATGATTACTGAAGTATTTACATCCAATACCGAAACATATGTCAATTAAGAAAATATTCAAACTTGGGAGCATTCTGAAACAATTTTTTATTATTCTTCAGCAGGAAATTTTGCATGGTGGGATTTCCACAAGTGATGGCGATAACAGCCTTGCATTTCTATAGTGCTTTATATTCAGCTGGATCCCAAAAGGCTTGATTGCTTGAACTGATTGTACAATGTACACATTTTATTTAAAGCAAAAAAGCATTAATGTGTTAAGGATGAAAAAAATCTGCAAATGAACAGTTAGAGACCCAGACAATTCAATTTTCCCTGCTCATAAACCTTCACTCACTCTTATCCCAGAGTTACATTGCCTAAAATTTGCAAAAGTATATTCACAATTACTAAGAGGTTGTTTGAAATTGATTTTTTTTTTTAATAAATGAGATTTGATAACCTAGTAATTTGTTAACCTGATTTTTGTGGATAAGCATTTTTGCAAATTGTAGGAGGTAATGTTAAAATTGGGTGGGCAGTATAAACCAGGTGGGATGAACGCAAGGTGATGAAGGATTAAAGGCAGCGAGCAACAGGAAGGATCCCTGAACTGTTCATTTCCCAAGACTTTAGCATTTTGTTTAAGAAACATTTAACTGTTAAAGTAAACAGGAGCTGCTCAAATGACAAGATTGAGCTTCTTGTCTCCTACAAGACAAAGAGAAACCAATGCTCTTAGCTTCTTGATTATTCAGATAATTGAGACAACTGGGCTAGAAGACAGGCACAATGTTGAGAGCTACTAGTGGTTGGCTGTTACCGGGATTTCTATAAAAAAAAAAAAAAGCAGTGGTGTCCTTATGTTCAAATGCCTCCATTAATATGAAAATGGAGAAAGGCCAATGAGAGCCAGAACCTAGATGAGAAGTTCCACATTCGGGAAAACCTACACAGGATTTCCTCCCATAATAGCCTGCTGATTTTTACTGTCTACACTCATAATGAAATATGGAGCATACTAATAGAAAACATACACTGTGAAGAAAAATGCTTACCAAATTGCATCTTGGTGATAACCGAGAAGCAAATGGCACCCTCGTGATTCCTGCAACTCTTTGTCTGTCTTCACTAAGAAAACCATGCCAAGCACCTCTCTTCCCCCTCTCCAAAACTATGTGGAAAATGGATGCCTCATAGGTCTTCATCCAGTTCAGCAAACTTTACTATACTGGGGTGGAACTTGACTGATCCTAGGCACACACCAGTAGGGCATTTAAAGGAGTCAGGGTAAAATGTGTGAGATCTTTTATCAACACATCTTATTTTCACAGCACAGATACTATGCTCTATAGCATCTTTGTAGGTTGACATGTTCTTGGCAGAGAAACGATAAACTGATTGCCATCATCTAGCCTCTCACCAATGAGTCTGTACAGTGCCAGTTCCTAACTACTAAACAAAGCAAGCTTACTTCAAAGACCACAAGAGTCTAATGTCTTATATCATGTAGTCTGAAATATTAAATTAATTGTTGCCATAAACATCTAAGTAATATAGTTTCTCTACAAATATCTTTATAATGCCAGGTAGTACTATGCACTAGTACTAGCTGACCGGTAAATTGGACAGTTACTATCTACTGAGAGATTGAAGTGAGACAGCTGTCAATGCTATATAATGTCTACCTAGAAGAATCTGTCTTCAGACACTTTTCTCTGACGAGGTAGGAATAGATATGGTTGCAATATCTGAATACAGTGGAGATTTAGTTGTTGAGATTCAAGTGACTTTTTCAAAGCCCAAAGGTTTGCTGAGTTTATCGATGCTTTCAGATGTTCGTAGCTGTATGCAGGACCCTCTGTCTTTTCCAACATCTACATTCTGAGGCAACAGAATTCCAAAATTTCATTACTTCAAGGTAGGGATGATGAGCATACACAAAAAGATTTTCATGGGAGATATTGGTTCTAGCAAAATGGAAGGTGTTGGAACAGCATGAATCCCTATTAAAGGAACAGTGCAGAGCAGGAGAAAAATTTGCATTCAGGCCTCTTGATAATGCCAGATCTTATGTGCTGGGAATAAATGACATTGGTGAAACTCAAGGGGCCGACTCTCTATGGCTAGCTTTTAATGGAACTTGAATAAAAATGTGCATATCTGTGGTGGTGGGGATACATAGACTCACAATCCTAGTGCTATTGATTCGAGGACACCCATTTAGCAGAAAACAGATTTTATTTTAAATCCCTATTTATTTAGAACAAATTTACCACCACAGATGTCTGTATGGAATGTTGTTAGAATAAAAATGATACATCAATTTGCATAGGCCTAATTGTTTTCAAATATTGTCAATAATTATGTGTGATTGAAGACATGCCAAACAGAGCTAATTGAACATTTTTCATCTGAATGATTTTCTGACAAAAATGCCTTTTCTGCAGAACCAAAAGTTTCTATGGGAAAATTTTAGTTTTGCCAAGAAATTCAAATTTCTGCTGGAAAAAATGAAACGGCAGCTGCCTGCCAGCAAGGCACTTGTCAATTTCACTCCCCCCAGTGAAACTGACTAAAAAAAGCTTTCCTGGAAGGCCAAAGACCTGATTCTCTACCTCCTGTGTCCCTGTCATCCCCCAAATGAGGCTCTGAGTGGCAGCTGGTAATGCAAAAATTTTTGTTTGTTCTCCTGAAAAGGGAATTTTTCTTGAAAACCTTCTCATGGAAAAATTTGCATTTTTGATGTTTTGATCGAAATTGACAAGAGCCCTCCAAACACAGCTGTGGGAGAGACAGGGATCTCAGCCACCCAGGCTTCCCTCTCTGCTCCAAGGCTGGAGAAGCACAGAGAGATAAGCTCTGTGATTGACAGATGGCTGTGACCAATAGAAGCTTCAGATATATCCGTAACTTCTCTTCTCCCTGGCTAGGCTCCCCAATACATGCTTTGAGAGTAATTTACTTCAATGTTTTTCTTCAAATATTCTGTCTGGTACACAAAGGAAGGCCAGACTCTCCTTTTTGTAAAGGAGTTGTAGTACCTGCCATTGCTGGTTCAGATTTATTTTCAATACTACTGTTTTCACACTTGAAAAATTAACGTAAAGCAGCAACAGCAGGAGATGGGACACTACAGGGTGGGAGCTCTGACTTACTACAGAGAATTATTTCCCACGTATCTGTGTGGTGGGTCTTGCCAACATGCTCAGGGTCGGTCTAATCGCTATATTTGGGGTCAGGAAAAACGGTTACTCACTTCTCGTAACTGTTGTTCTTCGAGATGTGTTATTCATGTCCATTCCAATCAGGTGTGTGCGTGTGCACGTGCACAGTGGCCAGAAGATTTTTCCCATAGCAGCATCCGTCGGGTCAGTCTGGGCACGCCCTGGAGTTGTGCCTTCATGGCACTCAATATAGAGCCCTGCTGACCCACCACCCTCAGTTCCTTCTTGCCAGCTACTCCGACAGAGGGGAACAAGGGTGAGTTGCCCACTGATTGGAATACTGCTCATCCGAAGGCTGCATCGTCTCTGGCCTGCTGGGTAATCGCATAGCGAGCAGCGAAAGCGTGTAGGTCGCCACTCTGCAGATTTTCTGGGTTGGAACCTGAGTCAGGAACGCTGTAGATCAGGGGTCTCAACATCCCGGCCTGCAGGCCATCTGCAGCCCGAGAACCTCCCCACTGTGGCCCATGGAGAAGAGACACATGCAGCCACGCTGCCAGCAATGTCTGCTGCAGGCCCCGCCCCCAGCAGCTCCCATCACTAGTTGCCAGGCAGAGTCAGCCATGGAGGCAGCATCATTAGTTGCCAGGCAGAGTCAGCGTCACTTTTTCCCCACAATTAATATAAACAAGTGAAAGTACCGAACACAATTATCTGATGCACACCTTGCTGCAATCTTGAAGGTTTCACTGAGGCTAGACATCAACAAATTGACAGAACTAAAGCATTGCCAGGTGTCTGGCAAACACTAAATACTCTCTGGCAGGTGAAAAATTGTATAAAATTGTATGAGAGTTTTATATTTCTAAGAAATTCGAAATAAAAAATACAATAGAAACGTTTTCTTTTCTGAACACTATCTTCAGTGACATTATTGAGTTTGAGACCCCTGCAGTAGATGAAGCCTGCGCCCTGGTGGAGTGTGCAGTGATCGGAGGTGCGGGAACACCTGCCAGGTTGTAGCACTCATGGATACAGGACACTAAACATGACTAGATGCGTTTGGATGAAACAGGCTGACCTTTCATCCCGTCTGCCACCGCCACGAACAACTGGACCAATTTTCTGAACAGTTTCGTTCTCTCGATGTAAAAGGCCAGTGCCCTGCGGACATCCAGAGAATGGAATCTCTGCTCCCTGCCGCTGGAATGAGGTTTAGGGTAGAAAACTGGGAGGAAGATGTCCTGGTTGACGTGAAACTTCGACATAACCTTCGGGAGGAAAGCAGGGGCAGGCCTGAACTGAACCATTTCCTTATAGAACACGGTGTGTGGGGGGGGAGTGGGGGGTCTGATGTTAAGGCATTGAGCTCAGACACCCTCCTGGCTGAGGTTATTGCTACCAGGAACGCCACCTTGTGAGAGAGGTAGAGCAGGGAGCATGTTGCTAAAGGCTCAAGGGGGGGAGGAACCATGAGCCTAGAAAGGACCAAGTTGAGGTCCCGAGCAGGGACCGGTTGATGGACGTGAGGGTATAACCTGTTGAGCCCCTTTAGGAATTGGTTGACTATATGATTAGCAAATACCGAGCGGCCCTGCACGCCCGGGTGAAAGGCTGAGATGGTGACTAAATGCACCCTTATTGAAGGCAATGAGAGACCCCCCCCTACTCCAGATGGAGAAGGTAATCCAGAACGTGCAGCACTGAAGCTAGTGTCGGGGGCGAATGGCGTTGCGCCAACCAGACTGAAAATCTTTTCCACTTGGCAAGGTACGTGGCTCTCATAGAGGGTTTCCTACTGCCAAGGAGGACCTGTCTAACCTGGTCTGAACAGGAAAGCTCCAACGGATTTAACCATGGAACTTCCACACTGTGAGATGGAGTGACTGGAGGTTCGGGTGTTGGAGACATCTGTGATCTTGTGAGAGAAGGTCCAGGGACAGCGGCAAGGTAATCGGGGCTCCCACTGTCTAGGAGGCATGTGTTCCAGTGCTGACAGGGCCAGGCCAGTGCTATCAGTATGACCTGAGCTCCATCTGTGCGGATATTGAGCAGCATCATGCGAACGAGCGGTATCGTTGGAAAGGCATATAGGAGAGAACCTCCCCAATGGAGGAGGAACCCATCTGTGCTGGAGCCTGGGCTGTGATTCTGGAAGGAGCAGAACTGCTGGCACTTCCTATTGTGTCGCGTGGCAAAGAGGTCTATCAGGGGAAACCCCCACCTCTGGAAGATTGAAATTGTGACATCCAGGCGAAGGGAACACTCATGGCTGTGGAACGACCTGCTGAAGTGGCCCGGCAGCTGGTTCTGTACCCCAGGGCAGCTTGCAGGTGAATTGAATGTTATACACAGCATGAGGGCTTCTTGGCACAGGGGAGAGGAGTGTGCACCGCTGTTTGTTGATATAGAACATTGCTGTTGTATTGTTCATCATGACTGAAACACATTGTCCAGTTAGGTAAGGGCAGAATGTCCGGCATGCTAGGCACACTGCTCTCAGACATGGATGTGGAGACCAGATCTGCTTGCAACCAGAGGCCTTGAGTTCTGTGGTCTCCCAGGTGAGCTCCACAGCCCAAGTCTGATGCGTCTGTCACTAATGACAGAGACAGCTGTGGGGCAGCAAAAGGAACCCCTGAGCACACCTCCTGAGCATTGATCCACTACCGGAGCGAGTCAAGGACCAAACCAGGCAGGGTCACGATCCTGTCCAAGCTGTCCCAGGCTGGGCGATACACTAACGCGAGCCACGACTGGAGCGGTCAAAGCCTGAGTCTGGCGTGCTGCACCACGTAGATTCAGGCAGCCATGTGCCTGAGAAGTTTCAGGCAGTTTCTTGCTGTAGTGGTGGGGAACTGCATGAGGCCTTGGATTATGTCGTTGAGGGGCTGAAACCTCGCCTGTGGCAGGTATGCCCTGATTTAGGTCGAGTCCAGCACTGCACCTATGAACTCTATCCTCTGGATGAGAGTTGATTTCGCTTCATTTAGGAGTAGACCCAGGCTGTCAAAGTTGGTTCTGATAAACATGACCTGAGCTTCCACTGAAGTGGTTTTTGATCAGCCAGTCGTCGAGGTACGGAAATACCTGTACTTGGTGCCTCCGCAACAACGCGGTGAGACTCGAAGTGCTGCTAACAGGCCGAACGGGAGGATAGTAAATTGATAGTGGGTACCGTTGACCACAAACCTGAGGTACTTCCTGTGGGGAAGAGAGATTGCGATGTGAAAGTCGAGGACGGCACCCCAGTCTGCTGGATCTATTGAGGGGATGATGAACGCCAAGGAGACCATGTGGAACTTGAGTTTCTTTACGAACTTGTTGAGTTCTCGCAAGTCCAGGATAGGCCCGAGGCCGCCTTTGGCCTTCGGTATTAGGAAATACCAGGAATAGAAGCCCTCACCCCTGTGCTTCTGAGGAACCTCCTCCACTGCCCTAGTGATAGGAGCAACTGCACACCTCCTGAATGAGGAGTTGCTTGTGAGAAAGGTCCATGAATAGGGATGAGGAAGGGGGGTGGAAGGGTGGGAGGGCACAGAATTGGATGGAGTATCCCCTCTCTACCGTGCAAAGCACCCAGCGGTCCGAAGTGATACAGGGCCATGCACGGTAGAAATGGGACAGTCGCGAGGAAAAGGTATGGCAGGGTAGATTCAGTCTCTGATCTGGTGTGCCGTACTCGACCACACCTTCAAGAGGCTGGTTTAGGGCCACTGGGCGGCTTGGGCTGGCCAGAGCCCTGGCCGGAGGATTGGTGTTGCCTCCTCCTTCCACTCCTGTTCCTCCTCCGAAAGCCATCTTGTTGGTTCTGCTGATGGAATCTCGGAGGAGGTTGTGATCTGAAGTGTGTCTGCTGTGTGGCAGGAGTGTGCAGGGTCAACGACTTGAGGGTGGCTCGTGAGTCTTTCAAGCTGTGTAGCCTCATCAGTCTTTTCAGAAAGAGTCACACCCCCAAATGGGAGGTCCTGAATAGTTTGCTGGACCTTGTAAGGGAGCCCCAAGAGTTGGAGCCAGGAGCCCCTCCTCATGGCTACCCCAGTTGCCATGACCCTAGTGGAGGCATCTGCAGCTTCCCCTCCTCCACCAAGGCTGAGAACTCTGCTTGAGAGTCTGAAAGAAGTGACTCCGTTCATTTGGCCATCGCTACACAGGTATTATACGAGTACCTGCTGATGATGGCCTGTTGGTTCGAGATATGGAGCTGCAGACCCCCTGTAGAATAGGCCTTTCTCCCAACAAGGTCTAGTCGTTTAGCCTCCCTGCTTTTTGGAGAGGGCCCTGGGAAACCGTGTGTCTCATGCTGGTTAACAGCATCCACAACAAGAGAGTCAGGGGATGGGTGGGAGTATAAATGTTCGAACCCTTTGGAGGGCATGAAATAATGCCTCTTATTGCGCTTGACAGAGGGCTGCAAGGAAGCTGGCTTCTGCCACAGGGTCTTGGTGATGTCCAACAATGGCTTTAATGAGTAGTAGAGCAATACGGGAAGGTCCTGAGGGGGCAAGGATGTCCACCATGGGATCAGCCTCCTCGACTACCTCCTCGGCCTTAATGCCCAGACCCTGAGCAGCAACTGCTGCAGCACCTTGTTGTCCTCGAGCGCTGGGGCTATGGCTGTTCCCGCCAATGCTTCATCAGGTGATGATGAAGAGGAAACGCTTATAAGGAGTGAATACTCCCTGCCATCCGCCCCCAGGGGGTCCCTCGACTCTTGGGGCAGCATCGGTGCCGATGGTGCGCTCAACGGTGCCAGGGCTGCAGACACCGAACCCAGTGTTGGTGCCATCATCAGTACGACGGGAGGAACCGTCGATGGAGCCAGTGCTGATCCCCTTGTCTGCGCCGATGAAGATGGAGGGCCGGTTGCCAACAGCAGGGTTGTCAGTGCCTGCGCCGTAGTTGACATCGACAATGGTGCTGGCGTGGAAGCTAGGCCCATTAGCGGTGCCGAGGGCAGCATCGGGGTCGATGCCGAATCTGGTGCTGCTGTCAGAGGCATTGGTGTGTGGGCAGGTGCCAAGGGAAACTGCATAGCCGATGGCGGGATGAAGGTGGCTGAGGCCACAGAAGATGCAGTGGAACGGTGACCCTGGGTCCCTCCCCGGCCTTGGTGAAAGGCTCAGGGGTTCCAGAAGGGCCACTGTGATGGATTCTGCCACTGCGGAGGCCACGCCTGGGGCTCCCTCCTGTCTCTCCCAGACCTCAATGTACAGCTCCTACTTCTCCTACAGTGATAGGAGTTGGACTCTGACCCCGAGGTCTCAGAGACTGAAGACCATGGAAGAGCCAAGCCTCGGTGCCTCAAGAGCTTGGGGAGCAGGTAGGCTTTCTGCCCGAGTGGGCTGGTGCCAAGGGACATGGAGAGGTGGAGTGCCTGGACATCATAGCCAGCTTCCCTCTTGACTGCGCCGGGGGGGGGGGGGGGTTGTCAGTCCACCAGCACTAGAGGTTCTTCCTTCCCTTGGGGGCGAGAACGGCAACATAAGGTGCAGGAGGTCCCGAGTGGCTTGGTAAGCCTCCAGCATGGAAGGGAGCTGTAGCTGTTCTGTAGGGACCGGCGACCCTGGGGGGCCCGGACCCAACTGCCTCACCTGGCATGAGTCGACGCAGCCCCAGTACGGGATCCGGAGCTGTGGCCCACCTGGGGTCTCACTTCTCTGGATTTAGCCGGAGGTGAGCAACTGTCTGGCTTCTTTTTCTTCTGAGGCACAGGTGAGTGGGATCCATGCCTGCTCTCAGCCAGGTCTCGGTGCCAAGCGTCCCGGGATGAGTCCTTTCTTGGCACCGAGCTTGACAACCGTGTCAGGGTGCTCCGCATAAAGGATGACGCATTAGAAGCTGGGTCCTCTGAGCCCGGATTCGAGTGGGGGCGTAGAGCTGACTCCATGAGGATCACCTTAAGCTGCTGTTCCCTTTCTTTAAGAGTTCTAGAGCGGAACTTGCAGTAGATCTTACAGCGATCCTTTTGGTGACCCTCCCCTAGGCACCGTAAACATGAAGAGTGTGGATTGCTCTTCAGCATGCACTTGCACAGGCCAAACGGTTTTTAAACCCCAGGGACTGCGGCATACCACAGCTCTGGGGAGACTGAATGGGGAGGAACCCCCAACAACTCTAATACTAATAACAGATACTAAGGCAACTATATATAGGCAACTATAGAACGCGCTTACTAAGCAAGGGCTACAGGAAGTTCCAGCCAACCGTCACTGGCAGGAAGAAGGAACTGAAGGGGTGGGAGGTCGGCAGGGTTCTATATTGAGTGCCATCAGGGCCGGCTCCAGGAACCAGCGAAGGAAGCAGGTGCTTGGGGCAGCCAATGGAAAGAGGCAACACATCCAGGTCTTCGGCGGCGGGTCCCTCAGTCCCTGGGAGTGAAGGACCCGCCGTTGAATTGCCACAGAAGAATGAAGGGGCACATTAGAGCTGCCGCTGAAGTGCTGCTGATCGTTTCCCACTCCCCACCCCGCTTCGGGCGGCAAAAAAGCTAGAGCCGGCCCTGATCACCATGAAGGCGCGACTCCAGGGGGCGCCCAGACCGACCCGATGGATGCTGCTATGGGAAAAATCTTCCGGCCACCGTGAATGTGCACGCACAGACACCTAATTGGAATGGACATGAGCAAGCACTCGAAAAAGAAGGAATTTTTCTCCCAGTCAGATTACCAGAGACCCTGACCTCCCAGTCAAGTTTTCCATCTTTTTCTGCAGAGTGAGGCAGAGATCACTTGCTGGTTTGAACTAGAGTAAATGGTGGATTCTCTATAACAGTCTTAAAAACAAGATTAGAGGACTTTAGTACCTCAGGCAGAGGTTATGGGTGGGTAAGGTTCTGTGGCCTGCAATATTCAGGAGGTCAGACTAGATTATCATGACTGTCCCTTCTGGTCTTAAAGTCTGAGTCTATAACATAAATTTGTAACAGCAACTACTAGTTCTTTACCTGCAGAAAGTGCCAGAAATACAAGTGCCAGCTTTGTCTTATATATTTACTTTTTCTTGTGCCCACATGCCTCTCTTTTGAGTGCCTTGATATTACCTTCACCCCCTGTTGCAACTGAACAATTGTCCTGTGTTTTGTTCTTGTGCAGTTTCGATTATTAGCTCTTCAGGGGACATATTTTATTCATCTTATTTCTTTTGAGACGTTTGGATAGTATGCTGTGTAGGTAAATTAATGACATCTTAGTTGTGGGATTAAAATTAATTCATGCTAAATATCAAATAATTTACAACTCATATTTCAAACATTTTTTCTAATATTCTTGTGGAAGCCTAAAATTCTTAAGGTTTTTTTTTTTTTTTTTTTTTGGAGCTGTATGAGCAACCTTGAGCCAACTCACATCAAAAACTTACTTTACACTGTATACTCCTGGGGGAATTCTGTACCACTGTGCAATGCAGAAGCAGAAATTAACATTGTGCACGCTGAATTTCCCTCCCACCCCACCCCCGAAATGGCCTGCAGTGCTGCTAGCCGCCACTAGGGGCCAATGGACTCTGCAGAGCCCAGCTTTCACATAGAAGACACTTTGGCGGGGGGGGGGGCGGGGAGGGAGGGAAGGGAAGGAGAGGGAGAGGGAGCATGAGAGTTCCTGGCAGCCGCAGTTCCCAGCATGCAATGAGGGAAGAAGAGGGCAGCACGCAGTAAACTGTGCAACAGGCTGTTTCTCCCTCTGGATTCCTGGGCTTGAGGGGGGCGGGAGGGAGGGAATGGGTGTCTGGGCAAGGGGGAGTGCAGGTATCTGGGTGGGGCCTGCAGTTGGACTCTGGGGAGGAGAAGGTTCGGGTGTATTCGCTGGGGGAGCCTGCAGGTGGGCTCTGTGGGGCAGGTGTTGTGGGTGTCTGGCCCCCTGGCTGGGCTCTTGGGGGCACAGGGCAGAGAAACAGGAACTGGGTGTCATAGGGGTTTAACTGTCTACTTCTGGGGGGCATTTGTGTGTCTGTATTATTACAGATATACTTGCTGACCGATATTTTGAAATAAGTTACCAAAATAATTGAAACTGGCATGATTATGTAGTGTTATTTTGACACAAAAATTTTCAGATTTTTAAAATATTGTGCACAGAATTTTAAAAATTTTAGCACAGAATGCCCCCAGGAGTAACTGTACTAAAATATTTAGCCTAGAACTAAATGTTCCTTTTTTGGGGGAGGGAGACAGGGACTAAAGCAATCAGGGTTAGGGGAATAGAGCACTGGGAAATCACCAAGGCCATCCATTCAATGAGGGGAAAAAAGGCACTTTAAAAATGACAGAACAGCAGCTGTGCAAATTCCTTAGATCTCCTCTTCTGAAGCCCAGTTGATCAGCTGTTTAGTTTTTTTTCCCCCCAGAGTGCTTGAAAACACCCAAGACCTTGCCCGAATGAAGGATGTGGAGCATTCAGGAGGAAAATGATCCCAAGCAACATGGTGGGGAGAGCAGAGCTGCAGGCCAATGTGACAAAAGCAGAATGGAATGGCATTAGTATTAAATTAACCACCCGGTTTAACCACTTGCATTTATAGCTCAAGTTTTATGAACATGACTTTTTTCCATAAGAAATGTTTTGATAAAAATTGATTTGATAAAAATTAAACATTTTGAAGTTACAAAAAATGTTTAAACAAAAATGGGTCCATTTCAAACCCTGCAAAATGAAAACAATTTTGAGTTTGTGATATTTTAAAAAATTTTCCACTCACAACACAGCTCATTTTATGATAAAAATAAAAATCACTTTTACATGTATTAATGGTTACAATTCATGCTGTAACTCCGGTTTACATGCAAGGGAGTGGGGCGTGAACTCTCCTTCCCTATTCAGCCTGCAGGGAAACAGTTTGCACAGAGGCAGGAAGTGTTTTTGAAACCACTGCAGAGAGGCTGGCACTCGGTACAAAGGCTGGAGCAAAAACTGTAGAGTGCACGCAAGATCTGCAGTCTGAGGCTAGCTCTTCCTCCCCCCACCCCCTTTGCCACTACAGAAGGGAAAAGGTGTCTCACTTGGCAACATCTTGACATAGCTGTTCTTGCATCATCACACATTGGCTGGCTTGCTGAATCATAGCTTTATGGGTATGATTGCAAGAAGCAGGAAACAATTACAATTCTGACACTTATGAGTAGTTATTGAGTACTGGCAAAACAGGAGCCTAATTCACATTTCAGTGCGACTTTTATGCAGATGGCTTGAAGATACTTCAGTGAGGCGCATGAGATTCATATTCATTAGACTTGTTCCCTAACTTCTTGAAATCTCAGACAAGTGGGCATGTTAGGTGTGGTGAAGAGATGACTGCGGAAGACGGCGCGGGCTGCAGGGATGTACTGGCCACCGCTTCCTGTAGCTCCCATTGACCAGGAACAGCGAATCGCGGCCACTGGGAGCTGCAGGGGGCCATGCCTGCGGACAGTCAATGTAAACAAAATATCTTGCAGCCCGCCAGTAGATTACCCTGATGGGCCGCGTGCCGATGGCTGCCGGCCCGTTATAGTCAATTATTGTACTAGACTTTCTCTGTGGGAGGAAGGGGGTCTGAGAACCTGTTGGGTAACCCAGTTCACACAAGAGACAAACAGAAGACGCGTCGAATATAAAAGTAATAAAGATGAAAAGCCTAAGAAGAATTCTGCAGCATTCTCAGAAGCTTACTGCTGTCATCAAGGATGATATCAAATAATGTACTGGTGTAGCAAACTAGTCTGAACACTCTCGCCTTGATATATTCCTCTTTTTCATGAGTGTAAAGTGGGTGCTTTACTGGGAAACTTGTTAGGTATAGCCCTTAATTGTGTTGGCTCTGAATTTTTTTGAGACTGGCTTTGGTTTGCATTGGTTTCTGAGCTCAAATGCCATCCTTTTATGGTTTCCACCTTTGCAAGCAAGTGGGTGGGTCATCATGTTTGCTACTGACGTGGTTCCTAGGATACAGAACTCGCTCCACACTAGAAATCTCATTTGGTTCCTCCCACTTCTAAAAGCCAGTTTTTTAAAGCTATTTTTTCTCCCAAAGGTATTTTCAGAATAACTGTCCGTAGTCCTATATTTATCTCATTCCCCTGAAATCCATTTCTCTCCTTTGTTAAACTGACACTTGTTTTGGAGTGCTTGTACTTCAGCAGGATTTATGTTTTAAATATACTGCACTGTGTTTTATCCTGTTGTATAGCATCCAAGGATTTGGGCAGAGGTGGAGAAGGGAAGAAGCTATATATGTATAATATTTCAAATACTTATTCTCTGAAATTATTAAAGCTTTCACATTACAAGCCAAAAATTGTTAAAACCCAAGGAGGGTTTTTATTTAACAGGTTCAACAGTTCTATTAAACTAATGTCTAAATTATTAGAAAGAATGACTGGAGGAAATGTCTTATAAGGACTGGTGTAGTAAACTAATTTAACACAGTGAGAATCAGACTGCAGTTCATGTTATAGCAACACTTGTTCAAAGTTCTGATGAAAACTATTCTCAGTGCTCCAATCCATGTCTCCAATGACTCTGATTGCCAATTCCTCCATACCCCTTTGTTTATTACTTTCTGAGAAACAATCTTCTCAAAAAAGTTTCCTGAATGGGACAAGGTCTGATTTTTTTTGTTCATTTATTTTGGAAGTGAAAGGAAAAAAGGTAAAGTTGGTGGCAGACCTTCAATAAGCAGGTATAGATCCTGTGTGATAGATACTTCCAATCTTCATTTTGGGGCCACTGGTTTTATGAGAGGTCTTCATAGACCAAACAGTTTTTCGGTACAAGGCAAAGTGCAGCATGTGTATGTGCACATATATTTGTAAAGGCTCTGTCATAACTATAAAGGGAAGGGTAACAGCTCTCCTGTGTACAGTACTATAAAATCCCTCCTGGCCAGAGACTCCAAAATCCTTTTACCTGTAAAGGGTTAAGAAGCTCAGGTAACCTGGCTGACATCTGACCCAAAGGACCAATAAGGGGACAAGATACTTTCAAATCTTGGTGGGGGGAAAGCTTTTGTTTGTGCTCTTTGTTTGGGAAGTTGTTCGCTCTTGGGACTGAGAGGGACCAGACATCAATCCAGGTTCTCCAAATCTTTCTGAACAAGTCTCCTCAGATTTCAAACTTGTAAGTAAACAGCCAGGCAAGGCGTGTTAGTTTATCTTTGTTTTCTCAACTTGTAAATGTACCTTTTGCTAGAGTGTTTCTCTCTGTTTGCTGTACTTGGAACCTAAGGCTAGAGGGAGGTCCTCTGAGCTCTTTAAGTTTGATTACCCTGTAAAGTTATTTTTCCATCCTGATTTTACAGAGATGATTTTTACCTTTTTCTTTAATTAAAAGCCTTCTTTTTAAGAACCTGATTGATTTTTCCTTGTTTTTAGATCCAAGGGGGTTGGATCTTGATCCACCAGGAGTTGGTGAGAGGAAGGAGGGGGGATGGTTAATTTCTCCTTGTTTTAAGATCCAAGGGGTTTGGATCTGTATTCACCAGGGAATTGGTAAAGAGTCTCTCAAGGCTACCCAGGGAAGGGAATTAGCTTTGGGATGGTGGCAGCAGACCAGATCTAAGCTGGTAGTTAAGCTTAGAAGTTTTCATGCAGGCCCTCACATTTGTACCCTAAAGTTCAGAGTGGGGAAGCAGCCTTGACAGGCTCCCACTGAGCAATAAGTTTCCTACAATTAGTTCACTTAGTGCCGATCGTAGCTCACTTCCTCCCTGGGATTAGCTCAAAACAGTTTTCTGACAAGTTTTTATTTCAGCCTGTGTTACCTAGCCACAGCTCACTTCCTGCCCCATCGCTAGCAAGCATGTTAGCACATGCTCTGCTAGCAGAGCACCTCACCCTCCCTGATTGAACTAATCTCGTTATCTCCATATTGATTTATACCTGCCTCTGGAAATTTCTATTACTTGCATCTGAAGAAGTGAGGTTCTTACCCACGAAAGCTTATGCTCCCAGTACTTCTGTTAGTCTTAAAGGTGCCACAGGACCCTCTGTTGCTTTTTACAGATTCAGACTAACACGGCTACCCCTCTGATGTTAGCACAGTAGCTAATCAATTTAAAATGACTTACTCACTGTAGAAAAATTCTAATCAGGTTTAAGATAGAACCAATACATTCAGATTGCTTCATACCAAAAGCAACACACAAAAAGGAACTATTAAAAGCTGAACAGATTGATCTGATAAGGTTGCTTCAGCTTGATCTGTAGGGATCCAAAAACTATACTAAGAGGCCAAATTCAAGTATTTTCAAGCTATTTCTACCTTTTAGCTCATCTGAAAATTTATAGAAAAATACTAGTTGCACACATAGAATTGCATGTATCCAGACTTTGGCAAGTTCAACTGCAGATTTCCCATCTGCCAAAATGGAGCTTGTGAGAAGCAAGAACAAGAATAATCTTGACAGTGGTCGCTAGTAGTCAAAATGGTAATCCTCTCCACTTAGTCATAACGAAACACTGATTTAGCTTCTATATACTAATATACTGAAGTCAAATATGTCTGATCTTGTAAGGCAGACACCAATCTTAATAGGGTTCATTGCCACAAGTCTTACCAGATTTAGATAGTCTCAGATAAACTAATGCACATGCCCAACGCCAGACTACATAGCTATAGGAGATAAAAGATGGAAGTTTAAAAACACAATGACATTTACGGGGGGAAAGGAACAAACCCTACTCTAATCCCCTCCAACCAAGTGAAGACCTTTACACTTCATTGAGTTATCTGGTTTGACTAACAGTTATTACTTGCACCAGAAAAAGTCTAGCTTCAAATGTTTAAGAAACAGTGTTAGGATAAAAGCTTAGAGGAAATCTAACCACTTTACAACCCATACAAGGGAAATAACTTCTTAAATTTACTTGCAGGAGAGGCCTCCTCACTGATGAAGCAGAGAACTTACATGAGCCTTTCCTGCCACATTCCCACAGCGCACACACCACTTCATGCCTGGAAATGTTTAGAACAGAGGCAGTCTCTCCCTCACGTGTTTGTCCCCAGGCTACACACTTTGACAAACCTTAATCTACAAGGGATACAGGAGAAGTTCAGAGTACTACCTTGCAAAATAATAACTAGCAAGCCAAATGGTGCGCACAATAGCAACCCAGGCAAATTCTTTTCATTCTATCCTTTTTCAGGCTCCTGCTCCTCCCTATCTTTTTTTGCTAGCACACTCACAAGTAAAGGAGCAAACCTAGGTCAAATAAACAGTTGGAATTTAGTTATCAACTGGACAAGGCAAAAAAAATAAGGCAGTCTCAGAACAAATACTGCATAAAAGCAAATCCAAAAGGTAGCTTCAACATTAATCATGGAGAAAGGACTTGTCTCTCCAAAACTAACTGATCATATGTTCTACAGTAGACTTAACTACAGAAGAAATATATTCTGATAATGGGGTGTTTTGAAAGTGTTGCAAAGGTTTTGGCACCTCTTTCTAAATAGGGTAGAACATACTCCAAAGCCATAGACAAGAAACACCCAGAAACAAAATATTTCCCCCTTAAGGCCATTTCTGTGTAATCTTACACTATGCTCAAATGTTGTCATCTTAGATCAAGGGCACTTCAAGTGACATGCACAGAGTTCTACTAAGTGATCCATGGCGATCATAAGCCACTCTCTTTCATATCGAGATGGCCCACAACCTACGTACTGCAAATAGCACTGCTGTTCAGTAATCTTCCTCCTTAGTGCTGGCACAGCAAGGCATGATTTTTGTGTAATGATTAATAAGCAAAGATATACTGCTCTTAAAGCTCCTAGTAGGTTGCCACAGTGGTCCTCACTTTCATAAAATCTACACATCCAGTTATAACAAAAAGCCAAACAATGGTTCGTGGTGTGGACAGCTTCTGCAAAAAACCCCAAAAGGCTACAGACTCTAATCTGGAGAAAAATCACTTCCTACTA
The DNA here is from genome assembly GCF_013100865.1 of Trachemys scripta elegans. Lineage (NCBI taxonomy): Eukaryota > Metazoa > Chordata > Testudines > Emydidae > Trachemys > Trachemys scripta. The sequence continues at coordinate 49,301,429 of NC_048306.1, read as the reverse complement.
TGTTATCTGTCAATCATTGACAGATCTTTCATTAGAAAAGATATGCTCTGTGCCTATCTTGCTTTTCACTATTAAAGATGGCATATGTACAAGCCTCAATATCCAACCATAAACCTTCTGGTATCTTCTTCCATGACTAAACCACACCAAATTCCAATAACTTTAATTATAATTTCTAAATAAAATATAAATTTGGCACATAATAGCATTACAGTTGATGAGTGTTAATGAATGTGAGTGAATTATAAGTGAACAAAGCATGAATATATCTGTTCTATATCTTTGTTCTATATCTTCCAAATGTCAACTCATTAATCACATTTGTTTCATAAGTAATTAACACCCAAGATAGACAGGCATGAAAATTGGGTAGGATAAAACAAAAACAAGCCAGGTTGCTTGCTTTATTAGGACTGCAGATGTGTGCATGGTACAAATATATATTGTTGTGCTCCTCCCCCATTAACTCTGCCCATATGAGCCTGTAGAGAACCAAACAGAAGGAAATATCCATCAATTTAAATTCTCTACAGGTTCCCAAGAACCAGTACAGGAGGGAAGAGGGAGGAGGGCATTCAATGTGTTCACATCACCAACACATCTGTGATCCCTACAAATGCAGAGGTCTGGGTTGCTAGCACTTGTTAATACTTTAATAGCTGGGAGCACCACACTTTCAAGCTCTTATTTGAACAAGCTGAATTCTTCCAAGCCCAAGGGGAAATGTGAATTTTTTGGGGGAAGTTTAAAGGTAGGGAAAACTCAAATTACTATTAATTGTTTGTGATACGACAGCGATTCGGACCACTAGTCTGTGCCTGTCATCCCTCACAATGTCTTTATTAGGGCTGTCGATGAATCTATTAACTCAACACAATTTACAGCTATTAAAAAAATTAATAGTGATTAATCGCACTGTTAAACAATAGAGTACCAATTTAAATGTATTCAATATTTTGGATGTTTTTCTACATTTTCAAATATATTGATTTCTATTACAATACAGAATACAATGTGTACAGTACTCACTTTATATTAGTTTATTACAAATATTTGCACTGTAAAAATGATAAACAAAAGAAAGTATTTTTCAATTTCACCTCATACAAGTACAGTAGTTCAATCTCTATTACAAAAGTGTAACTTACAAATGTAGATTTTTTTGGTTACATAACTGCACTCAAAAACAAAACAATGTAAAACTTTAGAGCCTACAAGTCTACTTAGTCCTACTTCTTGTTCAGCTAATCGTTAAGACAAACAAGTTTGTTTACATTGACAGGAAATACTGCTGCCTGCTTCTTATTTACAATGTCACCTGAAAGTGAGAACAGGCATTTGCATGGCACTTTTGTAGCCAGCATTGCAAGGTATTTACATGCCAGATATGCTAAACATTCATATGCCCCTTCATGCTCCAGCCACCATTCCAGAGGACATGCTTCCTTGCTGATGATGTTCGTTAAAAAAATAGTGCATTAATTAAATGTGTGACTGAACTCCTTAGGGGAGAGTTGTATGTCTCCTGGTCTGTTTTACCTGCATTCTGCCATATATTTCATGTTATAGCAGTCTCAGATGATGACCCAGCACATGTTGTTTGATTTACAAACACTGTCACTGCAGATCTGACAAAACGCAAAGAAGGTACCAATGTGAGATTTCTAAAAATAGCTACACCACTCGACCCAAGGTTTAAGAATCTAAAGTGCTTTCCAAAATCCGGGAGGGATGAGGTGGGGAGAATGCTTTCAGAAGTCTTCAAAGAGCAACATTTTGATGCAGAAACTACAGAACCCAAAAAAGAAAATCAACCTTCTGCTGGTGGCATCTGACTCAAATGATGAAAATGAACATACATCGGTCCGCTCTGCTTTGGATCGTTATCGAGCATAACCCATCATCAGCATGGACGCATGTCCTCTGGAATGGTGGTTGAAGCATGAAGGGGCATATGAATCTTTAGTGCATTTGGCAAGTAAATGTCTTGTGACACCGGTTACAACAGTGCCATTCGAATGCCTGTTCTCACTTTCAGGTGACGTTGTAATAGGGTTACCATATTTTGTGCCTCCAAATGGAGGACACTCCACAGCCCCCGGCCCCGCCCCCAGCCCCGCCCACACCCCTCCCCCTCCCCAAAGTCTCCGCCCCCTCCCCTGCTTCCCGCGAATATTTGATTCGCGGGAAGCCTGAAGCAGGTAAGGTGGGTGTGGGGGGAGGAGGCGTGGCCCAGGCTGGCCCCCCGGCGTTTCCAGCCTGGGTCAGCTCGGGCCCTGGGGTGCCGGCCCCGGCCGACCACCCCCGGCCTGCCCAGCACTGCCGGCCCCCGGCGCACCGCCCCGCTCCCGGCTCCCCGCCGGCCCGGCTGACCCGGCTCCCCGCCGGCCCGGCTGACCTCCCGATTTTCCCGGACATGCCCGGCTTTTGGGGATTTCCCCCCGGACGGGGATTTGAGCCCCCAAAAGCCGGACATGTCCGGGAAAATCCGGACGTATGGTAACCCTACGTTGTAAACAAGAAGCAGGCAGCATTATCTCCTGCAAATGTAACCAAACTTGTTTGTCTGAGCGAATGGCTGAAGTAGGACGGAGTGGATTTGTAGGCTCTAAAGTTTTATATTGTTTTATTTTTGAATACACTTTTTTTTTTTTTTTACATAATTCTACATTTGTAAGTTCAATTTTCATGATAAAAAGATTTCACTAGAGTACTTTAGTATGTGAATTGAAATATACTATTTGTTTTCTTACAGGCAAATATTTGTAACCAAAGTAAATGTAAAGTGAGCACTGTACACTTTGTCGTAATTGAAATCAATATATTTGAAAATGTAGAAAACAAAAAAATATTTAAATAAATGGTATTCTATTATTGTTTAATCATGTGATTACTTTTTTAAATCGCTTAACAGCCCGTCTTTATGAAATCAATTATTCTAAATGCAACATATTAAGCACTGAGTGAACAAACTATTCTGGAGCATCACATTTTGGATTGAGGGTGTCACACCATGGATTACCTGTGCACCTTGATCATTCATATATTTCTGCCAGCATTCATAACAGGCTACAAAATTATATCCTGGGTACAATCACAATCCTACGTAAAATGATTGATTCTTGAAAACATGGCTTACCACTGTCCCATCAGGGGATCACTAGTAGCACTATTAGAAGCAGGAAAAACGAGATTTTGGTTTCCATCACTTATAGTGCTACTGGCATTGACACCACAACTGTTGCACGTTAGAAGCAATGGTGGAAAGAATGGCAAGGCTGGAGAGAGAAGAGATAGAACATACCGGTCTCCAAAAAAAGCCATTTATACCACACACTAAATTCAGCTCTTTGTAGCTGTTCTAGGGGCTAGACCATGGATGCAAGTTTATGAGCATTACTACCTCTGAGCTAATGGACCAGTTCTTTTCACCCAGGCAATAGAGGCTCATGCTTTTAGATCTAGCAGTCCTTGGAGCAGTTACACAACGGTATCCCATGTGGGGAGTTGAGACAGACCTCTGAAGCTTGGGACCAGCATCTCCTGCCACTGTAAGTGTGTAACAGTTGCTAACAGCATGGCTCTGTCCCCCCCCGTTTCCCTCTCCCCGCCAGTGGCTAGAATATGTAACTTGCTTATGAGTTTGCTACTAGACTTGAGCTAGTGGATCCAGTCTTTTAGTCCAAGCTGTAGAAGTTCATGTTTTCAGATTCAAGCCACCACTCTGTACCACCATGATGGGTGGACACCATCTGTAGGGCACTGAACCCAAGACCTGTGGATCTAATAGCATGAGCATAGTGGTGGTGGTGGTGATTTTAAACACATTAGTGGAACATTGTCCCACGTCTGTTTTCTGAACTGAACCATAGGCAGATGCAGTACATGGGGGGCATACACAGTAAATTTATAACAAATCAAGAGTCATCTCCATAGGGAAAATCAGTTCTCAGTTTATGGCCCTGACACCCAAATGGCATGACTCAGCTTTGTGGTGCTATAGTCCTATTTGAGAGCTACTCACAACATGATGTCTCAGTTCAGCCCTGAAAGAATCCACTTGCCATTGGACAGTGGGAAGCTTTCCAGCATGTGTACAGGAGACCTAAATTACCAACTGATACAAAACTTAAGCTTTTATTAAAAATAGTTTCTGGTCCTCATAATTGCCAATATAATCTTCCAAAAGTGAAAATAGTGCAAACCAACACAGGGATGTCTTTCTGGGTCTATAGATGGTTCCACTGACTGTGATGATGCTCAGCATTGCCAAAGTCTCTTCTCAGTTTCACTGCTAATCAAAACCCTATGTGCAGCCATGAAACTCACAAATCCCTTGAATTTCAGGCTGCTGTTCATGCCTGGGAAAGGTACAAGCCATTGCAAAGGCAGGTGCTAGAGCTACTCAGGAAAGTAGGATGAAAAAAATACAGAGGTGGGAAAGAGGGTAGAAAAGCAAAATATTATTTCCCCAACCTCTAGCAAACCCAAATCTTTGTGGGGAGGCACAGCAAAGACATAAATACCCTTTTCTCCCTTCTAGCTGCTGGATGGAGGTTAAGTCTCAAATTTCAGAGGCAAACATGACAGGTAGAACATCTTAGCAAGGTCCAGGAGCAATACCCCTGATAGAAATTCTGACATTCTCTCCATTCACAGCAATTCAGGACTGCAGGAAGGCATGTGTTCTCACCAAAATGTTTCCCAAGAACTCAATCGTGAAGTCCCCCCTCCCCCCCCCCCCCCCCCGACATCATTCATATCTACATTTTGGCTAATAAGTGTCTGGATAATAAATGTTTCAAGCCCTACTCTACATCCAAGATTAGCAGCTTCAGAGAAAACATTAAACCTAAAGAACAAGGGCACAGGCATGCCTTTCAATGTCTTACAACATTATATCAAAAAGTCACAATTTTCATTGGACTACTTATTTTGCTGCAATATTTAATAATTATTTCTTAAACAACACTGATCTGTATATCTAAAGTTCTACACCAGAGGTTCTCGAACTGGGAGTCAGGACCCCAAAATGGGTCACAATCCAATTTTAATGGGGTTGCCAGGGCTGGTTTAGACTTGCTGGGACCCCAGGGCCAAAGCTCAAGCCCCACCGCCTGGGGCTGAAGTCCAAGGGCTTCAGGGCTCAGGTTACAGGCTCCCTGCCTGGGTCTGAAGCCCTGGGGCTTTGGCTTCCCACCCAGGCAGCAGGGCTCAGGTGGGCTCAGACTTTAGTCACCCCTCCTGGGGTCGTGTAGTAATTTTTGTTGTCAGAAGGGGGGCCGCGGTGCAATGAAGTTTGAGAACCCCTGTTCTACACCAATGAGTATTATCCTCATTTTACAGCTGGGGAAACAAGCATACAGAGGCAAATAGCCATGCCCATGGTCAAAAGGTCAGTGGCAGTTGGAGAAACAGAAGTCAGGTCTATTAAATCCAGGTCCAGTGCCCCATCTACTGACTATGCTGCTGCCTAAATGAAGCACACTGTTCAAAAAGCCAAGATTGTAGAGATAAGCATTCAGTCATGAAATGTTAGAATTATTGGTGTACAACCTTAACCCTGACCCATTCGTTATTATTTCTTTCAAACAGCACTTATGTGGTAGGCACTTACCTAACCAAAGAAATCATAATTCCTGTCCTAGGATGCTCACAAGCTAAAGAAAGATGAACAAGCTGACAAAGGGTAGAAAGGGTGCAACTTACGCACAGCTACCTAAACATTAAGATAGGACATGTAACATTAATCCTCAGGCTCAACAATGATGAAACCTACCTCTTTTATAGCATATAGTATGTTACTGCTGCATAAATGAGGCAGTTCTTCCACAGAGCCCTGTGTCTCATTCAATGCACAAAACTTGAATGTATTTTAAAATATTCTAGTTTGCAGACAAATTTGCCATACATTATACTCTTCTGAATTTTGATGGATCATTAAGAAACTACTCCACATGCACAAAGTGCAATTTTTGAATCTCAGACAAATCAAAATGTATTTCTATTGCTCTAAGTTTTTTTAAGTTTCTCATGCACATAAAACAACTGGACTACATATACAGGTGCTGGTTAAAATCTGTACAAAGCATGGTAACAGTAAATAAAAATGGATAATGTACAGAAAATTAACATTACATTTGAGAGAATGTAAGCTAGATACTTAGGACATGCTGTCCTCAACTCTGATAAGTTTGGTATTCGTATTGTTTCTAATAAGATTGAAAAAGTTCCACCAACTACACTGCACACTGATAGTTAAAGTTTTATTTTTCTTTAAAGAATATCTGTGTACAAGGAAGTCAGGAGATCTGGATGCAATTCTATTCTATGGTTTAACAAAGTTCTGAAGCTTGGACCAGTGTAATTTTTGTTTACAGAAAAGCATAGTCAATTTGTATGCAATAAAAGTAAATTAAGACAGATTTTTTCTTAAAGGGAGAATCAATTTAAACTCTCCAAGGAAAACTGTCCCCACATACACAAACTAGTAGATATATTTTAGATTGATGTGGGTTAGTTTCTCCCACAACCTAATTCCTCAAACAAGTTTTGGGGGTTTTTGGAGGGGTTGGGGGGGTGAGGGGAGGGAAAGGATGAACAAATGACTCCTTGAATTACAACTCATTAAAGTCAAAGTCTAGAAACCATATCAGAATAAGTTTAGTTGGTGTTCTACTTATAATATAGAACATATCCACATTCCCAGGTTGAAAAATATTAGCACCAAGCTTCTGGGTATACTCACAAGGTTCACACACTTAATTTGTTGAGTGGTATAGAAAAAGCTAATCAGACACATGCTAAAGGATATGAAAGGGAAAAGGTACAGTTGGTGAATATTTTACTCCCACAATAAGGAACTATGATCCTTATTGTTTATCCTAGTTAGTGCACTGCTTCATTCAGTAGGACTTTCTACACCAGTGAGTCATGGTTGACCTTCTGCTAACCAATTCTGCTCATTTTTCTAGGTATCAGAGGACAACTCATGGTATCTGTAATTTATTCTTTGTTACATGAAAAGTAATTTTTACAGGTTCTTACACAACAATTTAGACAATGAGTGGACTAAAAATGAAAAACTAGCTCCTCTGCTCCCCAATGGCTCTTCATTAGATCCCTAAAAGCATGAAATGGTGATAAGTTGTTTTTTTTTTTTTTTTAAACATGACCAAACAACAGGTTCCCTAAGCTCACTCTTGGAAACAGCTGGGAACCATTTTGGCTGAAACTTTAAAAAACATTCAGCCTTGAGGCAGACACCCAGCATGGAAAATTTCAGCTCAAAAGTCTGACAAAGTTGTAATCAACTGAAAACAGGGTGTTACAATGGGAAATGTTGGGCAACCTTAATAATAAGCAATACTGCCAGGTCTGCTTAGAATACTCACACACCAGTTTGATACAGAGTGAAGTGAAAAATCGTCAAAGGAGCATGGTTGGTTCTTTCAGTCAATTGTGGAAGAAACGTAATGGTATGGGGGGGGGGTATTTCTTTTAAATATCATTACACTGACGGCCTAACTAATAATGCAATATAGAAAAAGTTACTAGTTCTAGTCTCCAATTCTGCCTTGCTGTCTTGCCTCCATTAAGTGTTGTACTGGGCCTACCTATCATACATGAGATCATTTCTCCCTCTATGACATCCCAGAAGAGCTAGATTCCACTAGAATAATGAAACTGTCAGTTACTGGAGAAGGTTTATCAACATGGGAGACTAAACACGCAGAAGACAGACTTAGAGGATGGAACATGCTTAGGACTCTACCAAATCATGATTTAAATCAAATTTCATTTAAATCAAATCCATCCTGGACAAAAGTAAATATGCCAGTAACAAATTCTAGAAAATGTGTTCAGACATGACTGAATATCAAGAGTAGCGAAGGACTGAGAATCCTGATAGAGCAGTCAGTGGGTAACTTGTTATTCCAGGGAAATAAGACTAGCTTTAAATGGATATAGAAAAAGTTAAAGTTGTCTTTTCTTGGTTTTTCCCTCATTCGTCTTCCTTTCAATCTATGTTTCTTTTCTTGCTTTCCTTGAGAAATGATCTTAAAAATTAGACCAAAACATAACTGTGGTTCCGAGAGCTCTGGTAGGTTCCACAATTGCATCTAGTGACAGCGTGACTATACCGGTTGTCTCACAGATTTCACCTACAGCATCAATAGCCTATAAGAGTTCACCAAGCAGGAGTCTGGCTGTGTCATACACAAGACAAGTCTTGGGGTTTATTCCAACCACAAACTGAAAAGGGAGTCCCCATCTAACCACATCCAGAGGGATGGAAGCTATAATAAATCTTTGAGAGCAAGACACACACAGGATTCTGAAGCAGGGGGTAGAATCGACCCTTTAAAGGTAGAATATTCAGAAGGAAGTACAAGTCAATTCAAAAGAGTATGACAGACCCAGATTACCTGACCTATTTGCAACAGAAAAAGAAACAGTAAAGATTTATAGTAGACTACTCAAAGATTTTCATCTTCTATTTCCACCTGCTGGGTAGAGGGATAACTCCTGTGGTCTGGAGAGTTCAGGGATAAACCCTCGTGCCACAAAGACAAAGAGGCCTTCTCTCCAACCCTCCTCAAACCATACATATTCGGTGGGAAGAATCTAAATACGTGAAAGAATTAGCATTCATGAAAGAGAGAAGTTAGTAGCATTGCCTTGACACAGCAGCTAAGACAAATGCTGGCACAAGCCTCCACCTTATAGACCTCAATCCTGACTATGCTATTCCAGTCACAAGTGTCTATGGAACAGAGACTGGCAAACATGCTGATTTATGTCAAATAGCATGATGGTTTTGTGACAGAACAAGGATTAATAAACCAGACGTTAATTTGGGAACGAATCTGAATTACCATCTCCAGAAATGCATTCAACCCCTCACCTCTGTACACAACCTACATCCTATACACATCCAGTTGTAGGGCAATTTGGGGTTGTTGTTGTTAAAACGGTGATGTAGATTACTTATCCTGTCTCCAAAGCTGTTTTACAAGTCTGAATCATAGCCTACAACATAAAACAGTTCAATATATACTTCCAGGGAGACAATGTTACGTCACCTTTAATTTTCAATACAGCTGCATTAATAATACTGTAGTATTACCCAATGCCAATTAGTATTTTGATGTTAGCTAAGGTCTTGCCATCCCTTCTCTACTCCTATTAGAGTTGCCTCATTTGCTACTAAAAAAACCCATAGATTCTGTGAATAGATAGTGAGAAGCTGTTTTGGAAGAGACTGTCTTAAAACTCCCTGTAGACAAAGACATATAGGAGGCAGTTCCTTTCTACCCTCCCCGCCTTTCTGGGAGCAGGGGGAGGGGGTAAAAGCACATATGCTCTTAAGAGAAGCAGATCAAATATATCTAATTTCTCTCCTATTCCCTCTGAAACTGCATCTGAAGAGCATTGAATAAATGACAATCAGGAGACATACTCTCATCAACTCCCTGATTATATTGGTTATGATTCTGTTTAATACAGAGAATTATTTCTGGCCCTCTAAAGTAAGTCTGGACACATGAATCAACACACCCCACAATCCAATAGCAAGAAGTTGAAGCTAGACAAATTCAGATCACAAATAAGGTGTACATTTTTAACAATGAGGGTAATTAACCATCAGAACAATTTACCAAGGGTCATGACATCAGTGGCAATTTTTAAATCAAGACTGGATGTTTTTCCAAAAGATCTGCTCTAGGAATTATTTTGGGGACATTCTCTAGTCTGTGTTATACAAGAGTTCAGACTAGATAAACACAATGGTCTCTTCTGGCCTTGGATTCTATTAATCTATGAAAACTATGCCAGGAACCAATTGTAGCTCAGCGCTGTAGTCTGATAAATTCTTAAGAATCCTGCAACCGAGTTATATCTTGGCATGGAGAAGAAGGAACAAGCACACAAAATACTTTTACTCACTGCATTTCCATACTCAGTATTTTGATTTTAGAAGTGGGGTATTATTGTAGAAAATTTAGGATAACTTGTTTGTGTTACTATGAGTACCAAACACTCAATGCTATTTCACACATTGGAAAAGTGGGCCTCTCTCAAAGTAATGAATTGTTTAGTATTAACATGTACTTATTTCCTATGTAAAGGAGTACCATGGAAAAAATGTAGTAATATTTTGTTGAAATGAATTACAACTGTTAATACCAGTTTGCTTATTTTATGTTTGATCTGTTGGCTGAAATAATAATATGAAACTGGCCAAAAAAAGTGATTAGAACAACAGTCAGAGGCACAAAAGTTTACATCTATTCAAAATGAAATGGACATGTACAGAAATGAACCTCTCCTCCTTATAAATGAGTATGGTCGAAATTCTCAAATCAGGTTGTTTAAAATTAGGCACCTAAAAGCATATTCAGAAACCTAAATAAAATGGGTCTGATTTTCAGATGTCCTGAGTGACACATCCAAATGAATTCAATGGAAGCTGCAGGTGGCGAGCAGCTCTGAAAATCAAGCCCCTTATGTTGGTGCATAAATAGGCTTAAGTTCCTAATTTTAAGCACATCAATTTCAAAATTGTAGCCTATCACTTCAATATCAATAGCTGGAGATAGTAGTTCTGCTTAGATAGATTTTCTCATAAATCAGTTTAATCCATTCCATTAAGGAACCCAGGATTTTACCGCTTTAGCCAATAGATTGTTCTTTAGTGAGGGGTGAATATCCTCCAGGATTTCTCTTTTCCCCTAGAATTCCACATCCCAAATTTCTCACCACAAAGGCTGCGTTGGTGTAACCCACCCAGGGTTAGAAGGACCCTCCACAGCTAGCACTGGAATGGGTTACCTAGGGAGGTGGTGGAATCTCCTTCCTTAGAGATTTTTAACAAAATCTTGACAAAGCCCTGGCTGGGATGATTTAGTTGGGGATTAGGTCCTGCTTTGAGTAGGGGGTTGGACTAGATGACCTCCTGAGGTGCCATGTACCATGGATAAGTGATCAGTAAATGAGGCAAGAAGGAGCTACCTTCTATAATGCAGATTAATTAGAGCATTTTAAATGCATTTGTGTCTACCTAGGAGGTTTAACAGTCTATTGCATTAGATTACCAAGGAATGCATAAACACTACCACCTCCCTACCCACATTTATCCCTTACCAAGATGCACTACAGATCCAAAGCAACAAAACGTCGGAAGGATGGTCTTGTTTGTTAAGGGCAGGTCTTCACTACCCGCCGGATCGGCCGGTAGAAATCAATCCCCGAACACACACTCTGTCGACTCCGGAACTCCAGCTTGCGAGAGGTGGAAGCGGAGTCGACGGGGGAGCGGCAGCGGTCAACTCACCGCCATCCTCGTGGCCAGGTAAGTCGACCTAAGATACGCTAACTTCAGCCACACTATTCGTGTAGCTGAAGTTGTGTATCTTACGTCGACGCCCCCCCCAGTGTAGACCAGGGCCAAGGCAGTAAACACTGTACTTGGATATTCAAGACATTGGATTCAATCCTCTGCTTTGCCAGACCTCCTGAGAGAGTCATCAAGAGACAAAACTCTTCCTCCCATTAGTTAGAGGAGGATGTTACTTCAAGTACAAACACCCACAAGCTAGAGGCTAATACAAAAAAATTTAAAAAAAAAAAAAAGTTCCAAGCAGAGACCAGGGACAGCATTCTCATAAAAAACACAGTATCCTCGCTCAGTGCTCAGAAAGAGGAGGGAACAGGGGGGCCTTGAGCACTGCCTCTGCACTTCACCTGTGGTTGTCTTCCTTTCCATCAGTAGCTTCTCCCTGCTGCTAGCAAGTCTCCAGTAAAGAATTCAAGCCTTTGGGGTGTATCTGCAGAGGGCATGATGGCAAGCATATTAATCACCCTGGCAAGTAGGCTTACTCATCAGTTTAGTAGATATTAGGCAGATTTTTCAAGTTCTGAACATAATGAATGCCAGTATATAATTACAAAAAATAAAATATTTGAAATTACAGTGTTTTAAGCAGGGCTTTGGAGCTGTGCTCCAGCTCCGCTCCAGCACCAGGTAAAAACCTGCAGCTCCACTGCTCTGGAACTGCTCTGCACTCCAGCTCCGGGCTCTGCTCCAAAGCCCTGGCTTTAAGTCACACCAGCTAGTCTGGTAATCCAGAGGTAATTAGCTGTCAGAGGTAGGAAATACTGGAGGCAGCATGCTCAACTCAGTTGAGGAGAGGAACAGTTTTCTAGCTCCCGGTGGCTAGCCCTGGAGGGAGCGCTGTCCATCTCCTACTTCAGAATGGATGATCACTATGATCCAGTCTGACAGAAAAGTAAAAGGGAACAAATGAAGTGACTGTAGGCTACATAAATTCCCCGCCCTATTTAAAAAAAAAAAAAAAAGTCACCCAAAGCTTCATTTCCATTTAGAATCATAGAATCTCAGGGTTGGAAGGGACCTCAGGAGGTCATCTAGTCCAACCCCCTGCTCAAAGCAGGACCAATTCCCAACTAAATCATCCCAGCCAGGGCTTTGTCAAGCCTGACCTTAAAAACATCTAAGGAAGGAGATTACACCACCTCCCTAGGTAACCCATTCCAGTGCTTCATCACTCTCCCAGTGAAAAAGTTTTTCCTAGTATCCAACCTAAACCTCCCCCACTACAACTTGAGACCATTACTCCTTGTTCTGTGATCTAGTACCACTGTGAACAGTGTAGATCCATCTTCTTTGGAACCCCGTTTCATGTAATTGAAAGCAGCTATCAAATCCCCTTCATTCTTCTCTTCTGCAAACTAAATAATCCCAGTTCCCTCAGCTTCTCCTCAGAAGTCATGTGCTCCAGCCCCCTAATCATTTTTGTTGCCATCTGCTGGACTCTTTCCAATTTTTCCACATCCTTCTTGTAGAGTGGGGCCCAAAACTGGACACAGTACTCCAGATGAGGCCTCAACAATGCCGAATAGAGGGGAATGATCACATCCCTCTATCTGCTGGCAATGCCCCTACTTATACAGCCCAAAATGTCATTAGCCTTCTTGGCAACAAGGGCACACTGTCGACTCATATCCAGCTTCTCGTCCACTGTAACCCCTAGGTCCTTTTCGCAGAACTGCTACCTAGCCAGATGTCTTATAGATGTCTTAGTCACAGTTCAGACACAGGGACAGAACTACTCACCTAGCCAGGTTATAGCCCAACATTAGGACTTGAAGCGTTCAGATAAAATTTCAATGGGCCTCTGCTCTGAAGCAGGATAGGATGCAATCCACTGCCTGGATTGCATCTGTGAACTTGTCCTGAAGCAGGCAAGCTAGTGTTTCAGTGGAATACAGGGGAACCACAGTGAAGATTAGAACCTGAGTGGGGATAGTAGTAATAGGACATGTTGATGCAGGTAAAAATATTCTAATGGTCATTTACTCTACCTTCTGGGCAATGTGAACAAACAAACTATGCACAAATACAAGCAGGAATCCAAAAAGGCTGGCAAAGCTTCATTTGCTTATGGTTCTTGGATGAAACTGGGGACGAGAAAGAGGAGTAACAATCAGGGCCGGCTCCAGGCACCAGCCTAGCAAGCAGGTGCCTGGGGCGACCAATGAAGAGGGGGGCGGCACGTCCGGTCCTTTCAGCAGCAATTCGGCGGTGGGGCCGTCATTCCCTCTGGGAGCAAAGGACCTGTCACCGAATTGCTGCCATAGAATGAGCAGCAGTAGAGCTGCTGCCGAGATCGCGGCTTTTTTTTTTTTTTTGGGCGCTGCTTGGGACGGCAAAAATGCTAGAGCCAGCCCTGGTAACAATGGATGTGGAGACGACCAAATTTCAGACAAACTAAAGTTATTACATTGATGGATGATCCGGGCCATAATGATTTCATCCCAAATATGATCACAGGAGCTGCACAGACTGATGTGGCTATCTTGGTTGTGGATGCCAGCAGGGGGAGTTTGAAGCAGGGTTTGAGACTGGTGGACAGAATCGAGAACATGGGTTATTGGTTCACTCTCTTGGACTAACCTAGGTACCCAAAGGGTGTGAATTACCTCACTGAGATAGGGCTCTTATTAGCCATTGACTCAGATACAGATACAACATACACAACCCCTTGATGCAGAAGAGCTGTCTGTGACCACCAAGCACTTTGTAAATTACACTCAGGCTGCTAACAACCCAAAGAGCAAGGGTATGTCTTCACTACACAGTTAACCTAGGCTCTTACCCAGGTTTTAGCCCAACCCCCCGATCATCCACAAAGTAAAACCTCTGACCCATGTTTGGAGGTACTTTATGTCCAGGCTAGCTTACTCAGTTTAGCATTGCGTTCGGGGGGAGGGTACAGAATCTGAGCTCTGCTCTAACATGGGCTGGAACCTGCCCCCTTTGCTGTAAGGATGCAGGCTAAAGGCTAAATCATTTGACTAATCAGAGTCCTCCAATGCCCTTCCCACAAATCCCCCCAAAGAACAAACGTTCTCCAGCAATTGACAGGGTGTTTCAGCACAAACCACCATGGGACATGCCCCCAATACACAGGAGCACGCAGAAACAGCGAAGACCATAGTAACACAGCTGGGGCTTTGCCAGGGGGATGCTTGTACCCATGCTAGGCTACCCTAGGTGCCAATCACCAGGTTATCGGTGCAGTCAAGACATACCCTAAAGTAGTACCTTGTATTGACAGTGGCCACTATCCTCTATTAGCCTGAGGTACTGTCCGTGATTTTGCCTAGGGAGAGGAAGTAGTCTCTCTAAGTTAGGATTTGCACCAGTGAAGCTTACTACAAGTTCAAACATGGGTAAGCTCCACCACTGCAAACTGTGCCTTTGACAGTTTACATGATTGTATTAGTGCGGATATACTAGTAGCTGGCTACTAAGAGCTAACATACCCAGGTCCGACAAGATCTAACTCTACGGAACTCTAACAGAAAAGGTAAAGGTACGCCCACAGCAGCCTTCACCTCTTCCTTGGAGACTTCCTAGAAAGAGGAGACGATGTTGCTTAGAGCACTTTGAATTAGACACCTTTTTGAAATGGGACTAGATCAAAGTGCATTAACAAACTTAACATGTCAGCAGGGTGCATACAGACAGTTCACCTGCTGCAAGCTAGCATGGGGTAGAGTCACACCCCAGCTCATCACAGTCTAATTGTTCATGTGGACACAGGAGCTGGAGTACCATAAGGCCAAAAGTCCAAAGGTGCACAGTACCGAGATGGAAAAAAGCCTGACAGATTTAAACTTGGGAGCTGTCCAAACTGAAAATTGAAGCCCAAATGATATTCGTGAGCCCAAACTAGATGTAGAACTGCAGGAGAATGGCAAGAAACCTGCTTTTTTCAGTTGAGAAGTCCACAGCACTGAACTCAGATCCATCTCCCATTGGATCAAGAGCTCATCCACAAAGTGCTAAGGGAAGGCTGTTCTGAAGAAAATCTTGCCTAACCCAATAATCCAACAGATCCTACAGAGTGGTAGTTGGGGCTCTGCACTGATGACTGTTCTGAGTGCTATGACATCCACGCCTTCCAAACCTTCGAAGGGTGTTGACTGCTGGTGCTTTCTCCAGACATACCCAACTGGCACCCTAATGCTGACAACTGAAGTTGCCAGGCCAAATCAGAGGAGGCCTATGCTTTTCAGGACCCTTAAGATCCAGGAAATCCTACCTCCTGGGGTTCCAGCTGGAGCTGACAACAGGATCCTTGTCAGAAAATCTCTCGTACCATATGGCACCACCGAAGTGCCAGACCACCAGAAATGCACCCTCAGCATCTGAAGAACTCTGACCTCAAGTAAGTGGAATACCATCTGGCAGTTCCTCACAGTGCATCTTTAATAGAGGATGACATTTCAACCTGGAATTCTGCAACAGGCATCAGCACCAGGACAAGTAGAGAGTCCTTTCTATAAGTTCTGAGACTCATCAGCTACCATAACACATGATAAGAACAGTATTTTTGAGGACAAAACAATTTGGTCTGGGGGAATGGAATGCATCATTCCAGAAACATCCCCTTTTCAGTGTCATCCTAAATGTGGTGCCTTTTGAAAATTTTATTTGGGTTTTTAGGAAGCAAGAGACTGCAGGGAAGGAACTAATCTGCCCTAAGGTAGAAAATACTGATGAGATGATGTCCCTCAAATAAATTTGTGAAATAAACCATGATATATTGGACAAAAACACTGAATTGCATTAAAGAAGTTCTGAAAGCATGTGCTCATGCTGATAGTTGTGAACTTTTGTGGGTATGTGATGAGTCAGAGGTGAAGTAACTACCTTAAACTTAACAGGAAGGAGAAAAATTCAGAGAAGCAGTCAGAAGCTGCATAATAAAGGCCTTGTTAGCCCAGTCACATCTCTTGCACTAGAGTATCTGCCAGCTGTCCTCATTCTTGTTCAAGCTAATGTTCAGTACAAAAGGAAGAGGGTGCATATTATGCCAAATCCTATTATGAAAAGAATATATCACATTTTAAGTTGTATTTAAACCTATCATAACTACTTACTGGTTGCCTACTTTCAGCCATAATTCCTCAATGTGACAGATTAACTTTACCTGTAAAGTTTTCAATTGATCATGCAACACCCTATACATCAAATAGGAAAGCTTATCTTACATTTTCTGACTTGTTGCAAAGACGTAAACACTTTCAGTTTACACTATTCTCTTTCCAGAGGGGGACAACTCTTCAGATTGTGGAAGTGTTTAATCACTGCTCTTTTATTCAATTTTGTGACCAAAGGAAGAATTACCATAAATGATACTGAATATAAACTGGCCATCAGGAAGTTTAGACTTGAAATTAGACGAAGGTTTCTAATCATTAGAGGAGTGAAGTTCTGGAACAGCCTTCCAAGGGGAGCAGTGGGGGCAAAAGACATATCTGGCTTCAAGACTAAGCTCGGTAAGTTTATGGAGGGGATGGCATGATGGGATAGCCTAATTTTGGCAATTAATTGATCTTTGACTATTAGCGATAAATATGCCCAATGGCCTGTGATGGGATGTTAGATGGGGTGGGATCTGAGTTACTACAGAGAATTCTTTCCTGGGTGTCTGACTGGTTAGTCTTGCCCATATGCTCAGGTATCAGAGGGGTAGTCGTGTTAGTCTGGATCTGTAAAAAGCAACAGAGTCCTGTGGCACCTTTAAGACTAACATATGTATTGAAGTATAAGCTTTCATGGGTGAATGCCCACTTCGTCGGATGCATGTCCATATGCTCAGGGTTTAGCTGATCACCATATTTGGGATCGGGAAGGAATTCTCCTCCAGGGCAGATTGGCAGAGGCCCTGGGGGTTTTTTGCCTTCCTTTGCAACGTGGGGCACGGGTCACTTGCTGGAGGATTCTCTGCACCTTGAAGTCTTTAAACCATGATTGAGGACTTCAACAGCTCAGACATAGATATAGGGTTTATTACAGGAGCGGGTGGGTGAGATTCTGTGGCCTGAGTTGTGCAGGAGGTCAGACTAGACTATCATAATGGTCCCTTCTGACCTTAAAGTCTATGATGCTATACTGTAACACAGAACCACTACAACCAAGACGGGGGTTCATTGTGCTAGGCACTGTACAAACACACAACAACATCCATGCCCCAAAAGCTTACAATTACAAAGACAAGACTATAGTGAGACAGGAAACAGAGGCAGAGAAATGCCCAGTGTCATACAGCAGATCAGTGGTCGAGCCAGGATTCCTGAGTACTACCCAGTGGGTCACACTGGCATCCATAAAACTCAAGACTATTTTTATGTTAACTGCCATCATTCATAATTCAGATTTGATTAAAAACTATCATTCTATATTCTAATACACCAGATGATTTCCCAACCTCTGTACCTGTATTAAATTGAGATATTAAGAAACTACAAAAGTAGAAGGTTCTTACCACAACAGTGTATGCAGGGAAAGAAAACTACCACCTTCACTAGCTCAGAGACAACTACTCTGATGCAAGATTCAAATATAGCAGCTGTTTGATGGCAATAGGTAACGATTAATTTTCTGGAACAAGAATAAAATATTTCAGTAACAAGTAATCAACTTCAAGTGAAACAAGCAACCTTGGGCAAATCTGAGTTGGTAGTTTTTGTATATACAATCAAGCAGAGTCTACCAAGAATCTTCTAGAATGCATGTCCAGCTCCCATTCAACATTTTACCTATCTTACCAATATATCTAGGACAAGCATGCTCTAAACAATATTGCAATTTTATGACAAGGAACAATAATAGAGGACTGCCAACCTATTAACTTCTCTTAATTCAAATCCATTTTAAGGCATACATCTGTAATGATACTCCCAAATACTGAGTCAATCATTCTTTAAAAACTGAGCATCTAGATATGCTCCTGATTAAACTCTGTATCCAGCTGTTGCCCATGTCATTTTTCTTCCCTATTTGTTATCCTCAACCTATCCTGCCATCTCTGAAGTTAGATTTAGCTCTTTGGGAAAAGAGCCTGTCTTTCTAGTTGTTCTGTAAAGCACCTAGTGGGGATCTTTTGTTTTTGAGAACTACACAAAATTTCTCTCCAGAGATAAACAAAGCAAGCTAGTTAAAATGGTTCTAACCACTATTACATAACTAGTACTTGACATAATGCTTTTCATTGACAAATTCCAAAGTGCTTTAAAAAGGTGGTTAAGTATCATTAACCTGAGAGCTTCAAAAAATCTACTTGCTTTGGGTAAGCAGATAGCCTGAACTGTCAAGTTAAAATGAAACCTAACCAGCAATATCTGCAGAAATTTTTCATTTAAAAAATAAATGTCTAGTCCTAATTGCTGAAGAAATGACTTCAGAAAGAGCCAAAACTCATGTACTGTTTTCATGAATCTGCAGACAGACAGCTCCAGTACTGCTGCTAGCCATGGCTTATCCAAACAGCAGCAGAGTGAAATTTAAAACATTTTGGTCAGATTTATTGCAGTTATTCAGAACCCAGTGGGCAGCTGTAAAACTGTCAATCATATACTACTACTGTTTGAGAACACAAGCATTGCAGCTAGTCATAGTGGAAGAGGAACCAAGCAGAGGGCTGACTGGGGAAGGAGTGATGAAGACCTTACCCCTCCCCCTTCACCCAAAGAGTTTCTATGGGAAGGGTATAGAAGCAGAAACCCACATGCAACAGCAAGGATGCTCTGAAGGTGGTGATGAGACAGGAAGTGTCTTCCTCAACGAGAGCAGTTTCACATTTATCTGATAACTAACTACTTGCAAGAAGCTGATACAAAATAGGACATCCCCAATCAGGCTTCAGGAAAAAGACCCAGTAACCGCTCCCTTTCCAATAGCTGGGAATGATCAGGAGGGCCTCACTGCCCTTGGACTTTGCCCTTTGACTTTGCTGAGGGCTAAGCCCACCTTCATAGCTAACTCTGGCTAACAGGTGTGAAATTTCGAAGGCCTGATCCCCTATATTGTAGCTGAGAAAACAGAAAAGAAGTGACTTGTCTAAGGATGCAGAGTTGGGAACAAAACCAATGTCTCCAAACTCCCAGTACCAGCCTCTACCCTCTAGACCAGCAAACTTGTATACCGGCAGTAAAATGCAGACCAATACCCAAGTAAGCTAATATAACTGACTTTCTATGAAATCTTGCTTGAAGATTTCAATCTAGTTCAATGTAAAGCCTTGAAGTACAAAGCTAACTCCTTCCACTTACAACACAATGATCCAAGCCCCAAAACTGCTAGTTCACTATCTCAACTAACATTTTAATGCCAAAACACTTAACACCTCATACTTGCATCAAAATGCATAATACGAATATTAAGCATAGTTTCTTTTCATCCTACATTACAGTGATACAAAGAACCCCACCCCTAAACAGAAAAGCATCTCAAGAATCCTTGGTCTGACTGCAATGCTTGCTCTAGTGATGTTCAATTGTAATTTATGCATAATTCTTATTTATGGCATGGTAATATTTTCCAGGCTCTGCTTGGCAATTGCAGACTTATATTTGAGAGTCACTCACAGTATTTCCAAGAAAACACTGCCTAGTTAACATGAGAAGTTCAAAGGAATATATAGCAATCTAGTATTCTTTTTGAACCTTCTTACTGCTCCAACTGGTTTCTGCTTTCATAAAGAGAAAAAAAGAGCAGTGAAACTGATCATTGTAATTACGTTTCTGGAATAATCTCTTCAGTGGAAAGCTTTACAACCACCTGTCTGACAATTTGGTTCTACTCTGCTTGAACTGCCAACAATAATATACATCAGGAAAGTTAAATTTATAATTTGTTTCAGCCCTGTACAAGTCACAAATACCTGTAGCTATTTGATTTTATACCTTGAGGAGTTATAAAATAGCTTGGAAGGGGAGAGATCATCTGATTGGCTGAAGTTAATTCCAAGCCTACAAATTATATACTATAAATCATCTACCTGCTCAACCACTACTGCTCAAAACATTTAAGTCATTTTACAAAATGGCATGGGTAAAAACTGCTTTAGATTACTTTAAATGCTTAAGTTTAAAGTATTTAAATAGGACTTCCATAGCCCACCACATATGTCGGTGCTGTTAATGACTGAGGGGGATCTTCGGCAAATCATTTTTCGTAGCCAGGTACTTTCCCCATCTAACTCAGTTCCTTCCACTACCATGTCTCTCCTATCCTCCCTCCTTTTCTCCCGACCTGTACATTTCGGTCAAACACGTCAGTTTACGAAATGCTGCTTGGGTCCCAGCACAAGACTCCAGCATTAGCATCTTCACTCATGCCACTACTAGGCCAGACCAATGTTCCCTCTAATTTTTTAAACCCATCCATGAGCAGAATGAATTTTGTTATGTGCACCAATATGGAGATGATGAGTGGCAGGGGTGCGGCTGGGCTCTGGCTGGGGGTGTGGATAGGACTTGGGGTGCCGGAGGGGTCTCAGGGCTAGAACAGAGGGTTGTGGTGCAGGGGCTGAGGGCTCTGACTGGGGGTGCAGGTTCTGGGGTGGGGCTGGGGATGAGGATGAGGAGTTTGGGGTTCAGGCTTCCCCGGGGCTGCAGCAGGGAGAGAGGACTCCCCCCAGGCCCCTCTTGCCGCGGCAGCTCTGGGACTGGGGGTGAAGGGCCTCTCCACAGCCGTGGCAGCTCCAGGGCCAGGGCTGGGGGGAGAGGCACCTCTCCCAGGCTGCTCACCTGCACAGCCCTTGATAGCCTGCTGCGCAGCTTAGAAGGAACTTAGGGCCAGACCCTTTGATACTGATGTGGTTTAACGATGGCATCAAAATAAACCATTTAAAAAAAAATAAGCCCTTTAAACACAACTAGGAGACTTGTTCTGACAGCCACTATATTTTCATTGTGGCGACAGCAGAGACACCTCAATTAATGATCTGCTAATCTGCAGCAAGAGGATACTGGCACTGGAAGCTCAGGCCAGCTCTCAGACAACACTTTAGGAGTTGAAATTCCAACCCAAAAAGAATTTGGGAGAAGTGAAAGAAGAAGAAAAAACAGGACAGGAGAAGATAAGTACTGGACTAAAAGTAGCCCTCTCAATGGGTAAGTCAGAGACACGGTTAGACACACCCTCTCATATCTGCATCCTAATTCTCTGCCTTAGACATGTGGCTGGTGTGTCTTGATCACATGCTCAGGGTCTAACTGATCGCCAGATATAGGTAAGGAAGAATCCCCCCCCCCCAGTCAGATTTGCAGGGATTTTCGCCTTCCTCCTCAGTATGGGTTACAGAGTGAGTGCTGGGACCATCTAGCCACATCTCACCTAATCAGTTTCCTGCCATTGCAAGGACTTGGGTGGCACCTGTCTCTCCTGTTCTCTGCCTGTGGCAAACAATAGTTTAGTCTCCTAAGAACTAAATGCTTTATTCCTCTAAGGTAACTGGACTCAACACAGGGGTATTTGACTGAAATGTAATGGCCTGTAAGACTATATAATCTAATGATCCCTTCTGGCCTTAAACTCTATAGTTTTCTCATGAGCAGGGCTGGGGGGGAGCAGGAAAAAAAAGAACAAAAATAGGAAATTAAAAAGAAGAAAACAAGCCAGAAGACAGAAAGTGACATCAACAGACAAAACAAAACAAAAAAAAAAAAAAGAGACAATGGCAACTACATTGAGACAAAGCATAAACAAACATGGGGTGCTGATCCTCCAAGGAATTCTCCAATTAAAAAAACACAGTAATGGAATGCTGCAATATTTGGGTTGCTTACACTACAGGAGAATGTTACAGAAAAAGAAATCCCATAAAACACAGCTATTTACCAGAAATATTTCTGTTGGAAAAATAGTTACAAAAACTAAGTTTGGGTAAAACTTTACTAAGAATTCTGTTAATTCTTTTTGTAAAGCTTGTACAGAGGTCAATGGTGTACCGCCCACCTCCCAAAACATGCATGACCTTTAAGTTTTAGAGAGCAGCCCCAGAAAAAAATCAACCCCACAAAAATGTGCTTCTATCATATCTATCTATGAGAATTAAAGACAAACAGGATAGGGAGAAATACAGGTTGTACTTAGGTTCAGGCCTAAATTTTCATGTCTATTTACACAAATTAAGTTCAGCATATATCAGCAGCACGATAAATCTATAGGTGTCTTTTTTTTTTAAACTACATATTATACAGCAAGATATATAGTGAGCACACCAAAAATCACTCATGATAAGAAAATAACTATACATAAAAATTTTTTAAAAACTCAATATTTGTTTCTAGAAAGACAATTTCATTACCCATTAAGTTTTGTTGAACATGAAGGCACTTCTAAAAGCAGAAAGTAGTATCTGAAAGGAAGAGAATTGGGGAGGGGGGAATTATATTACAACTTTAAAAACAGTATTAAAGTGAAATAAATATATTGGCTCATTTAAGTCTACTTCTGTCTTATTCATGTGCTATTTCTTGGAGTGATTACAAGATGGTGGGGCACAAAGTTGTTGCGAGTATGTTTTTGCAAGTACTATTATTATGCAGCCATCCCAAAATCACCTATAGCTGTGTCACTGTAGCACAGACACTTACTATGGAAGGTGTTTTTCCATGGCTGTAGTAAATTCACCCGGAGAGACGGTAGCTACCTCTACAATAGGGGTTAGATCAACCACCATGTCATACAGGACGGAAAGTTTTTCATAGCCCTAAGCTGCAGCCAGGTATTGACCAGGCCTATTACGCCAAACCCTGACAGCCCTAACACTGCAATGTAAGGTCCGTACAGGTTCCCCCCGCCACCCCACACAGGTGTCCCAAAACCCTGACCCCGCCACCCCACCGTGCCATGCAGCCCACGCCACCCCTGTCTTGCGCCGCCCCCGCCAGGGAGGAGTGCACCCTCCTGCGGAGTTTCGCAGTTGGGGGAATTGCAGGAGCCTGGCGGCGGGTGCCTGAACACCTGGTCTCCGTCCTACAGGCTCTGTGCCGAGCGGACCGGCGCTCCCTACCCGGCGGGGCTGGGCAGAGGGCGCTGCCTACACCTCAGCGATCCCCAACAAGGAAGCGACTCAGGAGGAAGCGGCGGGGAGGCGCCGCCACCCGCCAGCCTGAGGGCTAGGATTCCGCCCACGGTAGGTGGGAGAGTCCCAGCCGCTAGCCGGGCCAGGCCATGCACACGCCGCCGGGTCGCGTGCACGGCGGAGGGAACGGCCACCCGGCCCCGCTGCCCCCTCAGCCGGTCCCCGCCCCGGCGCGCAGCGGGCGCTGAACTCACCGGGGGCAGACGGGGTTGCCCGCTGCGCCGCGGCACCACCCACCTCCGGAAAGGAGCCCGTCGCCGAGGGGGCTGCGGGGCGGGACCTCTCGTTCGCACGGCGCGGCCGCCGCACAGAGCCTCCTGCAATGGCGGCAGTGGGACCCACCGAGGCGGCGGCAGCCGGAGGGGGAAGCGGAACCGCCGCGCGTGGCCACAGCCCAGGAGGAGAAGGGGGAGGGGCTGCCCCTCGCGCAGATGTTCACGCGCAGGGCGCGGGGACTACAGTTCCCATGACACAGCGGCAATGCGGAGGGGGAGGTGCTTCGATTGAGGACTATAGTTCCCATGATGCAACAACGCTGCCGGGCCGCCCCGAGACAGGCAGCCGACGTTGCGCGGAGCCCGCTGGAAAGTGTTGTCCTGGTTAATCAGCACCTGTCCGGCCCCGATTCCCGACGCAGGCGGAAGCGGAGCGGTCCCGCAGCCCCCCTCCCCCACAAGCCATACGTCATTTGTCTTAAATGCTGGCCTCCGCTGGGGGGCTGGGTTCTCCCATGCGGCCATACAGCGCCTAGCACCAATCCTCAGCTCTCTGCGTGTTCCTGTCTAAAGAGGAGCCACAGGCATTTAAAGCGGCACCCAGTCGGTCACCCCTGTCCAGGCAGCTAAAGACAGAGCTTCGCCCCCTCCCCCACCACGGATAGATTCACTTACCAGGAGGGGATTATTTCCCTCATTTAAAACAAAACCCATGTATTAATACGTGCCTCAGTCAGACTACACTTGCAGGCTTTTTATTTTCTCATTGTGGGCATACAGGCTATGGAAAAGCCTGGAGTCCTTTGCTTCACTGAGCTGTGCAATTCTTTCCCCTTTTGGGGGCAAAAAGACTTTTTTAATAAATACTATCCTGTCCAGGTGCAAGTGTGTGCTCTTGCCAGCAGCTCCTAACCTGCAGTTGGACTGCTTATTTTCTTGCTCTTTGATTTCCTGTTACTTTAAAATGGCAACCCCAATAGCCAGGGGGCACTAAAATGCTGCTTCACCCTCAAAAGTCCTGAAGGCCTGAGAAATCCTACAGAAGACTGATAGACATTTATGTGTGGGAGCCAAACAGGCAGCAACTGACAAGCCTTTGGTTAAAAACGAGGAGTCTAGTGGCACCTCTGGATAGTTGCCTACAGTCCCTACAGATAGATGGCTGTTATTTGTGAAATAAACTACTTCAAAATGCAAAATTCCTTAATATATTTCCTGAGTAGTAGCCAAACATTCTCTAATTATTCTATAGCACCATTACTGTATGTGGCAAAACACAGATTGAGAGCTGGTTGCTTTCTAAAAGAGAGATGGAATTGTCGGAGAATAGAATCTCTGGTCATCTGCACTTTTGTCTATCGCTAATTCACACTTCAGCTCTGACTTCCTTTCTTTTGAAATTTGATATATTTCCTCAATATGTCTTAGAGTGCTGAATAAAATGTCTTTACCATGAGTGAGGGAGTGGGTATCCTGCTTCTTTATTGCAATAGGAGACAGGACACAAATTGTCTCCTTGAAATCCACATTTTCTTGTATTTCAGAGACAATGTTAGTTTATTCTGTGTTTGTGACAAAGTTATGCAAGGATGTCTGGCAGCACCAGGTGGCTGCATCTCACATCCCTACAAATATACTTTACTCATCCTTCCTCTTCCCTTAAGGTGTTTGGGGGAGGGGGAACTAATGCTTGTATCAACATCACTGAAGAAAAATTAACCATGTTTGAGCAGAGTTCTACATTCCTTAAGCACCACCAGTCTCTGCAGCTCGTAGCTTGCACAGCTTTTTCTTGCCCTACCATCAAAACACATTGGTAGTTAGGGGGAACAAATGGCAGCAGCTTCCACTATTGCCATCCTCCACCATTCACCGGTGTGTGCCACTCTTCTAACACAGGGGTGCCAATAGCAGCACTCAGGATGGGTTTGTGTGGTCCTACCCACAGATAAAGGCCCTTCTCCTCAGCCTACGGGGAGCAACCAGTACACCCAGACATTAAAGACAGGTTCAAAATCAAGGATGCAGAGGGGGACACCAAGCAGAGACTCCCGCCCCAGACAGCGCCAACTGCTCCTCATAGGTGGCCAGGGAGCCAGTGGACACTGCCCAAAGGAACTCTTCCCCCACACATGACTTAAGGGAGGATCTGAAATAGGCACCACAGTCGCAGAGCACCCCCTACCCCATCCAACTTCCTACCCTGGTATAGTGGCCGGCTATCTTGGCCAGCATCAGGAGGAGGTTGATGAGGCAGTCTCGCAACTTTGTGGGGCCACAAATAGGGTGTGTGTAAATAAAGAGGTGCGGGGAAAAGTGCAGCCAGAACTGAAGGAGAAGGTTCTGCAGCAGTAAGCGTACCTCTTGAAGTCCCTAGGGGTGCAAGCCCATACATATTGGAAGGCCCCTCCCACAGCCTAAGGGGAGGAGCTACTGAACCCAGGCCTCAAGCAAGTTCAGGGGGCAACAAATTATAAAACAGGAACAGGAGAGAGAGTCAGAGGGTCATAAACAGGGAGTCAGAGGGGGACGCCGAGCAGAGAATCCTGGACAGTACCCACTGATCCTGGAAGGTGTCTAGGGAGCCAGTGGATGCAGCCCAGAGGACCTCTACCCGGATACGTGAGCGAAGGGAGAAATGGAAATAGACCCCACAGTCGCAAAATACCTCCCTATCCAGCATTCTCCTCTTGTTATGGTGGATGGCCACCTTGGCCAGCATCAGGAGGAGGCTGATGAGGCAGTTTTGCAACTTCATAGGGCCACAGAGAGGGTGTGCATAAATAAGGAGATGCAGGGAAAAGTGCAGCCAAAATTGAAGGAGGAGGTTCTGCAGCAGTAAGAGAAGCTGAGAACAGCATGCTTAGTCTCCATGGCTTCTCCAGAAGCTGCCTACCACAGATTTAATCTTTGAGTTGACCTCCCAGCTCATCCACATGTCCTGACCTCTCCCTTTTGCTAAGCTCTCCTTTCACCCCAGGTTTCATGCAACAGCTGATTTTCCTTCAAAATCAGAAACACCAACTTCTCCCACCTATCAGGCAACTTGTTTTCACACAGCCTTGGAGAAGTAGCAGACTTTAAGACCTATCCACAAGGTCAGAAGCAATCTCTCTATTAAACTTTCCAACTTCTGTTGCTCTCAACTGTTTCCTCGACTCCTCTCCACCCCACCTCTCTTTTGACAGCATATGCCTTTAATACACAGGGAAATTGACCAGCATAACTATTCCAGAATAACTTCATGTGCAGACACGAATTCTGGAATAAAATGACCACGTGGAAGGCCTGGTCTACACTATGACTTTAATTCGGATTTAGCAGCGTTAAATCAAATTAACCCTGCACCCGTCCACACAACGCAGCCATTTATTTCGAAATAAAGGGCTCTTAAAATCGATTTCTGTACTCCACCCCGATGAGTGGAGTAGTGCCAAAATCGATATTGTCATTTCGAATTAGGGTTAGTATGGCCACAATTTGATGGTATTGGCCTCCGAGAGCTATCCCACAGTGCACCATGGTGACCGCTCTGGACAGCAATCTGAACTTGGATGCACTGGCCAGATAGACAGGAAAAGCCCCGTGAACATTTGAATTTTATTTCCTGTTTGCCCAGCGTGGAGAGCACAGATGATCACAGATAGCTCATCAGCACAGGTAACCATGCAGGCCGATAATTGAAAAAGAGCACCAGCATGGACTATACGGGAGGTACTGGATCTGATCGCTATATGGGGAGAGGATTCAGTGCTAGCAGAACTTCGTTCTAAAAGACGAAATACCAAAACTTTTGAAAAAATCTCCAAGGGCATGATGGAGAGAGGCCTCAATAGGGACTCACTACAGTGCCATGTGAAAGTCAAGGAGCTCAGACAAGCCTATCAAAAAACAAAGGAGGCAAACGGTCGCTCCGGGTCAGAGCCACGGACATGCCGCTTCTACGCTGAGCTGCATGCAGTTGTAGGGGGGGGCCACCACCACTACTCCACTGCTGACCGTGGATTCCGAGGCGGGGGTAATCTCTTCAGCTACACCTGAGGATTCTGCAGATGAAGAGGAGGAGGATGAAGACGAGTTTGCGGAGAGCACACAGCACTCTGTTCTCCTCAACAGCCAGGATCTTTTTCTCAGCCTGACTGAAGTATCCTCCCAACCCAGTATACAAGACCATGACCCAGTGGAAGGGAACTCAGGTGAATTTACCTTTTAAAATATAAAACTTGTTTTAAAAGCAAGCGTTTTTTAATGATTACTTTGCCCTGAGGACTTGGGATGCATTCGCAGCCAGTACAGCTACTGGAAAAGTCTGTTAATGTGCCTGGGGATGGAGCGGAAATCCTCCAGGGACATCTCCATGAAGCTCTCCTGGAGGTACTCCAAAAGCCTTGCCACAAGGATTCTGGGCAGTGCAGCCTTATTCCATCCTCCATGGTAGGACACTTGACCACGCCATGCTAGTAGCAAGTAATCTGGTATCATTGCATGACAAAGCCTGGCAGCGTATGGTCCCGGTTTTTGCTGGCATTCAAGCAACATCCGTTCTTTATCTCGCTGTGTAATCCTCAGGAGAGTGATATCGCTCATGGTAACCTGGTTGAAATACGGGAATTTAATTAAGGGGACAGAAGTGGCCGTTCCTACTGGGCTGTTTGCCTGTGGCTGAAAAGAAATCCTTCCCTGCAGTTAGCCAAGCTGGGGGGAGGGAGGGGAAATTGGGCCTGAGCTTTTCGCGTTTGGCTAGCAGGGAGCTTCCCTGATACCAGCCACGCGGTGGGGGGGAGGGATAAAGCGATCATCCCAGAGAATTGGATGGGGGGGGAGGGGTTAGTTTGTTTTCTGCTGCTGAAGGTTAACAGGAAAACCGCAGCAGTCAACAGGCTTTGCTTGGTATGTGGGAAAGGAGGGCGCAGAAGCCAAAAGACAATGGTTTACCATGGCCGCATACAAGCTGAATTCTGTTGCCCAGACCTGCGTCTGTGATCTCTAACACCAAAGCCACAGGCACTCAATATTAAGATGGAAAATGCGACCTTGTACTGAAATCACATGTGCTATGTAATGTGAATAGTGTTGTTCACCATGAAATAGTATAAGCATTGTTCTGTAAAAATGTATCATTTTAAAAACTTCTCTCCTTTTTTTCATCCCTCCCTCCAGCAGCTGCAAATTTTTCAAGCCTCCCGCCTCAGTCCCGAAGGCTATCTCAGATAAGGCGGGGAAGAAAGAGGACGCAAGATGAGATGTTCTCGGAAATAATGGAATGCACCCCCAATGAAAGAGCTCATTTGAATGAGTGGAAGGACACGGTATCTAAATACTGACCCTGTCAGCAGGTAGGGGATCTTGGGGGACAACTACTGCACTGGTGGGGTGCAAAATAAACTTTATTAAGAAAATGCAAAAACAGGGAAAATTCAATAGTGAGGGGTATGGGGTTTGTTAAGGTAAACAATTGGGGAGGGGTTTCTTTTAGTAAATATGATAGGGGGTTTCAATAGTGGGGTACAATACAGTTGGTAACCAATTAACACTGAAGTATAAACGTAACAGGTAGCTTACAGTTCCTATATAAAGGGTGTGTCACAGCAGCATATAACCACCTAACAGTTATGGGTAAAATGTGTTAAATAACCAACAACTCTAGGTAAAAATATGTCACAGTGGTTAAATGTAAAATGTGAGGTGTGTTAGAGAGAAAAAGGGTAACCAATGGGGTTTTAGGCTAGACTTCAGTAATACAATTGAGGTTTGGCAGCAGTAGGAGCGGGGTGAGCATGTGGGGGAAGGGATTAAGAGAGAGAGAGAGACAGAGCAGACAGGCTGCAAGTTTAAACAGCAGAGAGACAATTATACAGAACACAGCAAAATCTTATGATTTAACTTAACCAAGAGTACCCAAATTAGCAAGTAATAAAACACAACGCAACAATTCTTTAAGCCTAACTTACAGATGCAAGCAATTTTCTAAACCTAACTTAGCCACAACTATGCAAAATGAAATTACAATTTATCTAGACTAAAGGCTAAATCTAACCTAATGGGTGCACCTTATACTAGGGGTAGTTCCAGAGGGCAGAGTGGTGTGTGCCCAGGATACAGCTTCAAGGGGGGTGGTGTTTAACTAGTGGTGGCTGCAAGCAGGCTTATTTCTAGCAGCAACGGTGCTGCGGAGCTAGAAGCAGATTACAGATACAGACCAAGGAGTTAGCTTGGTCTGCCTGCTGGGGAAAGAAAGCCAGCAGCTAGAACAAGGGGAGTGTGCAAGAGATTTTTCCTTACCAATCCCCAAAGCAGCAGCAGGAACAGCAGTTTCAGCATCAGAAGACGCAGAGAGGACTCAATTCGCTTACAATAATCAGGAGATCTCCAGGCACAAATTCGTTGTTCATGGGAGGGGAGTTTAAAAACTGGGGTATGCTCAAAAAACAAACGAGAGCGGGGAGAGGGCCCCCCAAAGACCCCTAGCTGATCAGACAAGGTGGCAAAGCAAGGACCTTCTCCAGGGGTCTGATCAGAAAATATCCGGTTTTAAGGGCAAATTCAGGCAGTTTCCCGCCAGTAATTTTGATTGGTTCCCCTTAATTCAGGGGAGGAGAGAAGGCAGGGAAACTGCAGGTAGGCACAGGACATGTCTGGGCAAGTTCTGAGTCACAGGTATGAGTCATATGCTCAGCTATGTGGCCACTTTAGGTCTTGCATACCTGGGCAGAGCACCCTACACCGAGCCGGGTCCGAACAAAGAAGCTAGACAAAGGAGTGAAAAAGCCCCCACCTCCCTGAGCAGAGCAGAGCAATGGCTCCAGTCAGTCCGCACAAGCCATTTCCATGAGCAGGGCCAGGCTGTGACTTTGGTCAGTTCCAGGGCCGGGGAGGGTGGGGGGGCGGCCACTCAGCACAAACAGAAAGGAAGGGGAAAAAAGGAATCCAGCAGGGGGACAGCTGAAACAGACAAATACAGGAAAGATGCCAGTGAACGTGAGGTCATGAGGGATGCTCGAGATGAGAGGTGGCAGGCTGCAACGCTGGGACTGCTGCGTGATCAAACGGACATGCTCCGGCGTCTGGTGGAGCTTCAGGAACGGCAGCAGGATAACAGACTGCTGCTGCAGCCACTGTATAACCTCCCTCCCCCCTCACCATGTTCCATATTCTCCTCACCCAGATGTGTAAGAATGTGGGGGGGGAGGGCTCCGTGCACCCTCCCACTCCACCCCAGTGGACAGCCCAACCAAAAGGCTGTCATTATATTGAATTTTTTCAGTGGCCTTTTACTTCCCTCCTATCCTCCTCCCAAACCTCACCCAGGTTACCTTGTCGGTTCTCTCCCCATGTTTATAATCAATTAATAAAGAATACATGATTTTTAAACAATAGTGACTTTATTTCCTTTAAAAGCAAGCTGTGATTTGAGGGGGGGAGGGTGGTTTGCTTACAGGGAATGAGTCAATCAAGGGGGCGGGTTTTCAACAAACAGAACTTTCACACCGTAGCCTGGCCAGTCATGAAACTGGTTTTCAAAGCTTCTCTGATGTGCAGCACTTCCTGGTGTGCTCTTCTAATCGCCCTGGTGTCTGGCTGCACATAATCAGCAGCCAGGCGATTTGCCTCAGCCTCCCACCCTGCCATAAAGGTCTCCCTCTTATTCTCACAGAGATTGTGGAGCACACAGCAAGCAGCAATAACAATGGGGATATTGGTTTGGCTGAGGTCTGACTGAGTCAGTAACGAGCGCCAGCAACCTTTTAAACGGCCAAAGGCACATTCTACCATCATTCTGCACTTGCTCAGCCTGTAGTTAAACAGCTCCTGACTCCTGTCCAGGCTGCCTGTGTATGGCTTCATGAGCCGTGGCATTAAGGGGTAGGCTGGGTCCCCAAGGATAACTATAGGCATTTCAACATCCCCAACGGTTATTTTCTGGTCCGGGAAGTAAGTCCCTTGCTGCAGCCGTTTAAACAGATTAGTGTTCCTGAAGACGCGAGCGTCATGAACCCTTCCCAGCCAGCCCACTTTGATGTTGGTGAAATGTCCCTTGTGATCCACAAGTGCTTGCAGCACCATTGAAAAGTACCCCTTGCGGTTTATGTACTGGGTACCCTGGTGCTCCGGTGCCAAGATAGGGATATGGGTTCCATCTATCGCCCCACCACAGTTAGGGAATCCCATTGCAGCAAAGCCATCCACTATGACCTGCACATTTCCCAGAGTCACTACCTTTGGTAGCAGCAGCTCAGTGATTGCTTTGGCTACTTGCATCACAGCAGCCCCCACAGTAGATTTGCCCACTCCAAATTGATTCCCCACTGGCCGGTAGCTGTCTGGCGTTGCAAGTTTCCACAGGGCTATCGCCACTCGCTTCTCAACTGTGAGGGCTGCTCTCATCTTGGTATTCTGGCGCTTCAGGGCAGGGGAAAGCAAGTCACAAAGTTCCAAGAAAGTACCCTTACGCATGCGAAAGTTTCACAGCCACTGGGAATCGTCCCACACCTGCAACACTATGTGGTCCCACCAGTCTGTGCTTGTTTCCCGGGCCCAGAATCGGCGTTCCACAGCTATAACCTGCCCCATTAACAGCATGATCTCCAAAGCACCAGGGCCCACGGTTTGATAGAATTCCATGTCCATGTCCTCATCACTCTCGCCGCCGTGCTGGCCTAGCCTACTCCTCGCCGCCTGGTTTTGCAGGTTCTGGTTCAGCATAAACTGCACGATAACGCACGAGGTGTTTACAATGTTCATGACTGCTGTCTTGAGCTGAGCGGGCTCCATGCTTGCCGTGGTATGGCCTCTGCACTGTTCACCCAGGAAAAAGGTGCGAAACGGTTGTCTGCCATTGCTTCCCTGGAGAGGGGGGAGTATGTACCCAGAACCACCCACGAAAATGTTTTTGGCCCCATCAGGCATTGGGATCTCAACCCAGAATTCCAATGGGTAGAGGAGACTGCGGGAACTATGGGATAGCTACCCACAGTGCAACGCTCCGGAAATCGACGCTAGCCCCGGTACATGGACGCACACCGCCAAATTAATGTGCTTGGTGTGGCCACATACATTCGACTTTATACAATCTGTTTCCAAAATTTGAATTATATAAATTTGGATTAATCCTGTAGTGTAGACATACCCGAAGAGAAAAGTACAGAAGCAGAGCTTTTGGCCTTGTCCACATGAGGAGCTATTCTGAAATAACTATTGCAAAACAGCTTATTCTGTCATAAATAAGCCAGTCAATTTCCCTTATGTAGATAAGGCCATAGTCTCTGCTTCTCTATTCTTATCTTCCTTATTCCCCTTTATACTGCTTTGTCTGCTCCTCTAATTCCCTTCACTCCCTCTCCACCCAGGTTTGCCATCTTTGAATCCTGCACCATTGAACACATTTGGAGAAAATTCTGTAACTAAGATATGAACAAAATTTAGGAGGCTGTTTCTTTCAGATACACTTTCTTCCACTTTAAAAAGATTTCACTTCTCTTCACTTGAGTTTTGTGCCTCCAACCCTGGTTGATTCTTTTCACCTTCAGATCCTCTCAGCTCCATACAGTTTATTCTCCTCTCAGGTTCTTGCCAGTTTTTTTAAAGCAAAATTGAGTCAGAGTTTAAGGCCAGAAGGGACCATCAATCATCTAGTCGGACCTCCTGAACATCCCAAGCCACAGAACCTCACCCACCCACTCCTGTAATAGACCCATAACCTCTGGCTGAGTTACTGAAGTCTCCAAATCTTCATTTAAAGACTTCAAGTTACACAGAATCCACCATTTACTCTAGTTAAAACCAACAAGTGACTCTGCCCCACACAACAGAGGAAGGCAAAAAAAAACAAAAAACAGGCCTCTGCTGATCTGACCTGGGGGGAAATTTCCTTCCCGACCCCAAATATGGTGATCAATTAGACCCTGACCACGTAGATGGGACACACCAGCCAGATATCTGGGCTTTCCCAGTAACTCCAAGCCCTCCCCATCTAGTGTCCCATCTTTGGTCACTAGAGATATTTGCTAAAAGACATCATGGATGGGCTATATGCCATTACAGGCACTCTCATCATACTAGTTGGGGATTAGGTCCAGCTTTGAGCAGGGGGTTGGACTTGATGACCTCCTGAGGTCCCTTCCAACCCTGATATTCTATGATTTTATCCCCCCCATAAACTTAGCAAACTCAGTCTTGAAACAAGTTGTGGGTTTTTTTTTTGTTTTTTGTTTGGTTTTTTTTGTCCCACTGCTCCCCTGGGAAGGCTGTTCTGGAACTTCACTCCTATGATGGTTGGAAACCTTTGTCTAATTTCTAGCCTAAACTTATTGATGACCAGTTTATATCCATTTATTATTGTTTCCACATTGGCCCTTAATTTAAATAACTCCTCTTCCTTCCTGGCGTTTACCCCTCTGATATATTTATAGGGAGCAGTCATATCTCCCCTCAGCCTTCCTTTGGTTCAGCTAAACAAGATAAGCTCCTTAAGTCTCCTCTTGTAGGGTAGGTTCTCCATTCCTCTAATGATCCTGGTAGCCATTCTCTGTACCTTTGTTCCAGTTTGAATTCATCTTTCTTAAACATGGGTGACCAGAATTGCACACACTATTCCAGATGAGTTCTCACCAATGTATAATGGTTACAACACTTCCATAGCTTTACTAGAAATAGCTTGTCCGATGCACCCCAGGACCGCATTAGCATTTTTCACAGCCGCATCAGATTGGTGGCTCATAGTCATCCTTTGATCAACCAGTACACCCAGGTTTTGCTCCTCCTCTGTCACTTCCAACTGATACGTGCCCAGTTTATAGCAAAAATTCTTGTTAGTCCCTAACTCATGACTTTGCACTATTAAATTTCATCCCATTTGTATTACTCCAGTTTCCAACGCTTTTTGTACAATATTCCAGTCCTCCTACATATTGGCAATCCCTCCCAATTTTGTGTCATTCGCAAATTTTACTAGCACACTTCCACTTATTATGCCAAAGTCAGTAATGAAAATGTGAAATAAGATTGGTCCCAAGACCAATACTTGAGGAACTCCACTAGTAACCTGCCTCCATTCTGACAGTTCACCTTTCAGGATGACCTGTTGTAGTCTCCCCTTTAACTAGTTCCTTACCAAGCTTTTGATTCTCATATTAATCCCCATCTTCACCAATTTCCATTGTGCAACCATATCAAATGCCTTACTGAAATCCAGGCAGATTAGTTCTACTGCATTTCTTTGTCTAGACAACCAGTTATCTTCTCAAAGAAGGAGATCACGTTGGTCTGGCACAATCTACCTTTTGTAAAACCATGTTGTATTTTATCCCACTTACCTTTATGTCCTTAATTACTTTCTCTTTTAAAATTTGTTCTACAACCTTGCATACAATTAAGGTCAAACTAATCACCGTGTAGTTTCTGACGTCACTTTTTTAACCTTTCTTAAATATAAATACATTTGCAATTCTCCAGTCAGGGGGTATGCACCTCAAGTTTATGGATGCATTAAAAATCCTTGCTCTTGGGCTTGCAATTTCATGTGCCATTTCCTTTAATATTCTTGGATGGAGGTAATCCAGGCCCCCCAGAGACGTTTGAGTTTCACTTCCACCTCAGATGTGGTAATTTCAATTTCCATGTCCTTGTTCCTATTGGTGTCAAGTATCAGGGGGTAGCCGTGTTAGTCTGTATCTACAAAAACAACAAGGAGTCTGGTGGCACCTTAAAGACTAACAGATTTATTTGGGCATAAGCTTTCGTGAGTAAAAACCTCACTTCTTCGGATGCATAGAGTGAAAGTTACAGATGCAGGCATTATATACTGACACATGGAGAGCAGGGAGTTACTTCACAAGTGGAGAACCAGTGTTGACAGGGCCAATTCAA